>NC_136606.1:17837717-18225217 GCF_910589615.1 Taurulus bubalis | reverse complement strand
GTCTGGCCCACGTTGCTTCATTTGAGCTCTTCTACTCCGCTACGTTTCTCCCTGACCTCGGCTCTTGACCTTTTTGCCTTTCTCCAACAAGGAAGTGCTTGTATTGTCCTCTAACTTCCTGTCTCCACTGGCAGTGGGAGTATGTTGCGTTGTGTGTGTGTGGGTTGACATCTTCTGCTTGTGATCACCTTCACCTGCATTTCCCTTCTGACCGTAGTCGGCAATAGTGACCGGAAGTTAAGAGACCAAACCAGAAATGGAACGGCATCAATCTTTAAAAGCTTACAGTGAGTTTTTTTTTGTCTCAACATACAATTAATCAAATAACTTGATTTTACGAGGAAATGAGTCATGGATGGTTAAACTTCCCCCTCAGCGCGACACAACTACACATTGTTTTGGTTTTCTGACCCTAAAACCTCCTCAACCCTGTCAAAATGTGGCAACGTTCTGCCTTCCCTGTGAGTTATGCAAACAACAAATCCGTCGTTGGCTCGGAGACTGCAGCAACCAGTGGATGTTGTAAATGTAAATAACATGTATCATGTGACCGAAGACTCCATAGTCTGAACAATGAATGGCAGCCGGCAGATCTGGGAAAAACAACCAACCTCTTCCACCTCTATTAGCAACCATCTGCACTATGAAGCTCTCAGGAACACGACACCAAGTGAATGCTAATGTTGCCACTGTGTTTAATGCAGCTTGTGTGTTTAGTAAATTACTCATATAATTGAAAGCAGACTTTCGGGGCCACAGACTTTCATTTATCTGCTTCTAGTTTCAGTCGAGAGCTTAGCGGCCCACAGTGTAAGGGCACTTTTCTTCCCGGTCTGATACAAAACCTTGGTAGTCTGTGGTCAAAATGTTTGCTGTGATGCTACGTCACCTTTCATCTCAGCATTTTGTGTTGCTGTACATTGCCTGCAGAGCCTTTTAGAAACAGACTGTCTTCGGTTGCTTGTAGTCAGCCTTGTAGGTCTGATTTATATATCCAGCTCTGCCCGTTTGACCTCCGACCTGGAGGAAAACTATCCCTCAAACTGTCAGGAGGGAGTGATGCAGCACCGCCGCTCATCTGCGCACAGTGTGTGCGTCGGCGCTTGGCGGTTACGGCCGTTGCGGTCTTGTGGGTGAGCTGTTCCCCTCGGCCTCCGAGCCGTTGCTTTTTCTGGTTTACTGTCCCCTCTGTTGGACTCATCAGGGCCGCTGGAGGGGAATGAAAAGGAATTCCTCCCCTCCTATCTCTGCTGGGTGACTCGGCCCAACTCCCCCTCCCACCACTCCGTCCTCATTAGGACAAATTCCCATGATCATAATGTCCGTCAGCGCTGTCGGACACACTCCAGGTGTACGCCCCCCTGGTGACATACCCTTGGCTGCGATCCCGGTTGACCCCCCCTCCCGACACCAGGCCGACTCCCTCCAACTGCTCCTGCCGCCGCCTTCACGGGCCAACGGCAGTGTCGCCGCCCAAACCCACTCTGTTTTTTTTTTTTTTGTGGGCCGTGGCTACTGGTGGGCCCTCCAGCCTGGTCATGTGACTCCTAGTCCTTTCCAGACCTACCCTCTAGCTGTCTCGCTCTTCGTCTCTTCCATCTCCTCGCCATCTCCTCCTCCTCCTGCTTCTCGCGTTGTTCCGACCGTGGATACGGACTTGAGCTGGAGGTAATCTGCGTCAGAAGTAACGACAGGAAGCTATGAAAGGTACAGTCTCTCCTTCATCTGCAGTGGATGTGTCCGCTTGTTAATGGGCTCTGAAAGCCTATTCATCTGCCAGCAGCCCGGGTGGCAGGATTTGGCGGAGGAAAAATAAAGGGGGGGGGTCTAGTTTGTGTATAACGGGAAGTAGTAGACGAGAGGTGACTGGAAAAGCTTTTCTACTGTCTCGTCTCTCCCTCTCTTTTTGTGTCTGGCGCGGTGCTTTCATCACACCCACTGACCTCTTCTACCCTCTTATTTCTTTTCTGCTTTCCTTCACCCACTGACCTCTTCATCTGCCTTCACCGAGGCTCTTATCTGCTCCATTTGTGGCTGCAGAACGACCCCACGACCTAAAAACAGGTGCCCGTGGGTGAAGCTCCGTCTCCTGTGTGTGGGCCTGATGTGGCCCTGCATCACAGGTGGGAGAGGTTGTGTTTGGCAAGAGGAAGTGGCTTTGATCCGAACCGCCACGGCACATCTGGATGCTTACCGTGCGGTCTGGGAGAGCAGAGCTCGGGGGAACAGATCTTTTTTGGGGGTGATGACAAGGGAAGTGAATCGTTTTTCTTATTTTTTTACTTTTTGGGGCCGAATGCTACTCAAAAGTATTCACTTGGATGTCTTTTTTAATTTTGATAAATTGAAGGGCTGCTTTTTACAAAAGCAATTTAACTTTTACTTTTTGATGCAATGCAACCATTAATTACTTTTTATTTGTTGAACCCATAAATCCACTATTGCTCTTGACCCAGAAGTCTCTTTAAAAAAATTTGACGATGCCAATAAAGAGGCAGACTTCTTTGTGAATATCCAAATATCTGTCCTCTCTGGGTTTCGGCCCCATCTCGGGACTCCTCCATGCCCTGCGTTCATGGGTGCACACCATATGGCAGAAGTGAGCTGCTTCCTGCATGGCCGCCCCTCATCAAAGCAGGGCGGGGAAGGAGCGGGGAGAGGGTTTTAATAGTGCGCCTATTTCCAGTTTTTCCTGCCATCCCGGGACATTGTTGTGGTCTGCCTGCAACTGTTTATGGAAAAACAGGAGGCGAACTCCTTCGCCCTCGGTCGCCTGTGTTGTGCTGACAGCTCAGTGTGGTCGGGAGACATGTTAGCAATCAACATCCAGCTCTTGCCAAACGAGCGGCTAAATTGAAATCACATTCGCTCCGAACCGTTCTCAGCTGGCTTGGGGAGAACTAACGTTTCTCCTCTGCTAATTGGCTGAACCCCGTCGCTTTCAAAAGCCTAACTCCAAGAACAAAGAGCCTGGCCCTGACGTGCTCTCCCAACCAGCTCCAATGGATCATTTTTAAAGGCTTCACCCATTCACGCAGCCATAAACAAATCGGCTGGCGTGAACTCTTGAAGGACAGGGTGGTGTTGGGACTTAAGAAGCCAACAAAACTAGACCAGAAACTGTGTGGTTGTGCCTCGCTGTCAACACTAGATGGTGCTCTTTGCTGTGACGCTCAAAACCACTGTGGAAGTCTGTGTTTGCCCCTGGTGACGGAGAGTAGGTGCCGGTTCCTATGATTCTGTAGACTAATGTACACAAAAAGAAAACATTGAATGAGAAATCTCTGCCTCATCCTTTATGTCCCGCCCTCCTCATTCCTTCTGCTTGGCAGTGTCCTCTCCTTTGCCCAGTGTGTCCTTTTGTTAGGAGGCCAGCTGAAACGGAGCCCCGTCCTTATCGTGTGTGTGTGTGTGTGTGTGTGTGTGTGTGTGTGTGTGTGTGTGTCCTTCCTTCCCCTCCATCTGTCCGGTGTCCCTCACTGTGCTTTTGAACCTCAAATGTGTAGTGAGCATGATGAATGAGACGTTTGTCTGCCCGTTGAACTAAGCACCTTCGTGTCACTTTTTAGCTCTAGGGGACTTTTCTTTACTACGGCGCTGTAGTGTCTCTGCTGCTACTTCCTGTTGATAGACCTTGTCCCATGGGCTATGAGTCACCACCTAGTAACGGGTCTAATAACAGTTAAACCCCATTATTTGATGGGATAACAGAGCTGATATATCTGCTAGGATGGAAGCAACATAAACTGGGTAGTAATGTGTTGGCAACGTGTTGTCCGTCCGTTCTCGTGATATTTCAGGAACGTACAAATGTCCACCAGGACTCTGCAACGGAAGGCTAAAGGTCAAGGTCACTGTAATCTCCTCTCGGCCCCATTCTCATGATATCTCTGTAAGACCTTCAAAGTACTTTCTTCAAGTTTGGCACCTGGACTCAAGACAAGCTGATTTCTATTATGGTGGTCAAATGTCACTCTATCACAAGACACGTTTTGGCCATGACTCAAAAAAGTTTATGCTGATTATGACAATTTCACACAAATGTCAAGTCGGATAAAACGACGATGTGACATTTCGGATTTCACTGGTTGGAGGCGGACGACCGCAAGGTCTTCTTTCTAGTTCAGATTATGAAGCCAGCAGTTCATGGCGACTGTTGGGGCCGACTCAATAAAGGAAACATGAAACACTTTTCACAGTTATTGTGTTGAATAGCAAACATCAGGCTTTTATGGAAAGGTCTTGCTGGTCGTGGTTGGTACACAGTTTGTTTGCGTGTGGCCTTTTGAGGGATTATTGGGCTGATGGCTGATTTGACCCAAGAGACTGGCAGATTTCGGAGATTGAACTTTTTTAATATGTAGGTCCTGAAATAGGTTTTCCCCTCTGGATTCAATTTGGAACACTTTTTCCATGAAAAGCAAGTTACATTACAACATAACCATGTAAGGGACACTCCACGTATTTCACTCATCTTACTGATCAGTTGTATGAGGTCTGTTTCTCAGAGGGGAGGGGGGGCTTTCTTGGGTTAGAAAACCACCCGAGTGATGTCATATGTCATCAAGCGTACTTCAGTTGCGGCTTGGGGACTACAAGTTGTTAACATATGCGTTACAAACTGGGCATGTGGGGTGTGAAAAATCATCGGCGGAGGAAGTCCAACTAAAGATGAGTTGTCATTTCTCATTGTAACCTTCCATAAATAGATATTTATTTATTTATTAAAACAAGGTAACAAGTAGAGCTCAGATTATATTTACTCTGTTGTCTTATTTATAGACAAAACCCCAAATAAAGTATTCCTCATTTTGAACTACCGATAACCATATTTATTGAGGCATCTTTGGACTGGAAAAAAGTTATTAACTTAACTCTTTGATGATTTACTTATCATTTCAGAAATTATCCAAGGAGTGTTTTGTGACTATAGCTGTTGAAGAAAAAAGAAGAAATGTCCGTGGTTGTCGGTACCTGAATGCCAGAATATTCAGGAGATCTTGCACTGACACACCTCATGACGCCACTTGTCAGTCGTCATTTGATTGAGCTGGCCCCGACTGAGTGGGAAAGCACCGTTCTAAATTTACCAACCACCCACCCGCCCATCGGGTTCAGGCCTGCCGGGGATCCAGCCACAACACATGCGCCCCTAAAGGAGGGCTGGAGATAGAAAGTGGGTGGGGGGAGCTGGCCGGGGCCCGCGGGCCAGTCTATCTTTACGTCCCAGTAGTCCTGTCCCATAAGCCTCCAGAGCTCTGACCTTCTCGGTCACTGTGGAACCAGTCTGACTTTTAGCTAACTTTCTAGGTGCACCCACCTGAGACACTCGAGACTCGATGGCTCTCTGAGAAGACTCCCTGCGTCAAGAAGGTACGTGGCTTTCTTATGATCTACGTGATTAGTTGTTCGTCACAGTTGTTGAATGACTTTGGTGGTGAAACCTTTTTTTGTGTCATCAATAAGGTCAGATATTTGTTGTTTTTTAGGATCGATGCCAATACAGAGAGATTCCTAATGTGTAAGATGAATGGTTTGCCTTTTAACGGCTTCTGATGCGACGGCGAGACCCTTGCTGCGTTCTGCTTTTTTGACCTAGAAGCAACTCTGCAACAAATCTCAGCAAACCTTCCCATGTGTCTGTAATTCATCGCATGTTCGGAGTCTTTTAAATGTGTGGAACTTCGGATCTCTCGACCGGCGCTGATCCGCTGGACATCCGTACCTCCAGTAGGTGCATTTATCTGTCAATGAGCGTTGGACTCGGCTGAGCTCCCCATGTGTGACTCATTCAGCGGTGACTGACTGGCTGGTGAGACTACAGTTGTTCATTGTGCTGCACCTGCTCTCGCTGTGTCACGCAGACTGAAATAGAGTGCTGCCCAACGGGGAACACACACACACATACACACACACCAAACAATTCTCAACACAAGTTTTTTACATTGATGCACGTCTTTATTTTAGCCCTATGCTCAACAATCAAAACCCATGTTGTAAAAACCTGTGATTATCTAGAAAGGTGCTTCTGATGTTCTCTTGCACACTTTCATTTAAATCGCGATCCCTGAGCGACGGGGCTTTATTTTTGCCATCCGCTCCAAATATACACAAGCCCTAGTTCACAGTGACTTAATTGGCTGAGAGGCCTGATCTGATTTCCAGCGTGGGAGGAGATGTTGTCTCTCTCTCTCTCTCTCTGGCTGCGTCACTGTCCTCAGCTGTCGGTGGTGCTGTCAGAAGGTGGCGGGGGTTGAGAGGAAGTGCGCTGTGTTCACGAGTCACGGTATTGATGGAGCTGTGTTGTGTCTGGGGCCGGGTAATCATTTTGAGTGTTTCATTTTCCTTTTGGGGCCTCTGATGGCTTATCCGCCTGTCAAGATGGGAGATTTGTTCCTGTCAGTTTAACAGGAGCTGCTCCATCCATGTGTACACACACCTCTACACACCTCTACAGGAGTGTGTTTGGAGGCAACGGGGACAAACAGTTGAGCCTATATGCAGATTAATGTCTCACTGACAGAAGCACCAGGACTGAACATGTCTCATGCTGCCGCTAAGAGCCTTATTTTAGCCTGGACGCCCGCTTGTCAAGACCCAGGGAGGACACTACTGGACTGACCCAAGACTTTGTTTTTGCTTTGTTTACTGTCGCCATAGTTGGACTTGCACAGTGTGTCTCAACTCCGTTTGCTAGTAGACTCTGCATCTTGTTGATTTGATCTTTTTTTGTCAGACTCAACTGGCAGCATAGTTCAAGGTGTGATGTATTTGGTCTATTTTTGACCTACAGCGTCATCAAATGTGAATGCCCATCACTGTCTCAGAATCAATGGTTGCGTCTTCAAATTTAATGTGTTGTTCAATCAACACTTGTAAATATATATCAGGGCCTCAACCTCACACATTCACACACCCAAGTGTCACCTTACGAATACAAGTCCAACTCTACTTTTAGCTCGATTTTGCTCTCCAAGTCAAATATCTGGCTCCTCAGACGCTAAATGTTCCACCAGCTAGTTGCTTACTTTGTGTCTACTATATACAGTTTTGGGCGATATTGATTAGTGCAGCTTTAAATCAAGTTGCCACTTACTAACTGATTAGTGTGGCAGCCCAGCAGTACTGGTATGGTTGTACAGTGCTACTGTATAAAACCAAGAAAACGTCACAATGGAGAAGGTGTAACCAGCAAATGATTGACAAGAGTTAGAGCTAGGGTAATGCCTTCTCTGTCTACTGTAACTGGGTCCTTGTCTGCCTGAGCCAGAGGAGGCCAACGTTAGGGCTGGGCGGTATGGCCAAAAATTCATATCACGGTATTTTGTAAGATTCTGGCGGTTTCGCAGTATATATTTTTTTAAACAAGTAAACACATTGATTCCATTAACAGCACCAGTCAACTAGACAGCAGTACTGTCAGCGAGCCTCCATAGCTGCAACAACAGCAGGCAGCAACATTGACTTTGTACAGTTTAATACTGGGAGCGCAGTGGAGCTACTTACCTGTCAGTGTAACTGGGCTCAGTCATGGTTCACACTTGTTATAAAATTACAGCGCCGAATTGCATTCTGGGTAGATTTCGCGCAACAAAAAAACCAGGAAGGAACAGACAGACCAGAAGACACGCCACACAAACAGCTGTTCGCCGCCCAACTTCCCAGCATGCACTTTGGCCGTGTAATTTTGAACCATGAGTGAACCAAGTTACCCTGACAGCTAAGTAGCTCCACTGCGCTGCCGGTATTAAACTGTAAAAAATAAATGTTGCCGTCTGCTGTTCTTGCTGATATGCACGGCTTGTTGACGGCGCTGGTCGCTGACAGCACCCGTAGCGCACCAGCAGTTGTTACGTGTAACCACTGGTATGACGGTATATGAAAAATTCCTACTGTATGGAAATCTGAAACCGGTATACCGCACAGCCCTAACCAACGTGTCCCTGTCCAGGGACCCACATGGACCCTCTCCAGGCTTTCTGTAGCAAGTCTCGCAGGAGGCTTAGTCCCGGTGGTCTCACGTGGCGGGTGTTAAGTGCATATTCAAACCTCCATGACAGCTTTTCCTTTATTTAAAACTAATTAGTGGTGGTTTATGATGAGCCACTAATAGCACTTTGAGCTAAGGTCTCTGCCCTTGGCGTTGACCCCACACTGGAGCTCTGTGGCTCAGGTGCATCACAGACAGCAAGCATTCATCATTTTGTTGCAGTTTAACACCCTGATAGATACAAAGCAAGTGACACAAATGCATACATAAAAATGTGTTCGCAATCATTTCTCTCATTATTGGAGATGCCATATGCTTTACACTACTATAATCCGGTCGAATTGGTCATGTGTTATGTTTTCCCAACCCAGCTGTGGCATTGGAACCCAGCAGCCACAGTGGAGTGTTGACTTGCTTCTGGACCTTCCCGTAGAGTTGTCTTTTTTGCATGGAGTCTGGCTGTGGTACTGGACCGCTAGAAGACGAGCACAATAAGTGAGAGGGAACAGATCGTCTTTGGCGAAGCTTCACGACCGTGCAGTACCGCCAACAATCTGTCTTTGCAGATCGACTCATGAGAAGCTGTGGAAAGGATGAATCAACCACGGCTTGGTGAAAAAGATTTCATGGGAAAATCAGAAAATAATCGACCGTGTAAAACAAGTCTTTATGTTACTGATGCTAAGTCACCCTTAATTATCTGTTAAATGGTGGTCAGTGGTAAAGCCATTTTCTTGTTTATTTAAAAAAAAATTGCCATGGGCCATTGAAACAGCGAGCGGCAGTTGGCCCGCAGGCCGTAGTTTGGCCACCCTCTACCTACGCCATTGATGACTTGCAGCAGACCTGCACAGAGCTCCCAGTTCAATGAGTTCCCAGCCTCTGGAGAACGATGCATCCTGCCAGGCACCGATCGGTCCCGCCCACCAATGGCAGCCTCTGCTCGGCTGGCTCACCCCACACTGCGTGTCTCCCTCTCTCTCGCCCTCCCTCCCTCTTCCCTCAAGCGTTTCCCCTCCTCCAGGATGACAGTTCTTGGGAAGGTATCCTCGGCGCTCGGGGATGGAAACAAATTCCCTGGCAAGTGCGATCAGCAAAGATTTTTGGTGCCGTGGCTCGATCGCACTGACCAGATGTGCTGCGCGTGTGCGCGCGTGACTTTGGACACCGTTTGGATCGGTAAAGTGTCGACGCATGCCTCAGGACTTCAGGTGCACGGCATGCCTCGAGGGTCTGTTGATCCCTGAGAAACAGATGGCGCTTTATGGATTTATGTAATAACAAATCAGTCGTGTAATTATGGGTGTGGAAAATGTGCAGTCCACTCACTTTAGTGTCGTACTTATTCAGGGACAGGAAAAAGTCTTAAAGTCAGCATGAAAAATGTTTTGGTTTTAGATGCCTTTTTATCATTCCCGTGGATAATTGGCCAGACGTAGACAACGTGACTTCAGCTGTTCCACACTGAGCTGACGTTTATAGCAGAAAGAAAATGGCAGGTTTTGGTGTCGGCCCGCGTGGAATCATAAAGCAAGACTTCCTCGAGTTCAAAAAGGGCTCGAGTAGGAAACTCATGATGGCATTGAACGTCACAGGTCAGTGATCCAGTTAAGGAATCTATGTGGGTTGAATTCAGAGCTGATTTTAGCAATTAGTTTTAAACGATATTGCAATTGCGACATATTGGAGGGAGTGATCCTTTTTACATAAATATTGATGGTGTTTTGGATTTTTGTGGCAATCTGCACCAAAACAAAGTAGTTTTCTTAAGACTACAGAATAAAGACGTCTATGCAGCTCCACAATATTGAATTGACCTTTAGTTGAATCCCCTTTTGTAAAGTAAGTAAAAGTTTATTTATATCACACTTTTCTCAGACAAAGGTCACAAAGGGCTGTACAGGAGAAGACATGCCGTGAGGTTTTTTTAGGTAATGGAAACCACCTTAATCCTTTCATTGGTCTAATGGAGGCATAGCTGATGCCCTGGATCCAATTTAAGCTCCGTGATGGACCTCGAGGCACAAATCACTGGACCTCTTGGAGCTCTCCACTTAAAGTCACCGAGTCCCCTACTTAAGACCTCTTATCTGTTTTATTTTGAGAAAGCCTCGCTGAGGTGTGTGTGTGTGTGTGTTTCTGGGCGTTAATACACTGTATGATTGCCAGAGAAGGTCAGCGTTGTTGTGGTGTATCTATTTGCAGTTCGACCGTAAAGTTTCAAAGACTTAAGACTGTTATAAAAGGAAGTTGATAACGAGGTTCAAGGCTCTGGCTCAGGAGAGTCTCTTGAAGTTTAAGGATTGTCATATCGGACTGAAGAAGCCCTGCAGCTCTCAGGGTGCCACTAAAGGTACCTATGCACCGTGGCATTCAAGATAGCTGGCCGAGTCCGTGCACACTTCACATTTATAGAAGGACAGATTGCTCTGATAAACGGGACTGTTTGTCTTCTGGCTGCAAGCTTGTAAAATATCTGGATTTGTGGCAATAAATTAAACATTGGATTTGATTTCCAATTATTGCAGTTCATATTTTTTACATAACTTGTGTATTGTTGAGAACTAAATATTAAATAATATTAAACAAAGTTGTAGTTATTTCACTTTTACAACCTTAATTCGGTTCATTTGGTACAGATCAAAGAAAAAAAAAGATACATTGTTGCCTTTTTAAGTTGTGGTCCATTTCATGTTCACAACGAACCAAGAGGCCAAAAAATAGAGGCATCTGTCTGATGGTACCTCACTCGTTGGACAGTTGTGATGGCATCATGGACCCATGTGGGGAGGGCCAATCCCAGGGATTGACATCAGGTCCTACAGCACTTTCCTGTCCCGGTTGTCTTGATTCATCTTCTGTGGCGGTCAGCAATATCAATCAATAGTGAGAAGAAGTCTCATGTCTATTGGCTTTCATCTGCCACTTTAAGTTTTAAGAAATACATTTAACTTTAATTTTTAAGTTACAGTTTTACTGCTTTCACATTTCATCAGTCCCTCAATCTTTAATGAGGAACGTCCAAAGTTCATGGAGTAGAACACAAGCTTGACCCACCTTTTGGGTGAACCGCTACCAGGGCCGGATCAACACCCAGCCGTCAAACGCTGGTTTGGATGACGGTGTTCCCAAAAGGCAAGCGACCCCAAACCGGCCCACTACAGTTCCTTTTCACGTCACTTAGAAACGGTCAAAGACGAAACCTGACGAGACCCTTTGGCTTCTGTCAGTAAGTGAATTCAATGCCGGATACAAATTCGATGTTGAGATTTAATGTTAAATCACTTTTCATGTGACATGTTGCAAAGAACATTTTATTTCTTAACATGGCATTTTGACTGTGAAGGTCAAGGGTCACATAGCGGAATCTGTTTGCTTCATACTGAAATCCCATCATGCCGAGTACTAAGACATCAAACAACTTTGCAAATGGGGTTTTAGCCTTTCCTCCCTCCAACTCCCTTTATGTGTGCATATAAATATTCTTACCTTCTCTACCCCCCCACTCCACAATCTGAATTTATGGCCATGCTGCTGAGGCTCAGGCTGTTATGTGTCTGCAGAGACAGCGTGGCCGTGCGCCACTCTTCTCACCAAGACAAGACGGCTATCTTTCCTGGGGGACGCCATAAATCTGTACTTGATTTCTAAGATGGCTGTGAAAGAGCCCAGAGCAGGAGACGAGCTCTTCTATTCCACTTCATTTCTCTGCTCTCTCGAGTGTTTTTCGAGATTTTCCGAGCGCGAAGGTGATGCCGCTTCTCCCCGAGCAGACCTGTCGGGATGCCTCCGCGCTCGAGGTCACGCCGAGTGCAAACGCGGACAGCCTGGAAGTGTTTATCTAATAATGACCCACTGACTGGCTGCACATGTGAGCCTGTCCAGGCTGAAATAGCGGCCGTTCTGAAAAGAGCCGGCGACTGAACATCTGGGGGTATGATTAGTGGACCGGTTCTGTTATTATGACATTAAACATGACCCGCCTCGCTCGCGGGGCCGTATTTAACTTCCAGAACCTGAAGGGCCTTTCTCCTGGAGTCAGTTTACCGCTACATCAGCCCGACACTGTAATCATCATTAACATTTAATCAACAAATTAACATTTCAACTGACGCGACATAAACCGTCCCTTAAACTGTTTGGAGTGACCGGGCTGCTCCCTGAAAGTAGATGAGTCAACTTATCCGTTGTTAAACAGTTGTTTTTTCTCTCTTTTTTTTTTTAGGAGGCCAGTTCTATAAAGCAGTTTGTGCTCTCGTAAACATTCTAATCATAAACACATTGGTTGTATAGATATAAGCAAAACAAAGCCACACCCACAAAGCGTGCTAAACGAGACGGGATCCGTGTTTCGCTGCCACGCACTGGGGTCAAGCCCCCGGCTCAGGACCTGAACCGAGACCACCGCCACTCCGGGGCCCACATACAAACTGACAGTTCAACTTAAAGTGAAACAATAATGTGAAATGGCTTTCAGAGACTCCACTTTAACTGCGTTCACTGCTCGTGTGTCGACTGAACTTTTGGTTGCTTTCGGGGCTCAGGCATCGACTGACATTTAATTGCTCGCGTCCCCGATACTTCAGCTAGAAGTTCAACCATTTTCATCTCTTACTCTCCAGTTGTTGACTTTGACAACTCGACTGCCTTGAACTTTTTAAAGTCAAACCTCAACTCATTTTAACGCTTGCTCTTAATTGACACTGAGACAGGGAAACGCGAGAGGGTCCGGTCAATAAGAAAGACCTGTGATGCGTTCCCATTCCTAGAATTGGAATGAATTGATTCCTCTTTTATTTTATTCAACTTCTTTAAAATGTTTACACCTGCAGTTTTCTGCACATGCAGAAAATGTGTCCTTTTCTAGTTGCCTGCAAACTCTGACCCTAAAGCGTTTATAAAACATAAATTCAGCTGAATCTGACGAGAAAGCACATCTGTAGCTGTTGTCTTGGCTTCAGTGTAACATGGTCTCAACGGTACTTCAGACGGGACAAACAGAACAAAAGCTCGGGGCTAGCGCTGAATGCTTGCATATTTTGGCATGAAAATGTACCCACAAAGGCAAAAGTTATTGTCAACTGTCAGTTTCAATTGAAAGACAAATATTATTCGTTGTATGGGCTTCAAAACCTATAAGGGTCACAGTGTAGTTTCCTTAAATGGCCGTAGGTTTCCGGGACTTACCTGTTTCATCACTTTATCAGGTTTCGCAGAGATTGCTTCAATTTCCCTCGTCTTTGATCCAGTTTCTGGTCTCCGCCGTCATCCCGAGAACCATTCTGTTGCTTTCTGGTTGCTGTGTGAGCATTTACAGAAGCAAACTTTAAATCAGTTCCCACAGAGTTTCTAAACAAAGCAGATGGGCCTCTTACGGGAAGCTCTATTGCCGTCTTATTGGATTTAAACGGTTATAGTTTAAAAAAGCTTCTTCACAGCCAAACTCTGCCGTATTTCTAAACCTTCGACCGTTTAAGTTTACTTTGCATAATGAGAATCAGAGCTCACTCGTGAAGTCAGCGCTCAGCTGGTCTTCCTTAGTTTGTTTGAACTTCCTGTTTGGCTTTTTTGGCTGTGATGGGTCGCAAACATGAGTCCTCTTATATGCACCACGAAGCATACACTCACATTCCTCATACCTGCAGCGGCGGACTTCCTAATCATCACTCGACATTTCTTGTAAGCCCTCCTGTGCACTTCTTAGCTTCCGTACACCTTTCATTGTTTATGTGCCTGTTTTACTGCCTGAATAAAGCCCACAATCCCCCACAAAGATTAAAGAACAAGAGCCGTGTTGCATCGCGGCGGCGACCTGTACGGTCTTGCCCGTCCTTGGCAGTGAAGCCTCATTATTGCTAATAACAGGGTAGAAGCTGTCGGGCGGTTTTGTAGGTCTGATGTCATCCTTGAAGCAGACGAGTCGAAGAAACATAGTTACATGCGAGTCAGACAGCCAGATGGCGGTCGGCGCGGAGGTGATGATGACAGCTTTACGTCACCGGGGATTTGTATTTGAGGCCATTAAAGGCATTGTGAAGCGGTTACCGGGCGAGAGCTGGAGTAGTCTGAATATATCTTCATTAACTCTGCTTTCTTTTTGAAAACTACAAAAATAGTAGCTGCTTGAGGGCAGGTAATTAAAAAAAATATCCGAGTGTACTGTACTTGAAAAGGCGCGTAGTCGCTGAAAGCATGGCAAGTTTTGGTCCCGAGTTTAAACTCAATGAGCAGTTGAGTTTAGTGTAGCACCTAAAATGTGACGAATGAAGTATGTGGGCTGTTGGGACGAGGAAAAGGGAATGAAATGTAGATTTGTGATAAGAAATGCTGATTTATTTGGAAACTAACGGGTCAAGAACATTTCTTTGCTGAGTCCATCTCGGAAGGCGACCGAGTTGTTAGTTTGAATGTAATCGCTCAATCATTCGTTCAATAGTCTGAAAAAGCAGTTAAACTGTCGCCTGAAGTGCGAGACGGGAAAAACAGCGGAAATGGAAGCGCCGACAGCAGTCGAGTCGCTGTTTGATGAAAGTAGGACTGCGATGAGTGACTGTGGAGATGAAACGATCACCAACTGGAATGAAGCTAGTCTCATTAGCGTAGCGGTTTCCCTGTAAGCTACTCCGACTTGCATTCACCCCCCAGATAAAGTCCAACTGACAATCAATAGATGCTTTCTGCTTTACTAGGTCATCACTTTATGGGTCGGCTGCTGCTCAGGCAGTACGTTGGACGTCTTGGGCCTAAAAACCTGTGCTGAAAAATAACCGAGTTTAATAGTTGCGTGCAGGTAACGCTCAGCCTCAGGTGTGAATTGACATGTTTGCGGTGTGTGTGTGTCACACGCTGAGCCAGATGAGCTCATCTCAGAGAAGGGTCCAAACCTCCCACCTCTGAAGGTTACACACACACACACACACACACACACACACACACACACCTCTGAAGCCGGTGGGGGGCTGCATCTCGACACACCTGTGTGGCCCTTTTTGACGGCGAGGCCCCTGGACAGATTTACGTGGTTCGACAAACGTTTACGACGTGAAGAGCCCGGTCCGTGATGGTGTGACGACCCCAGGGTATGGTTCCACGAAGTATAGAAGAAATGCTCTGAGAGCCGTGCTTTTTCTGACTGGCATCACGGGGGAATGGCGTTCTCAGGCCGGCCCCCTCTTCCTGCTCGTTTGTGAGCGCTTCCATCCGGTAGATCTGCTTTATGTGGACGCCCCACGTGTTCGGCGGTGACAACTGTGCTGCAGAAAGATAAGATGCAGCTCACTGTTCTTTTTGTTTTTTTCAAGCAGCCTCTGTACAGCGGCAATTGGCTCGGCGCCAGCCGGCCCCCCCTCAGCATGGCGATAAGCGCGTCATCGTCACGTTGAGGCGCAAGTGACGAGTGACTTTGACTTGGCGTTCACTCGCAGCGCAGCCGGATGAAAAAAGAAACGCACACCGTGACTTGCGGGGAGTGTCGGGTTATGTGTGCTCACAGACACTTTCTGATGAGTGCGTTTTTAAAAGGAGGATCGTGGGACTGTCGATGAATCAGCGTGACTGTCTTCCCCTTGGGCCTCTTCTCAGCTGCTGCAGCTTCAGAGTCAGACGCGATGATAGCATCACACCCAAGTGGACGTAGCACGTTCTGTCTCATTAATGTGTCCACGCTCCCTGTATTCCTCTACCATAACTTTGTCTCTCTCTCTCTGCATGCTCTCTGCTTTTTTAATTTGTCTCCGCTTAGAGACCTGAGATGGTCATTTTAACTTCCTCCTCTTCCCCTGTTCACTTTGTTGTTGTGGTTTTTTTGTTTTTTTATTTCCACTCCCATCCACCCTTGCCTGTGCGCTCTCTTCTTCCCCCCCCCCCCCCCCCTCTTGTGACGCTATGCACCGGTTTCTTTGGCATCCCGCTCATGTGTGCGAGCCAAAGGGAAGGCGGCGCTCTCCCGGGACACTCCTAACCGTCTCTCTCTCACTCTCTCACACACAAACACACACACACACATACTCCTCTTCTCTGCGTCTGCGAGGCTCATTCTGAAGCACACAGGGACCCTGTGCTCCAATCTGTAGCGACGGGATGGGGCCTAATTTGCTTGCCTCGGCTAATGAGCTTAGCAGCTTCCAGCCCACTACCAGGTTGTGGTAGTGGGCTTTGGTTAGCCCTTAGCGGCTAGTTAGAGGAACCAGAGCGGTGCTGCTGGGGGGAGTGGATCTCAGAAGAGCTGCAGCCACAGCTTCACCACTCCTCCGTTTTGCCTCCCAGGACCACCTTTACTTGCATCGACACTGCGGCTGGGACGCCTCTCTCTCTCCCTCTCTCTCTCTCTCTCCCCCTCCCTCCCATGCCTCTATCTCTAGCTCTACCTGCCTCCCCTCTGTCTCTCCCTCTCTATCTGTCCCGGAGCACTGACAAACTGCTTTTATAGCTGCATCACCTCTTAGGCAGCTGACCCTCTCCCTCTCTCCTTCTCTCCCTCTCTCCCTTTCCATCTCTTTTAACTTCTTTTCTCTCCGACCCTCTCCCCTGACTTTGCTGCCAACATGTATCGGAACCCGTGGATCTCGAATTACCTGACTCATGTCAAGTTTTGCAGCCAAGGTAAGAGCAGGGACTCGCGGCTCTGCGGCGTCGTTGCATGCTCCAGCTCCAGCTGAGCGCTCGGGGACTGGGTTGCTCTGGTTGTGGAGCTGGGAATCTGGGCTCTGAGAAGTTGGCAGGCAACACACTGCAGACTCCCTTCCCCTCCGCTCGGCGTCCTGCCTTCTAGCCAGCTGTCCTTTGCACTGCAGCTGTAGCCTCCAAGGACACTACGTAGCAGAGATGAGGGACTCTGACTGTGCAGGGGGGCTGTTCTAGGGAAGAAGCTACTTCTAGGCTTCGCAGCCAATTGGACTTCGATTTAGGAAAGAGAACGCACGCGTTCCACTGTGGCCGGCTCACAGATTCATATCACTATTATATAATACATTAATTGTCTGAATTCCAAATAACTAAACCTCCAATGACATGTTAACCACAAGTGTAACCAGCCAGTTGGCCCAAAGTCAAAGGACAATGCTAAATGGCAACATTTACCATTTTATTGATTTCATGGACCATATTCCAATCTATATTAAAATGTTTTTCTCCTTTTGTCATAGGGTTTAACTTTGGTGAACTTTGAGATTGAAATGTGCGCAGTTGAACAGTAGCAAGCCATATTGACTGAGTGCTGACCTTTTGAACCAAAAGCAAAACCAAAGAATCCAAAACGTGGAAGTTGTTTTTAGCTTATTAGCTGTGTAGCATCTTCCACTTCTATTCAACTTACTCTGAGGACAAACTGCTGTGCAGCGGAGCGTTTCAGACAGGAATTTGTAGAACAAATGTGTCTCTTGAATAAATTGTGTGAACATATACTGCCGTTAGCTAACGAGTTGTTAACCGTTAGCAAGCTAGCTAGTTTGCAGCCATCCTGGTTAGAGGACATGTTGGTTGGCGTGGATGTCACTCATTGTGGACTATAGTGTTGAAGCCTTGATTTTAGCATTTTGTCAGTTGATTTCTTTTTTGCAATCGGTGAATGGAAGTGACCTTTTTTGACTACGGAGGAGTGACAGAGACTTCGTATACGGCTCTGCTAGCAAAAGCAAACTTTCATTTACAAGGTAGCCCCGCCACTAAAGCAGACTCTGCTTTATGGTCTGTTTGTCTCTAAATGAACATCATTTACTAAATGAACATCACGGTGCATTGAAGAAGACTTGAAACTAGAGATCGAGACTCATAAACTCATGTTTACAATGTAAAAAAAATAAATCAGACAAGTCATTTTCTCATAGACTTCTATACAACCAGAGGAGTCGCCCCCTGATGGTCAGTAGAGAGAATGCATCTGTAAGACACTTCCACATCCTGAAAGAATCCCAAAAGAACACCACTTTAAATATGTTTACCAGAGATGTGTTCATAAGTTTCTTGGAAATAAGTCATTCAGCATTAACAAAACCAAAAAAACACCATTTGACGAAATAATTCTTAGTCGACTAAGACAAAAAAATGACCGGTTGGTCGTGGCAGTTACTACGTCACCAAGCTTTTAGGACCTCATATTTCATAAAGACGTGCAAATTAACTTTGCTGTGTCATTTTGTGTTGTGACTGGGCATCAACACAGAAGTCCTGTCCTCCTGTAATCAGAACTAACATGAATCAGCATAAGACATGGAAGTATCATGTACTAATGCACTGTAGATGTTATGTTTGCATTAGATTATTTAGGTACTTTATCACATCCTTCAGCTTTATCGTGCAATAGCCACGGTGCTTCTCATTCCCACCATTCTCTGTAATACCTTCTGAGTGAGAACAGAGTGCTGAGATCTGGCCTCTAAACCGTCTGGGAATCCACAACAGGTGGTCCACAGTTTTGTGGCTTTTAGGCGAGCAAAGGGGCTGGCGTGTGTTGCAGTGAGTTCAAGGGTTTAGACGTGTCAGTGTAGCTGTCATATTTAACTAAACGAGAGACTGAGCTGCGTGTATGGCCAACTCATAAAGACATAATTGGCTTATTGTCACATCCCTTTGTTAAACCTACTGTTTGCAGCTAATTTCTGATTCTCCATCTGTTTGTTTTTTTAATGCTTTACTTCTTAAGCCTCCCTCAGTGAGGCTTTAGCTCAACAGGGGGAAGGCAGAGTAGGTGGGCAATTGTTGGGGGGGATGATGATAACATTTATTTTTCAGCACTTGAAATGATGAAGGCACTTGCAAATGACAAGGTAGTGCAACATGTAAACCATTCTTTGGTGTTTCAGTTTGACCTCTTTACTTAAGTATTTCTACAAAATAAACCTCAACACTTACAATGAGGAAGATATTGGGCAGATAGTAACGGTTTGATTGTTAAGACTTAAACTTGCCCGTGCAGCATGACGTAATGCAGACAGTTTAAAGTGTGAAAAAACATTTCCCTCGGGGTTCGCCGTAATCCCAGGAATCCAATTTAATCCCGCGTCTCAGTTTGGACACATGCTCTGCCCCCGATGCCTCTGTGGTTACCACACCGGGCGGGGGGGGGGGGGGGGGGGGGGGGGGGGGGGGGGTGGAAGCGTTTCTGATTGATTGATATCCACAGTACTACGTGAAACAGTCTTCTGCGCGTTTACACCTTTTTGATACCTTTGATACCACATCTCCCCACCTCGGAATCTGAGTGACACTCCACTGAATCGTGAAACCTTTTCACTTTTTTTTTACCCCCCCCCCATGTTTTTATCAATGTCACGCTGCTTTTACAGCCTCATCAACACACGCGGGGCGGAGGAATGCCTGCTGCTCTCCCTCCCTCCCGGCTATAGCAGGCCATAGTGTTTCTGTAGATTACAGCCCGCATCAAAGGCCCCACCACATGTGTGATCATTGTGTAGTTTTTTTTTTTTTTTTGTTGCCTGCGTCTGGAATGACTAATGCATTGAGGCCCACAAGCCATTACGTATAGGCCCTATGAGGTGTAAAAGGAATACAGGTCTGGGTTGTGGGTAACTCAATATGTTAGTCGTGACAATAGCCCCCAAGGGACAAATGCCTTTCTTATTTTCACACTAGCAGTTTATTAACCTTCCCCGTGGCATCTGGTTTTGTTCCACACTGTAACTTTAATGGGTATTCTGCTGTTTGTCAACTAACATTTTTGACCTTTTTACGATTATCATAACATTGTAGAGAGCTGGGAAACACGCTCATTTCGGACGGGGTCCAGCATATGAGCCTCCTGCAGGGTTTTCAGAGATCTTCAATTCAACACACGTCTTTAAGTCAGAGCAGAAGTAAACAGAAAATAATCCCTTGGAAAGTCCTGGAGCTGCAAACTGTGGAGGAATTGCAGTATGTATGTAATGTATCCACAACTGGAGGCTTCATTTATATAGTGTGGAAGCTTAATCACTTTATTTTTGCAACTTGGAATACGAAAATCAACTCATTGCATTTGCTGCTTCTGAATCAAATGATATCATGATGAATGGTTATAATGGCCAAACAATATGTAAAATCCTTTTTCTACTTGAACCAGACTGACACAAATGTGCACCAAACTGCCAGAATCTGCACGACGTACGCTTCCCATTGGTATTACATAAGTTGTTCATATAAGATAAATGTCCATAACTCCTTTTTAGAAAAAATTAAAAAGGTATGCTCCTTATATAACTAATATTTTGCTTTGCAATTATGTTAAAATGGTATCTTCAGTATCAAAAGTTACCCATTTTGTTGTTTTCTCTTCGTCCATGGTTACAGTGCAAAAAGTAACTGCTCGGACTTTTAATGGTTCACCGAAATAAATACGTGTTTAAAACATGGAGCTGAGGCCCCAAATCTTGCAATTTGAAAACCTACGCTAGAACCACACGGCAATGGAAGTGCCTTGAACCTGCATTCTCTCTACTGACCATCAGGGGGCGTCTTCTCTGGTTGTATAGAAGTCTATGAGAAAGTGACTCTACTTCTCTCTTGATTTACCTTTTACCTGATCTTTTCCGAGTTGGTTTTCAGTTCATGAAATATGTATGTGTGTATATATGTGTGTGTGTCATCTACCTAATCTTGGGACCATTTTCAAAAGAAAACACAAATGTTTCAGATAACGAGGATTATCATTCAATGCTTGCAATGAGTCGTGTTTTCACCAGCCGCATCCCCTTCAGCTGAAACAATAGAGGACCCTCCCTGAACAAAAGGCACACCGCTCTCCAAATAAGCTGTCTTTCTTTTCAAATGATGTTTTGCTTAAGTAGGAGGGATTTAAGGCATCAACCCAAACATCCTTAATACAGGCTAACAGATCTGGAATGGGCGTCCTCTGGGGAGAGGTTAGATTTTTCTTTTTTGGGTGGAGTGGTGGGGGTGTCAGTCACCCTGAGGTGAACTCTGAGGGGATAGAAGTGGGACCACATGTTTGTCCTGAAACTGTGCGGCTCTGGCTCCTCCGAGGTCCGAGGACAGCCAAAACCACACGTTTGGAGGTCTGAAGTCAATAACTGAAGCAGACATTCCTCAAAGGGATGTTCCGCAGAATTCCGATTACTCACAAGACTTGCTTAAAGCCAATGTAACGAGGCTCTAGTCCTCTTTAGGCAGGTGGTCTTTAGGCCATTTCTCCAACAGTCAACAGACTTTTAAGGGAATTGGACAATCTGGTTCTCACTGCCTCTTCGTGCCGTCCCGCATCTGTGTTCACGTCGCGTACGGAAGCGCCGCCCAGTGACATTGATTCGCCCGGCCGCTCCCGGCATCGTCCCGGCGGAACTGCAACCTTGACGTGTGATCAGACTTTGATGCGCCCGTCCCTGTCTCAGTGACGAGTCGGCCCTCCATCAGACCGGGTGCTAGGTCCTCATGCGCGAGACTTCAGGTGGAGACGGTCGCCGTCTCTGTAAGTTAAGCATAGCGATGATTTATTGCTGTGTTTTTTGGTGTGGGCATTTAACTCCACAGTTCACTTATTACTTGATGTGATTCAGGCAGGCAGGCAGATTATTGTTTTCCACATCACTTGTTTTCTCCACAGAAGTCCACTAAACTGATGTGGTTTCGTGCCAAGGCACCTGCAGACGGGTCACCTTGCAACGTGTTGGCGCTCATTAAAAGCTAAAGCCGGAGGTTCTGCTCCTCAGAATTGAGACGCATGAGCATTGTGACGTTACTAAATCACTCTTCTCTGCCGTCCACAGGACTCGGGAGTGAGACCCCCATTAAACTAAGCAACCCCAGATTGCTGCAGAAGAGAGCTTTGAGGTAAGATGTGCTGAAGCGTGATGTGTCAACCACTCTCATTACGTTTTCATTTTGATTGTGTTGGATCGCCTTGTTTAGGACCCGGTGAATACAAACCTTGGTCCGTATAAGATGTTTTATATCAATAAATCACCAACATCTTATCCCCAAAACCCGCGGCCGGATTAAAAAGCTTGTTTTCTTTAAACAAGCGCCAAAAGAACACCGTTAATCGTAGCCAGAAGCTATACAAAATCGTCATCTTTCAGACTGTCTTCGAATACATCATGTGTGACGAACACTTCTGTCAAAACAAGGCACCAAAGAGAAGCTTAAAATTGTGATATTCCATCAAAAACCTTGTGCCTGGAGGAAGTTGATGTTGGGAGATTTCAGTCAGGAAAACGGATGCTGTTATGATAGAAAGTGATCCATGATGTCTATGTTTATCAGTGTGTTCTCAACTCTGTGGTCCCTGGAACGAACAGGACCGCAAAGTCATGTTTTCCTTCAATTCTCACATAAGTTATGCGCTGACAGGTCTGTTCCAGCTGTGTTGTGATCAAATCCATAAATTACTTGTGTTTCTGAGAGGGACATTTGCAGTGTATATGTGCTAGGGAGTGACGAGGGTAAAATAAATATTTGGGGATTCGAGTCTTGGTGAATTTTTGCAGGTTATTGTATTTAGATGATTGGGTTCGTATTTTTGCAGCTCCGTCCATAACCCATTGGTTTGTCGACTAGATTCTTGAACGTCATTCAAACCGGTCCTGCTTCCAACAACAATTGTTTTTGAATGATTTGGATGCAAGTCAGATTCGTGCAGCTGAGCCCCTCACAACTGCTTCCACTGTCGGCCCATAAACAAACCCCGCTGTTTCCCACAGCTCGGCCCGGTTTCAATAACAAGTTGGTATTTTTTCGACATCCCTCAGCTTCCAGAAAGAATTCTCCCTCGACGAAAAAGACGACCCGGCAAAAAGCACCAAGGATATAGATGTTAGTCTCTTGGCCAATCTCCCCAAAGGTGAGGAAGGATTTTTTTGATTTCTGCCTCGCAATGTCAACTTTCCCAGGGTTTTTGAAAATCCCTGTTGTGCAACAGCAGCCTCTCTGCCAGGTGGAGTCATGACTAGATTTGTTTAGAACCAGTTTTTCTACCGGCACAGTCCTCAGAGAGATGGTCCTCTAGAAGTGTGCTGAACATTACTTTGAGCTGTTTCGATTCACTTTTTGCAAGTCTTGATTTGGGCAATAAAAAAAGAGACTGTGCAATTGTAATGTAGACCAATTGTTGTGGATCAGATGAAAAACAGCAGTCAGTAGTGAAACTTGTATTGTTTTTAACTTTCAAAGGAAGACTTCACATAATGGGGGTTTTGTTCCAAAAGCTGGTTTGTTTTGGCATTATTAATACCAGAATTTTCTCAACTTGTACACTAACAAATCTCTTCTTTATATCAAAGACAAATGTACGAAATATTCAGTTAACATCAGCAACTTCTCATTCTAATCTTATTACCAGTCCACTCTGTCAAAGATCGGTTATGAACATGAAAATATCAAGAACAGCCACTTTAAGCTTTTCCAGTTAATAGTTGTGGATCGGGACCTCCAGTGTTCATTTCAAGTCGCTCAAAGAGTTTTTAGTACGGCGGCTACAGCTGTCATTTGTCAGATATTTAATCAGAATTACATATTTTATATGTTGCTGCTCATATTAGTTTCGGATTCATTGATTGGGTTTCCACTCAAAGTTGTCGTGTTTCTTTCTAAAACCAAGAAAGCCGATGACAGACCAAAATGATATCTTTGCATTTAAGCTATGTATACATTTTACTTAATTAGATTTGAACAATAATTCAATACTGGACTCCAATAAATTGCCGCCGAACACCAGCTTTGCAAAACAGACGACACAGTCTCTATCAGGAACATTTCAAACGAAACATCTGGAATCCAAATCTAACCTGTAAAACACCCGTAACTGTCTTTTGTCTGGATACACAGCTGAGGCAGATGTTGTCCTCCTCTTATTGAGCCATAACCGTATTGTGTCTGTTTATTGTCTCTTTAGTCTCTGAGTTGAGGAAACGGTTTGAAGGCATTAGCACGAGCACAAGTGACTGGGAAATGAACAGGTGAGACGGTGGTGATGAGTGGATAAAATGGCTGCAAGAGTTTCTGATAATGACAACGTTATGGGAAATAATAACACGTCTGAGGTTGACAACTACTTCCTCCCCGTGTGTGTGTGTGCGTGTGCAGAAAGGAGCGTATAGCTCGGCGGTTGGAGGGCATCGAGGGGGAGGGGCATCCGTCTCTGCTGCCGAGTTTGGTGGCCAATCGGCTTCTGGAGGAGGACACACCCCGATACACCAGGGCCTCGGATCCCTGTGAGCCCTTTGGTGGTGAGACGAGTGCAGCACCCTGACTCTTTTATATTTGTGCCTCTCTGTGGATCTGACCTGTGTTCTCTTCCTGCCTCCTAGTTACAGTCCAGCGGTATGGCATGGAGGGATTCGAATGTCCAGAAATGCAGCCGGCGGCTCCGGAGCGACAGTCCAGGGCTCCCTGCAGACCTGACCCTCAGCCCCCCATCCACACGGAGCCCGTCTACACCTCCACCACCGGTGCCCCTGAGCTCGAGTCCAAGGTTGAACGCATCGCCCGCTACAAGGCGGAGCGGCGGAGGCAGCTGGCGGAGCGCTACGGCATCTCTTTAGACCAGGAGCCGGACGCGGAGCAGCAGCCGCCGCGCTACACTCGCGCCCGGAAGGATTCGGAAGGCTCCGAGAGGCGACCCCGAGGGGAGTCGGTGGGGGAGGACGGGCGGGACGTCGCCCCGGGTTCTCACACCGACACCTCCGCCACCAGCCCGAGGGCGGGACGCGCGGCGCCACAGCACGGCCGCCCCGACCCGGGTCACGAGACGGCTCGGACCAGGGTGGACTCCTTCACAGAGAGGGAGAGGCTGATGAACCTGGAGAATCAACGCAGAGCGGCTCCGCCCGAGCCTCCGTCCTCTTCCTCGTACATGGACGTGACGTCGATTTCCTCGGCGGCCAGGGTTCCCGCCAAGGACTACTCTGTCACAGGGATGCCACCCAGCTCCCCCAAGCTGAGCAGGCACCTTTCCTTCTCCTCACCTAAGCACGGGGCGTCTCCTGGGGACCTATTCATCGAGCAGCAGGCCCACAACATCCTCACCAGACACGGGTGAGTGGTCTGATCACTTTGCCGTCGTCGTCTTTGATCCCTATTTATAGTAGTTTCTTTTCCTCGTTTCAATATTTCTGAAATGGAGTGGAAGTGAGGCCATTCTCTTTTTTGGTTTATTGTCCAGAACCCAGAACCTTTCAAATCCACATACACAGGGTTCAATGTTCTCCTGCTTTATCATTCTCTTAATAGATAGACGAGATGTGACATTCCTGCCTCTTCATTTCTGTCTCTGTCCCTCCTAGCCACACTTGTCCAAGGCAGGACTGTGGTTTCTTACCAGGTCAGGCAACCTGATGTTGTTGTGGAACAATCTTTGAGTCCCACTGAGACCCATGCTGGCCATGCAAAATATATCAGACAGACTGATGCAAAATGTTTGTGTGTGTGTGTTGTGTTTCTATTCCATTGTTGAACTTTTCTGAATTCCCAAAGCATCCCTCACGAGCCAACATGTTGCTGTTTAGTTTGGACGAGCCATTTCCGAGGCTGTTTGGATAACGTAAACCTCTGGCTCTGTGGCTGATCCCACTTTCTAAAAGATAATTGCCTCTCTTTGAGAAGCTCACCAATACTGATAAAAGCACCAGGTGCTTCCTTCAAGGATAGTTCCAGTTCATCACAGCTTGAGTTGAACCAATGGTTGCTACCAGTCATAATATCATCACAGTTTTCAACTTGTTCCACTGTGCCGTACTTGAAGTAGTTGTTCCCCGAATGGGCACTTCCACTAGGAACTGAAATGATTGACAAACTAGTAACCTAAAGTAATACAACCAAAAAGTAATAAACTGGAATTATCCTTTTAATTGTTTGAGCCGATACTGATTAGCAGCTCCAGTGCTCGCTAAATCAGGCATTCATTAAATACACAACTGTGAGATACTGTGGGTTCTTATCGCGTTGGCTTTTCCCAACAGAACAGCACTCATCACTTTATCATTTGACTTTAAAGACCCCAAGAGACAGCCAGTGTGCATTTTCCTAAAGGTACTCGTGTTTTAATCTGCAGCAGATGGCTTCGTTGCTGCTGCCGAGGATAAGTGCTGAGGAGTGTTTTGGTAGTGTACTGATGGTACAGATAGTATCGGCACACTCCTCCTCTGTGATGTAACAACCAGCTGGCCCAGCCCAGGTCTTGACCCGGTTTGACCCTTCAGTCCTGTTGCTAACGAAGAGATGACGATGATTCTACACCCGACTATACGCGGCCATTCTCTATCCCATCGCTTCTTCCTGCTGCTCCTAAATCCCTCTCTCAGGTTTCAACTGTGTGTGTGTGTGTGTGTGTGTGTGTGTGTGTGTGTGTGTGTGTGTGTGTGTGTGTGTGTGTGTGTGTGTGTGTGTGGTTCAGATGGATGGTGTTGTGTTACTGGGCGGCACAGTGTGACTCCACGGTCAGAACTGTGACCCACAGCTGGGGTTGATCAAGGCCTGGCGGGAAAGAAGCACAGAGGAGAGCGTCCCCTCTGTTTCCATTTAAAAAGAACGGTTACATTTTAGGACTTGGTCGTAAAATGTTATGAACAAAGGTCATCCTTCTTTCTTTCTTTTTAACCATGTAATGACCTTTATTTCATTCTTCACCTTGAAGACTGTCTGTTTTACTGGCCACAGTTAAACTGGTGTTTTAATTCTGCAAATCATCAATGTTGCCCATTTCTCCTTGGGGCGTTTGTACGTTTTCTGTTCCAGATCTTTAGAAGAAGCCATTTGTGGCCGTTTAATCTCTATGGTAATTGTCCCTGAACCAAGTTGTTTTTAGAAAAAGAAACAGAGATCCCCCAGAACACTTACTTGATCAAGGTCTCTTTTCACACCTATCTCCTTTGGTCAGGACCAAAGGACTTTTCAGTTTGATTTGACCCACAATTACATGTGTGAAACCTCCAACTGATCACTGAAGAAACAGGGACTTTGGTTGGTCTCTGTCTCCCGATCCAACCAAACCATGATTCCGTTCGTCTGTGGCCTAAAAGCATTTTTTTAGTGGCTCAAACTTTGGGACCAGTTACGGGAAGTTCTGGCAGGCTGTCTCCAGAGTCTGCAAAGAAAAACAATGGAACAAAACCAAATGACCCACTGTAACACACGAAAGAGAAGACCAAATAGATAATAGAGATTCAATCCAACAAGTTTATAAAGAGTCAGTTTGAAAAAATACAAGTTCAGAGAGAGAGAGAGAGGACAAGACATCCAGTCTACAGACAATCAACGTCAAGTCTACGTATGGAATGGAGCATTGCATCCAGGACCTTGCAGGCCCAGTAGTTGCTATGCTTCCTCACCATTTGGGACCAGGACATCCTGTCCTGCAGCCATTATGGTGTACCACATGATCAGAGCTGGGACTCAATGCGCTCTGAGACATATTGGTAATGGTAAGTAAACCATGACTTTATCTGACCTGATTAGACTGGGTCTAATGTTTGACTAATTCCCGGTTCAGGTCTGTTCCTTAGAATCTGGTGGACCCTGGAAGAACTCTGCAATAGGCATTTTCCTGCTGTATTTCATTTCCCTCCTCAATCAGATATAACTGTTTGTCTTGTTCTGATTCTTCTGTCCTCGTTCTTCCAGTCCTCGTATCATTAAAAGACAACATATAGTTTTTCCCTCTGAATAGCTGCTTCAGTTTTTTCCACATAACATCAGTGCAGTCTGACGCCAAATCTGATCTAATACAAGCAAAGTGTGTTGTTTTTTTCCCCCCTGATCATTTAACAAACATTAAATAAGAGATTTATTGTTCATGTTATATGACGTGTGAGGCCTCACCCAAAACCACAAAAACAAAGAAAAGTCTCTCCGGGTGTTGGACTTGTATTCTTAGCAGGATCCTGCCGGTGTCCAAACCCACTCTCACTCTGGTCACGCTCAACGGGAAGTCAGTGGTGTGTGTGATGTAGTGGCGTGTCTGTGTGTGTTTGCGCTCCAAGGAAGAAGAAAAAAGGCTGAATACTGAACCTCGCCATTTACCCACCCACTTATTCACTTGTCTCCCACCGGGTTTTCATTTGGAGCAGTGCAAGGCCGAAACTGAGCACTGATTGGTTCCTGCAGACTGATGCTGAGGGCGACACCCATTCCCTCATCAACTGGCCCTCGAGGTACACCAGGCCGGTCGTGTCTCACCCCAACATCCCTGCCATGTTGCCATTCTGCTGGACTTACCAAAACCCTTAAACCCATGCTGTATGAGCACAGAACCCAGCACTGTTCCCTACAAGACTACACCCTGTCTTCCTCTCTTCTCGTAGGGTTGAATCTCATTGACTCAGTGTGGGTCCTGGGCTGATCAGAAGACACTAATGTTTAAGAACCTCTGCTTTGAACTCTGTCATCGTCATCCGCATCCCCACAAGCTCCTGATCCCTCTGCTTTGGAACATAACATCATGTTGCTGTGTTCAGTTTAATCCCCATAAATAAATGTATATTTAATATATTAATGAAGGATAAAACGTTGGGTAGTGATGTTGCGGTCTTGTTTTACTGACCTCATCAGTGACTTTCTGTTGTGGGCTGTGCTTACAGTGAGCATGACCCACTTAGTGCTCGTCTTTTATCAAGAATCCAGTAAAGTCGGTGCTGTGTCAAATAGGGTTGGATATCATTTCACATTTCTTTGCAATACAGATGCTACAATGAACTTAAAAAACTCAACCAGAAACATGAAATGCATCCTCTGCATTTAACCCAACCTAAGCATCAGGACCAGTGGGGTTCAGCGTGTCGCTCAAAGAGCCTTCAACAAGCAGACAGGAAGAAGTTGAGTTAAAGGACGACCCGCTCTAACCCCTGAGCCACAGCCGGCATTTCAAATAGAGCCGAAATGGTTCAGCTAGAAATCCTATCTTCAGATCTTGCCTGTTACCACACCATCACATGTGGAAGTTTTCCTTCCCACAAAGTGATCTAGTTGTCTGTGCTGTACCCGTGGATATACGCACTGGAATTGCTAAAAGCTATTTCAGCATCCCCAGTGGGAGCTGTTGTCCCAAAACTAAAACCTACTTAAAGCTGTGGGGGGAAAAAAGGAGTACAAATCTAGATTGAAATGGTTAATCATCAACAATAGAAACAATCAATAGCTTACTTTGAGGAATAGGAACATTTTTCTTTAAATCTACCAAAACACAACTGCTCCATGCATCAGCATTTAATGTTGCCAAAGAATTCCCCAAATTAAAGCAGCCAAAATAGTTTGAACTGAACTTGTTTTTAAGATGACGATATATCTGAGCAAACACACCAAAATCTGACAAAGCTTTGAATGTACATTTTTGGAAACTGATTCTAAAGACGCGTTGTGGTTTGGTACCTAGCCCTAACACTAGACCAGAGAATGAGTCTGCTCCTCCCTCAGAGTAGAAGTTCTTTGTTTTTCTGCTCCTTCTCTTGGACCTCTTTATGACTTTAAGAGACATATGCTAAGTCTAAACATGGAGTACAAATGTTAACCGGCCCTTTTGTTTCCCTGAAGAATCCGAGTAAGGGAGAGACTTGCCAAGGAGGAGGGCCACCAGAAGAGCCCAGAGCTGGGAAATGTTACAGAAGCGCCAGTGTACCGCAGACCCCAGACCCAAACCTCTACACGCCACCACGCAGATCCACCAGGGCCCCATCAGGTCTACCCCCATCCTCAGCATGCCCCCCAGGCTCATCTCCCCCGACCTGGGCCGCCGGGAGGTCAAGAAGTTGGCGGTTACCCCAGTTACCTGTCCATGGCTTCCGGTCCCACGTCCGGGTCCGTGCAGCAAGAGCCACAAGAAGACGATCCTGAGGAGTCGGAGGACGTCAAGACGGAGGGCCTCTTGAGGAGCAGGAAAGCAGTGCTGCCCTCAGAGATCCGCCGCAGGGAGAGGAGCACTGAGGACCCATGGAGAGGAAGGGGGGATGAGGAGCAAGGGATGACGAGAGCGCTGAGTCTGGCAAGGGAGGCAGATGTGGAGGAACTGACAAGAGGACGACACAGAACCAGGGCCAGGAGGGACGAAACGGAGCACACCTCCCGTCTGCCAGCATCGGAGAGCAGGCCCAGAGAGCGGGACAATGCCATCTATATCCACAAAGGGGTGGCCGCCGCCCACATCCAGCCCAAAGCGACAGCCCCAAGCCGCCCGGTGTCAGATGCTGGGGATCCTCGAGGGTTCAATCAGAGGAACCCGCCACAGCACGCCCGCGACCCCCGAGGGGTCAGGGAGGGCGACGGTGTCGGAGACCAAGAGAGTCACCAGGACAGCCGGGTGTCTGTGGCCCAGCTCAGGCACTCCTACATGGAGAGCACCACCCCGCCGACCGGCCGCAGGAACGAGCTGTAGGTGGCAAAGTAAAACGCCGCACCGCCGCTACTCACCGGCCGGCTTCTGTAGAACTCACGCTGATGCTTTGTTCACCAACGTCGCCCGGCTGCTGAATGACTAACGAGAGCGGAGAGTTTTTTTCTAATCCGTAGAAATGGCATTCTTGCATTAATCGCCTAACACAAAGCTTCCTATGATGAATGTGTTTTGTTCTTTTGGGCTGTTTGACTTGTTTGGTTACTGACCGGGGCCAATGAATGTGTGCATGCGTTAACCGCTAATAAATCTGCATGGTCTTGGTCACAGATATAAAAACCAGGGGTGTGGCTGAATATAAAAACTGACACATCTGATTTTGAAAAACTACCGGTCCCTCTCCATCTCTCCCTCACCATGCTGTATTTTCTCTTTCCTTTTGGTACTCTATCTGTTGGTCCCTGTCCTCGGTTGGGCCCTACAGCGAGGTTGCGGGGGACGGGGCTCTCGCGGGCTACGGGGCCCCGTGGAGAGGGGAGAGGGACAGGGGGCGCAGGCCCCGGCAGTATGGCGACCCCGGGGAGAGTAGAAAGACCTCAGAGAGGTTTAGGACGCAGCCCATCACTTCTGCTGAGCGCCAGGAGACCGATAGGTACTGCTCTGCTCTGCTGCACGGCTGAGTGAAGAATGCTGGGAAATATCCCTATCATCATGCATGGCAAAGGAATCGGAACAATGTTGATTTATATAATACTTAATGCACAGACGTGTTGATTCGAATCAGGTTTTGGTGCATGATACTGATCATCAAGTATATGCTGTGTTCACAATACATGTGTACAATAGGTAATTCTATAGAATGTAGTAAGACAATAATCAGATTAATACCATGAGCCACACATATACACACTCACGTTCTCATTGATTTTACCCCTATAACAACATTAGCAAGCGGGGCGGCTTAAGGGCCAAAGGTCCCTCTGATTGGACCTTGGCAGTAGTCTTCACATGTGACTGTACCGAGGAAGCATGAATTGGCCCTTTGTTGGTAATCACTCCCTGAGACCATGGAACCAAGCAGACTTCAGTAATGCCGTCTAATTCTCCCATTCTTAGTCTGCTTTACTAGTTCCCCTTTTTTCATTTCTCCTCCCAACATTCGCCGTCTCATTTCCAGCATCTACCAGGACCGACTCTAGCTTTCTCTCTCCCGTCTCTAACCACTCACCACCTGCTGATATTATCCAGCTACGCATCGTTGCACGGAAACGACTACTTTTAGCTGATTGTCTTTTTCTTTTCGCACTTTCTTTGGAAGGTCCCGTACGAGTTCAGATCTTGCTCCTGCTGAAGGTAAGCCGTCTTTTTTTGTTACCCCCCCCCTCACACTCCACACACAACTTGTCTTGAACACATGCAAGTTTGTAGTTGATCGTGGTTCTGAAGGTTTTATCGCTCCCAACCTACTTTTACAGATCAGGTAAAAGTTGTGCGCTCCTGAAGCCACAAGTGTTGGTGAGGTAATTGGTTAAGCGTGGCTAGCTTTAGTGGAATTACCATCATGGCTGTACATGTTTGACCAATGAGATTACTTGGCAGGACTACAGTTGCATAATGTAGTAGAAGCAATGCCGTTTTTTTTTTTTTTTTTATGCGACCAAAAGCTCACACTGTATTTTGGGTTCTTCAGGGGGTTAGAATGGCAACCAAAAACTACCTCCACAGTTAACTGAGTTAATTGCATTCCACTGCTCAGTTGATCGCGGCAATTCCTACTTGCAGTGGTTTCCATGTGGGACCGGCACTGTTATCTGTCATAACAATATCTAGTCCACATATATGGCTGCCAATGAAAACTACATGAATATCTAGAGCTTCACAGTTACCGCCGGCGGCCACGAATGAATAAAATGTAATTTTCCAAAGGCTTTATGTCGAAGCTTCAAGAATAGACACAAAGGTGAAAGCCAAATAACTCCAATCTCTCCTCTTTTTTTTTTCTCCTTTTTTTTTTTAACAAGCTCAACATTTAGAAGTTTATTGAGTCGTTACTGCTGCTCACAGTAGCAGAACAGTGCAGCAGAAGCGGCTCATCTGCTTCCTATCAGCCAACACTCAGCTGGGATGCTTTTTGCTCCGTGGAGAATTAGAGGGAGCACAGCTCGGCACGGTGGCGTCAGTCAAAGGGAATAGTTGTGTGGTGATGTCATGACATATGTCTTGCAGAGACTGTGCGTGTGCGTGTGCAGCCATGCCTCACACACCTGTCCAGCTCTGCAAAGTCTCCTCAATCTTTGCTCCCAGCTACGTAGCCAGATGGCGCTGTTGCTGTGTAGCGATTTAAGGTAAACATTATGATTTGAAGTGCGTTACACTTACAAATGTGCTAAAAAAGAAAGTCACAATAAATAGAATATTTTTGAGACTCAACAAATGCTAATCTAGTTGAAACGCCGAGGCGTTTTGCACCTCAACGGTCGAATTCGCTGTCAAAAGATTGGGAACAGTTGCCGTTAAAATGTTCAAATACGAAAGTTAAATATGAATATCTTCGACACCAATCAATTGTTTTTCAGCCAAGGAGCCCTAAAAGATGCTGAATATAACAGGACCCTACCCCCCTATTTATATCCTTTGGAATATTTTGACGTACCCTATTTTTCAGTGGCAGGCCGTCCATTTTCTACCTGAGCTTTCTGTGCTGTCTGAGATCGTATACATAAATACGCGTAATGTGCATGACGTGATGCTGCGTCATTAACAGACAATGCATGTAGTCCACATCAACAAGAACCAGACACATTTAGTTAAAACATGGCAAAACAATCCAACAAAACTGCGGCACTAAAATGGCGCACACTCAAGAGCACGAGCCACGATCAGAAGGAACGATATTAACTACCGTAAAATTCAGCACAAAAATAGTGTTGTCAGCGCTAGCTGTAGCAGTTAGCTCCCCGACAACCACCGACGGTAGCGGGACCAGGCCCGACGCGTGCAGCAGCAACAGCGCCGTGGCTTGTTTATGATTAAATACGATTGCAGATGTAAAAACAGTAACACAAACAGCAGTTCACTCACCAGATGCTGTTCACTTAATAAAGACAAAGTCCACCTGCCTCTCTTTGTTAACAAACAGCTCAATGATGCTGTTGTACAGTTTATCGGTGCGCTTCAGTACCAGGTCCTTCTCAATGGCCATGCCATGCAGTGAGGATAGTCGAGCCTCCCAGTTGCGTTTCTGGAATACTTTTCCATGCGTTTTAGGGCTGAAAATGTCCGCTCGACTGTGGCAGTCGATATTAGGACCGTCACCACCAAACGTGCCCATAACCCTCCATGAGAAGGGCGTTGTCAGTAAATCCGCCATCAAGTCTGTTTCTCCTCCTCCTTCAGCCATTGAGTGTTAAAAAGCATACACCACACAAAACATGTCATAACTTCTCTTATGTTTCAGCCTGAACTCTTCTTACTACTCCTGAGTTAGCAGCTAGCTAGCTTTCCGTTGACAGAAGTCACGCTGGCCCACTGACCAATCACAGCGCATGTTAGTGCTGACACCACCTCGCAGGCGCTAGCACATCAAAGAATACGGCCAGCATGTCAAACTAAAGATCTGATTGGTTGAAGGCTATGACAATCACGACAACGTCCCCATGTACTTTAATCTGAAAAGGCCAGCTTGAAGCTGCTCTGCTTCCATAGAGACATATAGGTGAAATCTGATTGGATAAGAGCTCTCCTTTTAAAAGAAGCTGCACTGAAAGCAGCGCTGAAGGCTGGAAGCAGACGAAGACAGGAACTGTGAAATGAGAAAATAAGCTAATAGGGGAAAGTATTATAATATATGTAGTGTATTTGTGAAAAACAATAAAATTATAAAATAGCTATAACTTTGTGATTCTGTTTAGGCCAGCAGAGAAGACTTAGCAGGCCCTGACGGCCCACCACCACTATTTTTACACTTCTACAGACTTATTTATGTGTAAGAATAACACAAGAAAAATGTATTAGAAAGATATTAGATGCCTATTTGACTATGCTACGCCTGTAAGCTTTCTGTTCTCACTCAGTGTATATTACGATGATGACAATTCTTAGTCGTTTTTAATAAAATGGCTCCTTATTTTTGGACTGACGTAGGCTAAAGCATGCGTTTAATGTCTAGCTACTAGCTAGGTAGCGCTGTGATTTAGTTTAAAATGTTATCTTCGTGGTCTTTATAATGTTACCAACCGACTCGTTTAAAAATGATACCCTGGAGAAGGTTCCTCGGTGTGCTACTGATCAGCATGCATCGGTTTGTGATGTCTTTCTGTCCTCTGCCTCTCTCTCTCTCGCTCCGTAGCTGATGAAGAGAAGGTCGATGAACGGGCCAAGCTGAGCGTGGCGGCCAAGCGCTCTCTCTTCAGGGTGAGCTTCAACCTTCGCCTGTTTGTCCTCCCACTCCTACAGATTGCACGCTTGGTTCCAGACGCCGAGCACGGAGACATGTGCTTCCAATCGTGGACACAAACATCGACACGTTTTATCTTCTGTCCTCCTCTTCTGTCCGAGATTTAGAAAAGAAGTACGATTTGGTTTCAGCACAGGCGTTCCACCGAGAACAAGCACTTTATTGGAGCACATCTCGTTCCGTATCTGTGAAATAGATATGATCTTAATGTACATCAATCCGTCTTTAATGACAGCGTGATATACTTCAGGAGCCATGTCATAAAACTGTCACTTTCACAGCAAATACTCCCTTGTCAAAGAGTTTGAAGCCAGTGTTTATTTTCGAATGAACTCTGCACCCAGTTCAGGTGCGGTGAAATATTTCATTGATTTCAAATTCCAATTTTTTTTGCGTTTACTCCCAATGTTTCCATTCAGGAGCTGGAGAAGAGCATTGATGGCGTAGCACCCAAACCGCGGTCCAGGAACGCAGCGGTGGACAGGAGACTGAGGCGGACTCAAGACCGGTCCAGGACTCAGCCAGTCACCACTGAGGAAGTAGTCATCGCCGCCACGTGAGTCCTAACGACTTACTTTGCTCGAAGGAATAGTTTGACATGTTTGGAATGAGGGTATGGCAAACTATTCCTTTTTTAAATAAAGCGCATCTTAGTTAGTAGTTTAAAAACAGTATTCACCCCCTCTGGGTTTCTAGGCGCAACTCTTTTATTTAAAGGCTCTCTGGATTTCGGAGCATTTCTGTTGCCTCTATACGGCTCTCAACAAGCTGGCGGCTAGTAGCTAGCGGTGCAAACAGTGGCCAGTGTTGACAGAGCTAACAGTGTTTACCTGAGGAGGAACAAGATGGCGTCACTCGGGGCCGGCGTTATCCGACGTAACTGCCGATTGAGCGCAGTGCAGAGCAGCGGCCTTGAGTGGGGCACGCTAACCTGCGCGGATTACAACACATACAGCGGGAGAGTGACCCCATTCTCTGCATAGGTAGACATGACTCCGCAGGGTCTTTACATAGCAAATAGTGATTTGCTTTTATATGAAATGCTCTGAATAAAAAAAAATAAAAAAGTCCCTTTGAGACCAACAAATGGGTCCACGAGGGACACTAATTCTGGGTAGATGGATTGCATTTTGTAATTTAATATTCCAGTGCAGTGAGTCAATAAAATTCCATCCAGACACGGATATCTCTTTGAAACCCAAACTATCCGCATGACAAGGCTTTTAGTCAGGGAACGAGAGACGGTGTGCTTTTTCTGTAATTTGGGTCAACTTATCCTTCTGATATGTGAGACTTCCACAAGCTCTCTAATGCAGCAATGTTTGGTGATCGGGACACGATTTGTAATTTCTTATGAAACTCTTCATGACTTCTGAAGTGTGGCGTAAAGCATCCAATCATCTTTGTGAATCTCTACATGTTTTATATTCCTCTCCTTAAACTTGAATGAACTCTGGTTACTTGCAAGTCATCTGGTTCCTTCCCTGTGTGTTTTCTCTATCACCTCTCTGTGTGTGTGTGTTTGTGACTCTGTCCTTGTAGCGTCCCCGCTCACGTGCCACACACAGCGAGCGTTCACACTGCTGTAGCACGCGTCCCTAGCCCCACCCTAGTTTGCAGCACCTTCCCGCTGTACAGGTACATGGGCACGGGTGTGGAGCGCCCACCCAACCACAGTGTGACTAACATGGTGCCTGAACGCTGCTCATACACCAAGTGTTGTTTTTCAGAGCGGTATTCACCTTCACAGGATGGGAATGATGTGAAGTTGTGGTGCCCTCTTGTGTGATGGGTGTAAACTACATGATTCTCATTATAATACTAAAAAGACTAGATTTGATTTGATATAATAGTTGTTTTTTTTAAGCTGTTTATTGGATGTCTTTGTCATCGGATGCACACGGCTCCACACTGCTGCCTGCCATGTAGCATGCCACCAGCTAGCTTGCATGAGCTCCTTCCACGCTCACCAGAAGTGTCCCCTTTCTACTTCCTCTTTGTCTCTCTGCTGTCACCCTGCCCCTCAGCCTGCAGGCGTCTTCGCAGCAGGCGTCCTCGCAGCAGAGAGCCGCCGCCGTTGTCGCCCGGGAGCAAGCGCGGGAGGCCCAGCAGGTCCAGGATACCCAGGAAGTGCAGGTCTCCAAGCCGGTGTCCACAGTGGAGGGGAAAGGCCAGAGCCAGAGCCAGGGTCAGGATGAGCCTGACCTCAGCACTCTCAGCCTGGCGGAAAAGATGGCGCTGTTCAACCGGCTGGCTCAGCCTCCCATCAGGGTGACCCGCACCAGAGGGGACACGCGCCAGCGCAGGGTCAACGCCCGCTACCAGACGCAACCCATCACGCTGGGAGATATGGAGCAGGTGGGCGAGCAGCAGGATCATTCAGTCTATTCAATTTATTTTGTATCGCCCAAAACACAAATCACAAATTTGCCTCCGAGGGTGTTGCAATCTGCACACAGACGACATCCTCTGTCCCAGGACCCTCACGTCAGTGCAGAAATAACTAGATGTGTTCTTTCAACACATGACCATATTTCTTTTGGGCTATAAAGTGTCATTTTTATGCGCGACTTATTTGAAAATATGTTGTTTTAAAGGAATGACTTGACATGTGTTTAATCTGTACAAAACTGTCTGAAGTCTTGTCGTCAGCGTGAGAATATCAGGCAACCAGCGGCGACTTGAGGAGGCGGCTGCAGCCGAAGATGAATCTCTTCTTCCTCTAGCTCCCCTTGAAACTACAAACAGTCGTTTCTACATTTTGGCATGTGTATGCATTCAACAAAGTATTTCATTTAGTTCGCAAGACAGCGAACGAGCATATTTCCCACGGTGCCGGTATAAAAATGGTGTATGAATTTAATTTATGTAGCTCAAAAATGACATGCGCATGACCCCTTCAGCGTGCTGCGTGTTCTCCGCTCCAGGAGCCTTCAGGCATGGACGCGAGGGACGAGCAGCAGCTGTGGGACAGAGCCCTAGAGCCTCGACAAGTAAGCTCCCTCTGAACCGGCACCACGCCCGAGGCTGACTCAGCTTCTTACAAATGACCGCCGCGCGTGGCTCGTCCCGCATTGTGTGACATCACTGTGAGCGTGCAGCGCGTTGCCCGGCTTCCGAGTAAGTTCATGACTCAGCGATGCTCTCGGGGGCTTTATAAAGATGCCTCTGTGTGAGAGGAGAGAAGGAGAGCACTGAGACTGCGCGCTCACCGCCGCATGGGCCGCTACCTCTCATCTGCCCGGTCCAAACCGGTGGCAAGTTGACTAAGAAAAACAAGATTTAAGAAGTTTAAAGGTTTTTGTCTCCGTGGTTTCCATGGATGTTTACTGCTGCTTGTCGTTTATTACTCAGCAGAAATGTCAGGTTAGTTCACTAACTTGTGCATTTGGAAAGTGTGTCTTCTGGCTCCAGCTGGCATGGCTTTGTGATGCGGGCTGCAAGTTGCCCTTTGATGCTCAGGAAGTGCAGTGAGTCGGAAAGTGATTAGTCAGCGCCATTCTCTTGATTTGTGCGCGCGTGTTCAGTTTGCTCGACCTATTTTCTCAGCCCGGTTTACAAACACTTCTTTCTCTCTAACTATTTCTTCTCCTCATCACACAGCTTCAAAACGGTCCCGGCTCTCGGTTCCTCCCAGCCTCGTCATCACCCTCCTCTGCCCTGAGAGGAGGCACCGTCTCCACGGACCACGCCGGAGACATCCACATAACCCGAGCAGCGGCGCCGGCCCGGGTCGAGCCCCTCATCCCCGACTCTGAGGGGCCCCCCCAGAGGCCCCGGGACTCTGCGGACCAGCAGAGGTGCCAAACATTAACGTTGCCGTGGGGAGAAGACGGAGCTGATCTGGGAGGAGGGAAGAGGAAGCTGCCCTCTCTGGAGGGAGCGCTCAGGCAGGCTGCTCTGCCACAGCCCCAGACTGGAAGAGAGAGGAGGAGGAGGAGGGAGGAGGAAGAGGGGGAGGAGAAGGAGGAAGAGGAGGAGTGGCTGACCAGAGGGTGGGGAGAGAGAGCCGTGCAGAGTTCAGAGAGACACATACAGAAGAGGCAGGAGGCACACACACACCCCGCAGACAGCAAGAGGAGCGGACCCATCAGCGGAGGTACGAACACCTTTTTTCTCTTGTTTACTGATGTGAACTTTGAATTCAATAAATGACATTATTCATTATTGATATTACATTTTTACATGACAGAATCCGTCTTTGCAAAGAATTAAAAAACATATTCGCTGGCTTTGATGCTAAAGAAACCAACACTGGCCAAACACGTTTTTTTTCTTCTGTGTACAAATGAAGGTAGGGACACATTTTCGGCTTTAATAAGTGGCAGTTGGGAACTAGTGTTCTTTAAAAGAAGAAATGTTTAAGAATAAAAAGTGATGCTTGGGTTGAAGAGACGACTCTGACAACTGTCAATTTTAGCCTGCATGCTAACTTTTAGCATGCTAACACATAAATGGAGACCCCGGTAAACACGTTACATTGTAAACATCCGCATGTCAGCGCCGTCTAAACGTTGTCATGTGGGCATTTAAGGCGTTACACAAGTTATCTGGTGACAACATGTAATCACAGTGATGCCGCAGTGGGCTTTAAATATTATAAAGGCCAAACCGTGAGACTAAATAGACCCCGGCTTTATCGTTGCGGGTTTTCAACTCATCGCCCGCCTCCGTATCGGTGAACAAGTTAGAAAGAGCGCAGGGTTATTTGATGACGCCGCTGGAGGGAAGGTTAAAGCTGAGAGGGTGTTTGCTCCCGCGCTGCTTTGTGGTGCTGAGCCTGTAGCCTGGTCAATGTTGTGGTGCTGCAGAAACTACTGATCCCCACAATAAGCAAGAAAATGAGAATAACGATGCAAGAATTATCGTTCCCTCGTCAGGAGCAGAGGGAGGTTTGATACGTGGATGAACAGAAGTCCTTCCTAAGCAGAGAAACGATGCCCTGTGAACATCGCTGTAGTTGCTGTGAAGTTATTGATTTCTGCTCTCACAGAGCCAGAGTCCTCCGTGGTCACGTCCAGAGTGGGATCCGGTTCTCCTCGGGCGGCGGACGAGCACACGGACGGCCCGCTTCAGCCAGAGGAGGGAGAGGAGCTCAGCGAGATGATGATGGCCCGACAGATGTCCATCAGAGAGAGGTGAGCCTTTGTTCTCTTCTTCTTTTCTGCTTTACTCCATGTTTGACCATGTGCAGGTACTGTTGAACTTTTAATTTCAGCCTAAAACATACTCCTTTTATATTAGCTCAGTAAATAAAGCCAGCAAGGGTCGGACCGAAAGAAGAGAAGGGTCAATTCCTTTTATTTTAGTTTTAAATGTGCGTTAGATGGAGAAAGAAAATGAGATCATGAAGACGAGACTCAGCAACAACAACAACACATTGGATATGGAAGTGATAGAAGTGACATTCATGCCATCAACGCAACGCATGCATCCAATGTAAATCAGACAGAGATATTGTCACTACAATGAGGCGTTTGCTGGCCAGCTGCTCGTTTTAAAACGCAGCATTTTTTACATCGCAAAGGCAGGCTTCCTCATCATAACGCGTCCGGTCGATGGCTGAGTGACGGTCGGTATCGGATTCCCTCACAAATTAGACAATGACGCAGGTCCAGTTATGTCACGCTGTGTTCGCTGTGTGCCAGTTCAACCGGCAGCTGTCGCGCTCGGAATTGATCGGTGACATAATGGAAGTAAACTGGTGTCCGAGTCCCTCCCATGTTCCATAGGATTTAATTATGTTTTCTACTGGCGGCAGCATCCGTATCCCAGCTGCAGCTGGCGACTGCTATTCAGAGTTAACTTTCATCCTGTTGCCGCGGAGCCCCTGTGGGCAGGACGTCCCCCGCTCTGGCTCACGGAGGGTTGACCCCTCCATGACGGCTCCCGTCTGCTCCCCACTCAGAGATGACCGCTCAATAATTGAACCTCTGTTCTTCTCACACTATACATGTGCTCGCGATTGCCGTTTTTTCTTTTCACGGCTCATTCAAATGAATACGTGTTCCAATTTTAAGAGTGAGCACTTGGCACAAGAACGCACACGCCTATATTTACTTTCGCCAAAATATACCCCAGCACCTGTTTACATCCCGGCTCCTGTTACACTGACCAACATCATAGCGATCTTCACGTGTAGTTCTACTTTGTCGGCAGTCTGTTTACCCGCATCGTGACAGTCTTGCTAATGCAGCACGCTGTCCGTCCTCTGCTCTGCGTCTGGGTCTTCACTGCAGACCGCTCTGTAGATGAGACCAAAGTGTGTGTGTGTGTGTATATGTATATGTGTATGTGTGTGTGTGTATGTATGTGTATATATATATATATATATATATATATATTATAATATATATATATATATATATATATACATATATATATATATATATATATATATATATATATATATATATATATATATATATAATATGATATATATATATATATAATATATATTATATATATATATATATATATATAATATATATTATATATATATATATATATATATATATATATAATATATATTATAATAATATATATATATACATATATATATATATATATTATTATTATTATAATATATATTATAATATATAATATATATATATTATAATATATATATATATATATATATATATTATAATATATATATTATAATATATATATTATAATATATATATATTATAATATATATATATATATATATATATATATATATATTATAATATATATATATATATTATATATATTATAATATATATATATATATATATATATATATATATATATATATATATATATATATTATAATATATATATATATATATATATATATTATAATATATATATATATATATATATATATTTATTTATTTTAATATATATATATATATATATATATATTTATTTATTTTAATATATATATATATATATATATATATATTTATTTATTATAATATATATATATATATATATATATATATTTATTTATTATAATATATATATATATATATATATTTATTTATTATAATATATATATATATATATATTTATTTATTATAATATATATATATATATATATATATATATATATATATATATATTTATTTATTTATTTATTTATTTATTTATTTATTTATTTATTTATTTTCAAGCTGTGTCTTCTCCCCGAGTATGAACTGTGATGTAACTCTTCCCCTCCTCTCCCTCCGTCTCAGGGTGGCCTTGTTGAAGAAGAGTGGCGAGGCCGACTGGAGGAACCGGATCAATAGGAAGCAGGACGCGGTGAAGGCGGCCGCCGGCGATCAGCTGGCTCAGCTCTGGGAGGCGGAGCAGAGCTTCAAGAAGAAGGTAACCACCTGACCTGCACGCTCAGGCGGCCGCCGTCTGTTTTTTGTCCGTCACGTGTCTCTTCACGTCTTTAAATGGTGGTGCGCTGTACTGTTTGAGCCACACGATGCATATCCCGGGGTTCAGAGTCCAATCGGAGTATAAACGTGGTACCAGGTGTTGATGTCTCCGAACAGAGAGGTTGTGTTTGTCCACGTCTCTCTCCCTTCACCGACATGTTAACAATGACAATTTAAACACGTTAGTTAAGACTTTTATAAATACTTCAAAGAAACTTGTAGACAGTTTTATAGACTGCTTAAGGCTTATAATAGGTAAGTTATCTAAACATAATACATGTGTTAATGCTTTATAAACTATTATCAGAAACTCGTATAATTGTTAAACCCTTACTAAGCTATGTTGTTGCTTTATAAAGATTAATACATACGTTTTTATGCATTTATTAGCAGTTTACTATGCATTTATGAACAGTTATCTGAGTAGCTATATTTATTATTTATAATGCTTTATTGAGTTGAGGTTGCATATAGTCTGCATTTAAAAACGTACATTAGTCATGTCATTGAATTTAAACGCAGTAAAACATCTTTAAATTAACATTTGAATAGTACGTGTTTTCAACCGATAATCAAAAACAAAAAATCAAAAATAATTTGATTTTTTGCCATCCGTTATTTGTACTCGCATGGAATTTTAATTTGTAAAAATGATTACCTTTTAATATTTTCAGCCATAGACTTCCCCACAGAGCAGATTCCTTTGTCTCTAGATATTTGAGATATTTGTTCTAGTGGTTCTATCACAGTGAGATGAATTTGAAAACCTAATTATGCCCAAATCACACACGCATGCAGGATGCAGTCTATTTTGACTTATTGACTTTGTGTAGACTTTAAACAACACCTGTTACTGACAGTAATGACTCCGTGTTTCAACCTTTCCCTCCACTGAACTGCATGTTTACAACCTTTCATTCTTCTCTTTGCCTTTGTCTCTGGTTGCATGTCCTTTTTTTATTCCTTTTTTTTGTTGAAAATAATAAGAAATAAACCTCATTTCCTCCTCTGCATGTTGAGTGTGTGTCTCTTGTGTTGGCATCCTCTTGTTGTTTTTAAAGTGAGGGCAGGACGCCTCTCTGTTGTGACTCCTCCACCTCGTCTGTTTGGCTTCCAGCTGCTTATCAGGGTTTGTTCAGCTCGGCTGCACATATTTAGATTTGAGCTTTTCGGGCGGCTCAAGGTCAGGAAGAGTTCTGCTTTCCAAGCTCTGATGCCGCTGTGAATTATCTGATGTTTTCCAGATCAAAAAAAACAAAAATGTTTTAATCGCGTTCAAGTGATCTCTCGGTAGAGGGCGAGGGGACGGACAACGGATGTTTTCATCCTGTCATCACAGCAGTGCACACATTGTCCTGCTTTAGATCAGAGAAGAGCAGATTTAAAACATTCTTATTACACAACGCATGCTGTAAAGTCTGTATGTAGCTCCATTCATGGGGCGTTTTTTTATTTTTGCTCCTGTCACATTTTACTTTACAATGTATAAAGGTCCTGCACCGCTATGGAAACGGCACAATCACGGCTCCAAATTGTCTTTAGAAAACCATTATAATGCCAGAAATCCTCAAATAAAAACAAGTTTAACTTCATTGATAACTTAAAAACAATGGAATCTATACAGCCATCATTTCCAATGTCAACAAGTGTTAATTATTAACATTTACAATGTTGTAAAGGAAAAAAAATGGTGGCTAATACATATTGAACTATTTACATTTATACAACCTCTACTTACAACCTCTCCCTCTGCTCTGTGTTCAGCAGTTCAGTTGAAGTTTTGTCACGTGACTGTTGTTGGTCTCAGTCATAGCTTCCTGGTGGCGCAGAATTTAATGTTGTTTTTTATGAAATATCAAAATGTTAAGCTTCCCTTTTCGCTGCTTTTTCTGATGGAAGCGAGCGGCAAACATGATGTGTTCAAGGACTGTCGGAAAGATGAAAAATCTTGATGATAATGATATTTTTCACAGCATCTGGCTGTGAGTAACGGTGTTGGATTGGCGATTTTGTTTATAGAAAACTTTTTTTTCAATCCCGGTGGTCTGTTTTGAGGTTCAGAAGGCCTTAACACGCTCGGTTCATAAAGTCACAGTTGTGTGTCAAAAGCCTTTTAGGGAGTCGGCCATGTGATTTGGCCGTGACATTATTTCCGGGACAACAGAGCCCTCTCAGAAACATCTCTCTCCTCTGGCCGCTTGTCTGTAGGACGACGAACTGATGATGATGATGATGATCGACGAGTTCGCCGTGCCCGAACAGCTATGGGTAAGGGTCTACATGCATGCATGCATACATACATGCATACATGCATGCACTATGCATGCACTAGACATGCATGCACTAGACTATATTAGTCAGACTATATATACAGCCGTTTCCCTCTGAGAGACTCAACTCTTCTGTTCTGGACTGAAACAACGAGACTAGCTACTGATGGTAGAGGAGCATTTAGCAGCTTAGAACCGTTTTCATTATTTAAATTAATACTGGTTTAATGTAAAAGGAATTATTCTCTACCATAATGACACACCCGGGACGTTGAAGAAGACTTTAAAATAGCAAATGGAGTATAAGGAACCCATTAGGTAGGGCATTAGAATTTACATTAAATGTAACTGAACCGTTTTTTAAATTTATTTTTAATTTAGTGTTGCATAAACTTTAGGGACTTGTGAGAAATGAAAAGAGCAGAGGCTGAGGTATCTTGACTTTTAGTTCTGAGGTTAGGTAAAGCCCACTGGATCCTGCACTTCCCAGAATGCATTGCCCACCGCTTTCTAACCCCACGCCGCTTGCTCATGACACTTGTTTATGAATGTGAGGTCACTGTAACATCACCAGAGCTTCAGAATCCTCAAAGCTGCGTCCTCTCTCCGTGGCTCCATAGGAGACTTTCTCTCCTCCTGAGCCGCCCTCCCGCACTCCTTCCCCCGATGAGTCGGCCAGCCAGGTAGGACGCCGCTCCCGCTCTTGCTGCACGCATTGCTCAACCTTTGCCTACTCCCTGCCCACACCTCCCCCGACCTCCTAACTAAGCTCGGACATGCACAACCCCCGTCTTTTTAACATGCGTCGTCCCTGAAACGGAGAGCGAGGCTTTGCAAAATAAAGAAGAAGAAAAAAGTGTGTGGTCCTTTTTTTTGCATGGCGAGTGCACATTCTGTTCACGGCCCTTTCACAGCCGGCCTGCTCCTCCGTGCCTCTAAGAGATCCCATTTCCCCGTCCCGGGTCAGCATGCCGCCCCGCCCTGTGACGTCCGACGCCTGTGCAGAGCTTGGACATTTTGCTACCATCTCTTCATCCTCATTCTCTAAACCCCTCATCCTTTCTTACCTTCCTCATCGCACGCCTCTGGCTTGTGAAGACCACCAGATCTCCCAGACCCACGCAGGTGGATGAGAGGCACCCATGGAGACGGAAGGTGACCCCTATCAATGCCGCATGAAAGCGCTCAAAGTCCCCCAAATCCCCTCCCCAAGTGGCAGTATATGCACATAAACAGAGTTTAGACCAAATGGGTTATGTTATAATTAACCACTATAGGACACTGTCTGCTGTTGTTCTGTGTGAAATAACATTTATTTTATTTTAACTTTAACGAGTGACTTAAAAACATTTCTAAAGTCATCCAGTGGAAAAAGAAAGACCAGATTAAGGCACTTCCTGTATTAATCACCCGCTTTGGTGTCCTCGTTGTGCTCGGCTACTCTGATTGTGAATGTGGTCTGCTGTTGAAGGAATTGTTCCACATTCAAACGCTTTATCGCAACCAGCCAATGGCAACAGTGTGCCATTCTGTCGGCAGGTGTATTTTATTTTTAAAAGTCTGTGCCGGTAATCGCCGGGCCCTCTGTCCCTCTGTCCGTCCATCATGTAGGAGATATCTCAGTAACGTCCAGAGGGAATTTCTTTCAATTTGGATGCCCTGATTCAGTTTTGATGGTCAAAGGTCAAGGTCACCATGACCTCACAAAATTAGTTTTTCGACATAACTCAAGAATTCACACACAAAGTCCAAAAGGATAATAATGATGAAGTGATGACATTGTGGATGGACAAAACGGTAATTCTAGTTTCCTGTTGCTGTTGCGTAGCAACATGCTCAGTGCCCCAGTCCTTCCAGGAAGTCTCACGAAAAACTCTGTTGGGGATCACCTACTCCCAAAATGCTTCCTAGAACGCATGGGACACTACAAGCGTAGGGCCCTGAGGTGGAATATTCCTTTGAACTGTCGGGGCATCAGGAGTGTTTGTTGTAACTGACAGTCGCCGCTCTGCTCTCTCAGAGAATAGCTGAGGCGGAGATGGAGAGCCAGGGGATGGAGTCTCAGCTGTCCATCCGGGAGAGGAAGCGGCTGATCGTTGCCCAAGAGGAGGCCTGGAAGACGAAAGGCCACGGAGCCGCCAACGACTCCACCCAGTTCACGGTGGCCGCACGCATGGTGAAGAAAGGTCAGAGGGCAGACTGAACACACACGTCCTCCACAGGTCCTCTCCATCTCACGTGCTCGTCAAGCAACAAGCTGTGTCTTTATTCATTCACCGAGAGTCAGTTTTGACAAAGTGTCGTTCAAACGATCCAAAAGGTTGAGAGAAACAACCTAAAAAAAACTAGCAACTTCAGTCCAAATATGACATCATACCATCATGCAACTGGCACTAAATGTGCGAGCAGATTAGCCCGCTATCTGTAGCGCTAGCTCAGCTGGCCCCTCCCCTTGCAGGTGGTAGCGGGACTCTTGCATCACTCTTACATGCCTCGTGACGTCCAGCAAATGAAAGCTCCCACATTTTAATGATGATAACACAGGGATCCATCCCACACGTGTGTTGAGCTGTGTTTACTCCCCTGCGTTACTTAGAGTTGAGCAAGGTGCTAGCGTCTTTAAGTATGACCTGTTCTCTGGGGGTACATCAAACCAATGTCTAGTGACATCACAACCTGTGTCTGTGAAACTGGACCACGAATAACATCCGATTTTTATTCTTCACAAATTGTACCCGTCGCACCAGGTAACCTTGGCATGTGTTTTGGGATGTGTGTGTGTGTGTGTGTGTGTGTGTGTGTGTGTGTGTGTGTGTGTGTGTGTGTGTGTGTGTGTGTGTGTGTGTGTGTGTGTGTGTGTGTGTGTGTGTGTGTGTGTGTGTGTGTGTGTGTGTGTGTGTGTGTGTGTGTACAGGGTTGGCCCTCCCTTCAGCCATCCAGGCTCCAGCGTCCTCCAAACCCAAGAACAGCAGCCTTGCCATCTCCAAACCTCAAGAAGGTCAGTTTGACATCCAAAACCAATTCTACACGCATTTAATCAGTTAATTAGCTGGATTGTTGACTTGAATTTAGATGGATGGATTTAAAAACTGGGCATCTTATGCGAACACGGTGTAATCGTTTTTCTTTGCTTCTTTCACAAGACATGGAGGAGATGTCTGATACCGAAGGTCTATTGTTTTTTTTAATATTGTTATTGTGATGTTGCACTGAATGCAATGCTCATCGTCATCAACAGAACCACACAATAAAAAATCCTGACTTCTATTAGGTTATCAAGGCCTAATAGGATATCAACCATGGGATAACGTCACCATCCTCATGCATGAGTCTGGAGTGCAGAAAGGATTCACATCAAGTGGCTTTTTAGTGTTAAAATGCTTGTGACGGACAATAAATATGTTCACATAACTTCATAGTGACCGTGTGCAACTGTTCATTCATGCTCAGCCATTGTTCCAGATCACCGTCAAGGAACAACAGGAGCTCAGACTTCCTGCCTGTTTAGAGATAAAGTTAGATCTGTGCCTCAATCACAGCCAATGTATGGCTCTAACAGCTGTGTGTGTGTGTGGTTGTGTGTGTGTGGTTGTGTGTGTGTGGTTGTGCAGAGATCAAGGCCGTGCCAGATCTGAACCTGGAGTCGGACATGAAGCTGGATAAACTGGAGTCATTCCTCGGCAAGATCAACAGCAAAGGTCAGTCGTGTTCGGCACGCTGTCATCACGCCGCTGCTGAGCGTCAGAAGAATGTTCCCACGCTGTAACCATGCAACCGATTATAGACTCGATCTCCTGGTGGATGTCAGGTGTGAAACCAGACGTAATGAATTTAACGCAGTGCTCTCCGTCTAGCTCGCTGTAATTCATCCGAGAGGAGAGAATCTATTCGTGTTGCATTCTCCCTTGAAGATGTTGCAGCTTTTGTTAATAACCTGGAACAGTTCAGTGCTGTGGCTTCAACAGAGCCTCGTTTTACTCGCGCACCTCGTTGCAGAAGTGTTACTCTAACGCGAGGCCGACATGTTGGATTACCAGAGTCACTTTCACATAAAGGTCCCAACGGCAGTACATCTCGTCTGCCGTGATTAAAGCAAGTAACACAAGAGTAGATATGTGCAAAGAGAGTGTTATATTATTTAATAATAAATTAATACTATGATATGAGCGCTTTTCATTTAAATTTACACAGAGGAATGCAGCCTTCCCTCTGAGAGGTGGTGTCGTGTAATTAAATGTTTGTGGCTGCAGGAGTTAATACTTTCCAAGCCGTTTTATGAAATCTTATGTATAAATGTATCTGTCGAGTTAATGACTGAAACATAAAGTATAGTACCACCTGCTACCAGTCCCATCTGTGGAGACGCTGGCACAGCTGTCTATTTATAAAGCATTGACAGGTCTATGTATTTTAATTGTGCTTTTATGTATTCTATTTTATGTCTTTTGTATTATCTGGACCTTAAGTCTGTAATAAAAGTTTGATTGATTGATATTATTCATCACATGTTTATATTGAGTACTTTTTTTAAATATTGATGCTTTGGCAACATAATTTTGCATTTAATTTATTAGTATCATCGCTTATGCACAAATACAATAAATCCACTCAATAATCCATAAAACGCTGTGAACCACTTTAGTTGTCGAGGATATTGTTCTCATCTGAAATGTAGTCCAGTCTAAAGAATAGTTTTGGTGTGGGAACAACTTTCCTTAATTGTTTCTACAACCATAACGAACCCGACCTATATTTACAATGTACATGCATGAATGAATATTTAGCAGAACACACTAAAGAAAATAGACACTTAATGCCTTGACATTGATGATCGATTGTGATTCGTGCTGTTCTTTAATTTAGGCTTCAACAGCAAAATAGGGTCAAAAATATACTTTAAACTATATAATATAATGGAAAAAAAATGCGACGAAAGAAGAGCGGGTCATGTATCGTTTTACAGCACTGCCCAATACAAATAATTGTGTAATTTTGTGTTAATAAACAGTAATAAATAAAACAATAATAATAAACAACAAATATTTACTACTTTGTGTGTTCGTAGGCAAATTCAGTTGTGTGCAGAAAATTACAAATGAATGCAAAATGAGTCTAAAATTGTTTGAACAAAAATGTGGTTGGATATGAGAACATGGAGGACGTGTGTATAGAAGTAAGACTTTTACTACATTATTGTAAATTTTGTATAGCATAGTATAGCTCATCTTCCATCAGCAAAACGAGCTCGGTGGCGCTTGCACAGGCTTTGGGGAATCGTCTGTAGTAGTGACTTCAATGCATTGTGGGTATTGCATGATCCTCATCTTGTCCCTCAGTGTCTGGACTGCCAGAAGCAACCATCACAGTCACACAGAAGAAGGTGAAGGAGGTGATGACCCTCGAAGACGAAAGCTTTTCCAAGTTCTACCGCCAGGTGGACGAGCTTCCCGCCGCCAACAAAGTGCAGATGGACTTCGACGACTTCGACGCCATCTTCGGCCCCCAGTTGCCAAAGTAAGCTCTCCCCCGCCGGAGGTTGTTTTTTCTTCAGTACGAAGCCGTCCGTCATTGTGAGAATGTTAATGTTCCCCTCCCCAGGCTGACCTCGGAGATGGAGCAGCACAAGCGGGCGGTGCGCCCGGCGCGTAACGTCCAGGCGTCCAGGAACCCTCTGAAGATGCTCGCCGCCAGAGAGGACATCAGACACGAGTACACGGAGCAGAGGCTCAACATCGGCCTGCTGGAGAGCAAGAGGATGAAGGCTGAGAAGAGTGAGTGAGGGGCTGGGAAAGACCCTTGTCTATATAATATTGTCAAACGATTCGTTCATCCGGTGTCTCAAACAATACAAGAGAGAGCAGAACATCTGAATCGTAAGCGTCACTCATATTATTCAGTCTATAAACGCTCCGTTCATTTGAATGAAGCGGATGACCTACATCTGGATTGGAGTCAGTTTCCTGTCATTGTGCAGAGCAGAGCTCAAACGCTGGACGAGCTCTGTGGCTGGTTTTGAGTGACGTTGGATAAGCCACAAAGTCAGAGTCATGCTACTCCCATAACTTCCTCCTTCACCTCCTTGACCGCAATGAAGCGAACACTTAAACTGTCCCTGGATGCGTTACAGTCGTATAGAGACCGGGTCAGTCTGGCATGAAAGGTCGTCCCCTCCGCAGCCGTCGTCTCATCTGTATGAAGGACGGTAAATGACACCGTCATGTATTTTCCCGTCTCATGTCCTCTGTGTTTCTGCTGTGTTCACTGCAGTGAACAAGAACTCTGGTTTCTCCGACGTGGCTCTGGCCGGTCTGGCCAGCAAGGAGAACTTCAGCAACGTCAACCTGCGCAGCGTCAACATCTCCGAGCAGATGTCCAACAACAGCGCCGTGCCTTACAAGAAACTCATGCTCTTGCAGGTCAAAGGTCAGTGGAGTGAACAGCTGGCTCAGACCACCTGCACCCACAACGGGGGCTTTTATTTCTTCTTGTATCCTATTTTTAATTCCAGTGATAACTCTAGACTCTGTTAAGTCTCTATTCAGTTGTAGTTCAGTGATAATACTGCCATCTTGCCCACATTTGTATAGACCTGTCTTTCCATAAATGTAGTATGTATGTACTTAGTAAAACAAGTGGTTCCCAACAAGGGTCCATACAAGTTCACTTACCTCCCCTTTAGTTTTATTTCCAGCCACAATGGTGCTAACATCTATGCTGCCTGTTTCTAAATGAAAACAAAAGTTATAAGAAGACTTGAGAGTGAAGTTAGGGCAACAAGAAAAACAAGGTTGGCCCACACAACTACGTCCTGCTTGCACCACTCTATAAGGTGGAGGCTGTCTGTTGAAAGCACAACCCTCACAAAAGTCAGATTGAGGGAAGCCTCTTTGTGCAGTGAACATGTTGCATCCTCAAGCACGTCTAGCCAAACATGCCAGCTAAGCAGAACGATCCAAAACATTTGACGACATGTTCCTGATCTTTTAAATGAGGTTGTTAGCGAGGCAGCATCTTGACCAGCGATGACTCTCTGCTGTCGGCTGCCGTCTCACACAAAGCTTTGGAGGATGCTGCTTCAAGTGCGTCCATCCCAGAGGAAATCTAAAATGGTTGTCGGCCTATTTATGGTGTCTTTGCACGTCTGCCGGTGACAGCTGTGGCTCTAAATCATCCCCTCCTGGTCACCTCGCACTATCCTGGGTCGATCCTCTGCGCTTTGTTATGCGGCCTGACGGTGTTGGGCTGTTAGAATAGCTTCTGCTTGGATCACCTGGAGAGCCAATGGGATCGGGAGTCACTGAGGCCCCTAAAAAACCTTAGAGTTTGTAATAAGACACATTTATGATTTGAATATACAACATGCATTAGCTGGAAAGAGCATTCTTGACGAGGCGGATGTTCTGTACAGGATCAACTGCAGGCATGCTGACAGAGATAATCGTACCTGTCTGTGTGTTGTTTTTTTATTTTATTTTTTTCCCCTGCCCGTGTAACACCAGGCCGACGGCACGTCCAGACCAGGCTGGTGGAGCCCAGAGCGTCTTCCCTCAACAGCGGCGACTGCTTCCTCCTCGTCACGCCACACCACTGCTTCATCTGGACCGGGGAGTTCGCCAACGTCATCGAGAAGAACAAGGCGAGTCTTGAGCGCCGCCGAATGACGGGGAAGCTCGTCGGGAGAGACGCGAGTTTGGTTCACATCGACACAGGTGGAGTGAAGGCGGGCTTAACGCGCAGGATGTAAAGCACAGCGCCGGGAGGAAGCAACAGTGACACAGCAGTAGAAGAAGAAGAAGTGTGTGTGTTGACTGAAAGGAAGTGTGTGTGTGTCTGCGTGTTGTTGAGGAAACTGAGACAAAACAAGGCTATTGTTCATAGACGGCTCTGCTGGCCTGTGATTGGCTGAACAGAGCACTGACCTCAGCTGGAGGAAGAAGGACCTTGTTATTTATGAGGGGTTGTTTGAGTTTAGGTCATTAGAGTTCACAGACTCGTCTTCCTGAGTCATGAACCTGAACTCAAAATGACAGAACCCTTTAAATGCCAAGTACTAAGAGTTCAGTGAAGGTCAAAGACACTCTGTCATTGCTATTTATTCATCAATATTATTGTAATAACTATATAATAATAATAAAAGTTTTTCTCTTTTAATTTTTTTCAGGCTTCAGAGTTAGCAAACTTCATCCAGAGAAAGAGAGACTTGGGTTGCCGTGCCAACTACGTCCAGGTCATCGAGGAGGGCGTCGTCACGCAGAGCCACGCGGCCAAGGACTTCTGGAAGATCGTGGGCGGGCAGTCGGGTTATCAGTGTGAGGATCCGTGTCCGGCGTCACGAACCCGACCTGGAGGGAAACCCGGCTGATGGCGTGTTCTTCTTCTTGCAGCTGCAGGAACGCCAGACGAGGACGAGCTGTACGAGGCGGCCATCGTGGAGACCAACTGCATCTACCGCCTCATGGATGACAAACTGGTCCCAGATGATGATTTTTGGGCCAAGGTTCCCCGTTGTTCCCTGCTCAGCCCTAAAGAGGTCAGATCACCTGCCTGGAGTCTCACGTCTTCAATGTGTTACGCTGTAAACCAACCAGGATTTTAATATTTTGTTCTTTGGCGCCACCCGGTGGTAATTAAATGAAATGCGCTGCTAAGCCTGCTGCTACTGTTGGGTTGGAAACATAAGGAATATCTCCGTCTGTGTTTCTGCACAGGTGTTGGTGTTTGACTTTGGCAGCGAGATGTACATCTGGCACGGAAAGGAAGTGACGCTGGCTCAGAGGAAGATGGCCTTCCAGCTGGCAAAGCACCTGTGGAACGGCACATTCGACTACACCAACTGTGACATCAACCCGCTGGACCCGGGGGAGTGCAACCCTCTCATACCCAAGTATGAGAACACTGCAATCATTAAAGAACAGTGTGTGTTTACACCGTGGTCTGGGGCTGACGAGATTTCACAAACTTTAAGTGGATAGTTTGGTTAGTTTACTGTTTGTGAAGATGGAGTTTGAAGAAAATACAAATACAGCAAGTAAAGTACTGCTGTGGATTATATTTTAGACACCTAAAATAATCAATATCAATTTAAGTGTACATTATATTTAGCATTAAGTAATTCTACATTGCAGAACTGCCTAGAAATCAGTTACATTTAAAAACACTAAAACTTTACCTTTTTATAAAACTCCAAAGTCAAACAAACTAAAAGATCGCGAAGTAAAAACGACTGTTTTGTCAAAGGAGTCTCGTGTCTTTGAAGAGAGCATTCATAACGGCTCCAGTTCCACAGTGAATATAATTTAAATATAGCATACACTTTTATTTGTTGATTTCTCCTCTGCTTTTAACACAATTCAACCCCATATTTTAACCAGTAGGCTTTTAGAACAATTTGACTTAAGTCACAATCTTGTGGGTTGGATTCTTGACTTTAACTAACAGGACAAAAGAGTGAGGGTAAATGGAATTCTGTCTAAACATATCGAAAACCAAAGACATGATTTTAGAAGACGTGCCCACACACATGAAGCCATATCCATTAAGGGTCAGACTGTGGAAAGTGCGCAATCTTACAAATATCTGGGGAAGTATATCGACTCAAAACTGAACTTTGAAGAAAACTGTGAAGCCGTGTGCAAAAAGGGGGCACCAGCGTTTGTTTTGCTTAAGGAAACTGTCCTACTTCCACATCGACAAAACGTTGATGAGCTTAATTTATTGTGCTTTTATTGAATCAATTTGATCTTTTTCTTTGGTGTCATGGTTTGGAAATCTGTCCTTAAAGAACAGAAACTCTCTGTATCAGCTTGTGAAATGGTCTAGCAGGCTGATTGGGGAGTCACAGCTGAGCCCAGAGTCCCTGTACACCAGAAAATTACATCGGATAACTGGCTCCATTTTAAAGGAAGACTCTCACCCTTTGCACAGGGAATTCCAGCTTCTCCCCTCTAGACGCAGGTATTTAGAACCACGGTGCAGAACAAAGGATATAAAAACAGCTTTGTTCCAGCAGCCATCACGCAGGTGAACAAATCATAATTATAAGCAGCACTGATCTGGAGCTTGGTGCTTGTATCATGTTTGTCTGGTTGTCTGTGTTTGTTGTAATATATGTCGAGACGGATGCCTCATTTTCTACCGTTTAATTACTGCAAACCAAGTCTACCTGCGGGTACTAATAAAGTAACAAAACCCAAAACTGATGTAGATATTTTCAAGGTGTCTACAATAGGTTTTGCTGCTGCCATCGGCCACACCTGCACAGTGCTTTGCTCTGGTGCTGGTTCTCCAAACTGCATCTGCAGTGGGTAGCAATACACTGACGATGGAGAAGTTCTTCAATCACAGGTTCCCAATTGCTGTGTGAGGTAACACAGCAGGTGAGAACCTTTTGGCTGAAGTGCTGGTAATGTGTACTGATGGACTGCATCCTCCTCGCCTGCAGGAAAGGTCAGGGCCGACCCGACTGGGCCGTGTTCGGCAGGCTGACTCAGCACAACGAAACCACCCTGTTCAAAGAGAAGTTCCTGGACTGGAGCGACTCGAGGAAAACGCCGAGCCCCGCGAGGAGCAACGACCACATCGCCGACCTGAAGGTATCAAAGAGCACCACAGCATCGTCAAAGTCCTGTGACTGTAACCAGTGTGGCACAGAAGAGAACGTAGAGCATGAGATGCACTTTCTGTCGCCTCACCTCCGTCCTTTTCCCCCAGGAGCAGTCCAGCTCGGATCAGCCTCACGCGTACAACGCCTCCCTGATGCTGCCGCTCCACGGGGCGCCGGTCGGCACCAGACTGGACGGGTTCGACGTGGGGCGTGGCTACGGCCTGGTGGAGGCGGAGGAGCGGCGGAGCTGCGAGATCAGCACGCTGGCGGTGGAGGTGTGGCACATCCTGGAGTTCGACTACAGCCGCCTGCCGCGCCAGAGCATCGGCCAGTTCCACGAGGGCGACACGTACGTGATGAAGTGGAAGTACATGGTCAGCGCCGCGGGTCAGTGTGCTCTCTTTTCACTTTTACACACACACACACACACACACACACACACACACACCGGAGGAGGATCTTGGGTTCCATTTCAATAGTATGTCATTTGGATGTATTTAAGTGCTACTTAAGTTACTCTAACAACAACAAGTCGAGTAGTTTCAACCCATCCATGTTCAGATTGAAAACGCTGCTGATGAGAGAACTTCCTTTAGAAGCCACAACACTACATGATCCTAGTTTTGAGCTCCAACTGCTCGTCATGTCCTCCTATTATTGCACTGAGTCACATGTTCCAGCACATTCATCCAGCAGTCGGAGGTCTTTGGTTTCCTAGTTGCAAACAGGAATCCTTCCTCTGGCCCTTGAAGCAGATTTAACAACTTCCAGGACACGAATCGTGCCAAGTCCCATTTACTCTTGTATTTTCCGTATTATGATGATTTAAGAGTTTCTATATTAAATGAAACAGAGCGGAACGGCTATTTAAATTTGATACTCATAAGTCGGATACCTGAAAAAACAGTTGGCTCTAGTTTATTTTGCTACTCTGGTTTCTGGTCTCTTTCTGAATGATGCTGTCCTGTCAGCCTGTTGGAGCTGTGCGAATTCATTTTGCATGACTTAATGAAAAAAAAGTCTCAGATTGAGATGCCAGTGTTCTCTATTTACAGACATTTCCATATGTGGTGGGATTGCCTTCTGTTTTTATATTCTCTACTGTATTGAAGTCTTCTAAAGTGCAGGAAATTAATACATTTGATTATTGATCTCTTCCTTCAGGGTTCTTACGGTCATGGAAAACCTGGAAAAGTCATGGAATTTTAAAATGGTTGTTTCCAGGCCTGGAAAAGTCCTTGAAAGTCCTAAAAGTTTTGTAAAAGTCATGTAAATGTGTTATATTCATGTGTTCATTACGTAAATAATTAATATGCTTTTAAAAGAAAGACTCAAAATATAAGCAGTCATACATACAGGCATCTATATACATTTTGATTCTTTTAATCAAACTATTGTCTCATTCATTTGTGTCATTTAAGGTTTACTGTATGCTTTGTATTCTCATTGTTAGTTTAAATACTACATTTACTCACTTTTTCATGTTTACACTGAGATTTCACAAAATGTTTAATCATGGAAATTTAGTTTAAAGTCATGGAAAAGTCATGAAATCCATTGGTCAGAATGTGTATGAACCCTGTTCCATCATTGGTTACAAAAACAATGTGTGTGTAAATGTTGGTAGACCGCACCAAAGATACCTGTGTACGCCGCATTCAGACCAGCTGTCTCTCTCTGGCCGTCAGTGGGGAGGAGGAGGAACCCGGAGCAGCAGAAGACGGCGGGCGCCGGGAAGGAGAAGTGCTGCTACTTCTTCTGGCAGGGCCGCAACTCCACCGTCAGCGAGAAGGGGACGTCGGCGCTGATGACGGTGGAGCTGGACGAGGAGCGGGGGGCCCAGGTACGCGGGAGAGGAAACCCAGTGACTTCCATCATTCAGCCCGGACAACGGTGCGACCTTTACTCTCGTTTCCTCCTCCAGGTCCAGGTCCAGCAGGGGAAGGAGCCTCCGTGTTTCCTGCAGTGCTTCAGAGGAGGCATGGTGGTCCACTCGGGGAAGAGAGAGGAGGAGCAGGAGAACTCGCAGAGTGAGTTTTCACTTTCTAAACCGGCTGCGTCCGCAAATCAGACTCGCTCCTTCTCGACTTGAGCTCTTGTTCTTCCGGCTACCGCCCCCAGGTGACTGGCGTCTGTACTGCGTGCGAGGGGAGGCGGCGGTGGAGGGCCACCTGCTGGAGGTGGCCTGTCACTGCAGCAGCCTGCGCTCCAGGGTCTCCATGGTGCTGCTGAGCGCGAGCCAGGCCCTCATCTACCTATGGCACGGCTGCAAGTCTCAGACGCACACGCAGGAGGTGGCGCGCACCACGGCCAACCAAATCAAAGAGCAGTGAGTGGGACCCTTTAAAGTGGATCTTTTCTATTTGACAAAATAACCAGAGCACTTCCTGACATCAGTGAATCCATTTCTGATTGGTTCTGGTGCTGTCGCTCTCGGTCTGCGTGACGTGTTCAGGGTTCTTACTGTCATGGAAAACCTGGAAAAGTCATGGAATTTTAAAATGTTTTTTTCCAGGCCTGGAAAAGTCTTTGAAAAAAATAAAATCCCCCAAATTTTGGAAAAGTCATGGAAATTTGTTAAATTCATATGTTCATGACTTTCATTTACGCTGAGTTTGAAATAATTAATATACTTTGAAAAGAAAGACACTCAAAATACAAGCTTTATAAATGTTTATTCTTTTAATCAAATTATTGTCTCTCATTCATTCATACATTTACTCACTTTTTTTATCTTTACACCCAGATTTCACTAAATGTTTGGTCATGGAAATTTGGTTTAAAGTCTTGGAAAAGTCCTGATTATCCATTGGTCAGAATGTGTTTGTCCTTGTGCAGTTGTCCTCTGGAAGCCGGCCTCCACAGCAGCAGCAAGGTGAGCATCCGGGAGTGCGACGAGGGAGCCGAGCCCGCGGGGTTCTGGGACCCCCTCGGGAGGCGGGACAGGAAGGCGTACGACTGCATGCTGCAAGGTGGGAGGAGCCGATGGACGTGAAGCACAAACACGTTTTGTGTTTTGTTCTCTACCGTAAACGGCTGCAGTTTGTTGTAATTAACTGCGTTGGTTGACCTTTGACCCTCAGACCCAGGGAGGTTTAACTTCTCACCACGTCTGTACCAGCTGAGCAGCAGCTCAGGGGAGTTCGCAGCGGTGGAGTTCCTTTACCCCGCCAGAGACCCCAAGGAGGTCAACTCCATGCCCTTCCTGCAGGAGGACCTGTATGCGGCCTCCCAGCCAGGTACACCGCAAGATTAAAAGTGATGAGCGGACACTTTAACATCGTCCGCCCCCTGAAAGTCCTCATCTTGTTTTCTGTCTCCGATGTTCAGCCCTGTTCCTTGTGGACAACCACCACGAGGTGTATCTGTGGCAGGGCTGGTGGCTTCAGGACAGCGAGAGCACCGGCTCGGCCCGAATCCGCTGGGACTCGGACAGGAAGTGCGCCATGGAGACTGTGCTGCAGTACTGCAGAGGTACTCCACTTCCTTCCAGTATTAGACACTGAACACACTTTTACCAAACGCGTAGTAGGGCTATGGAAGGTAAAACATACAGAAATACGGAGGTAATACCCAGAGAACAAACTCACACATTCTACGAGAAGAGATTGAAGTCACAAGGAACCACATCGCTTCACTTTGCCAGGTTGACCTCATCACAACGCAGACGCTGTTTAACGTGAGCCGCAGTCTGGATTTGGTTACGTCGAAAAGTAGTGTTCTTATTGTGAGGCAACGGTCCTGAAAGATGCATATACGTCTTTTTTGTGTTCTTTTACAATAATAATGCTGACATCAGGATGCATTATGCTTTGTCCTTATGTTAGACATGTTTTATATTTCCACTCTGATGGACGGCGTATGGGAGAAACATACATTTCATGCTCTGTGTGTTCTATGAATATAAATACATACTATTAGAATACTAATGTCACAATGTATCATTGTAATTCCTTGACAAAAAATCTCAGAGAATATACTTTTCTTCCATTAGCTCCGTAATTCTTTCTATTTACCAACAATGACCATAATTCGCCGTCATGTTTGCCTCCCTCTTTACGTTTTTTAGTCATTTAGTTGTTGATGTTAGCTTGAGAACATCCTCAGACGGCAGCGTTGCTTCTGTCAAACCGCCAACGTGTTGTTGTTTGGTCTCCACAGAGAAGAATGAGAAGAAGCCTCCCAAAGCGTACCTGATCCACGCCGGGCTGGAGCCGCTCACCTTCACCAACATGTTCCCCAGCTGGGAGCACCGAGAGGACATCGCTGAGATCACTGAGAGGGTGTGGACACGTTAAATGATCTGATGACTGCCGGCTACATCATCTGATATGAACCAGCGCTGCTCACAGTGTCTGCAGTAGCCATTAGTGTATATACACATGCACTTACTGTACAAAAAGAGACTTTTATGAGGGCGGGTCAGGCCAGGTGCAAGAAATAATCCATCATTTGCGTGTGTGTGTGTGTTGTCAGGAGGCGGAGGTGTGTAACCAGATTATCCTGGTGGAAGACGTGTTGGCCCGGCTGTGTAAGACCGCGTACCCTCTGGCAGACCTTCTGGCTCGGCCGCTGCCTGAAGGCGTTGACCCTCTCCGCCTGGAGGTCTACCTGTCTGACGAGGACTTTGAGGTGAGAACCTGCAGGCGACACACCGGCTCCTCGACTGTTACTTTAGAGGTGCCACACGTTTCTTTTAGATATTTAGCGAAGAGAAAACGTTAAGCGAGAGAATGTGTAACGTCTCAATAATTGTTTTCATATTTTACGTCCAACGAATGTGACAGCGATATATACGATCGTATATTAGGGCCGGTGTAGGTCAAAAAATAAGAAGGAAAAACAATTATGGAGCCAGGGGAGGGGCAATGTTCAGAGATAAAACTCTGAGAACATTTTCAATTAACAGATTAATGACCTTGGATGTTCGCTGAGATGAAGGTAGCAGACTAACACCCCTTCCACTGCTCCGTGTATTTTATTTATATATATATGTATATATATACACACTTACAATGACCCTCCACACCGTCGTAGATCATACTGTTTTAAAGCTGCACTATTCAATATTTTTAGAACAAATGACCATGTGTAAAAAGTGACAAACCAACAGATAATTATCACGCTGCACTGCAGTTTCCTTCAAATCTGCAGTTTTTTGTGTTTTAACGTAGTTTTCTTTTTTTTGTGATCCCCAACTTTACTGTTTTGTAAATAAATAAACCAAATCGTTGTGAGTAGAAGCTCTAATGAACTCACTGTACACCACCTGCCCAACACCAAATGACAACCAGACAACGTTATCTACCAGCTGGTGAACAAAGTTGAGCCATTAGCAGCTAATGAGTTAGATATTTGCTGGTGGAGACCAAAAACGGAGCTGAAAGAGAGTAAATAAAGGACTTTCGTCCATCAGGTGGACTGAAACACGACTTCAAATGAATGCTAATGTTGCTCTGTGTTTGCTACTTGTGCACATAAGCAACTGTTGCTAACACAGAGCAGCCTTATACCCTTTATGTGCCCATAAATGTGTGATTTATTGATCGTCTTGACCCAAAGTGGCCAAAAAACTGATTAGTACTGCTTTAAAGTACAGCGTGATATAGTGTTATGTATTTTGCACCTTTAAATAATAAGACTGGTGTTGTTTACCATTTTTCTTATTGCCAATAAATCCTCATGGAAATGAAAAGAAGAGTATGACACACCGGGTCATCGTTGGTTTTAGTCTTTTCATTGGATTTATTGGCAATAAGGAGAATAGGGAGTAAGACCGGCTTCATCCTTTACCTTTGAGCTTTTAATGTGTTTACTCAAATATGACTTTCAACATTCTTGTGTAGAAATACTTGAGGTTAGAGGAATATAATGGAGCATTTTCTGGAAACATGTGTCTAATCTCTGACGATATGCATCATTCAGCTTTTCCCGATTTCCTCTTATCTTCATGGCTCTCTTTCTCTTTCTTTTCCCACTCTTGTCTTTCATCACGTTCATCTCCTTGTCTCTCTGTAAACGCCTATCCGTTCATTCCACCCTGCAGGGTGTAGGGGCTTATGGGAAGGTGAGTCTGGCTTGAGCATGGATGACCTGGACCGAGTGCTCCTGTTGCACAGCATCCTCACTCCACTCAACCAGAAACTCTTCCTCATTGCTCCATTTCTTTACATGTTTCTCTGATGAAACCTCTAACTCCTAATGTGTTACCCAGCATGCCGTTCACTCACACGTTGACGGCGTACTGAATCCTGGAGACACGAGCTCTCTGACCGTGTTTTACTGGAGATGTGAAGCGACGCATGAGTGTGTTCTCAGATGCTACTCATTCCTCACCAGCGATGCACGGACTGAATCCGTCTGATCAGTCTCGTATATCCCCTTATACATGTTTTGGCTGGTCAAATTTTCACACGTGTGCGACATGACGATTTCACGGCGCGCACACAGTCAGTAACCCCACACACACACACACACACACACAGAGACAAACAAAACAAGTTCTCCAGTGTTAGTAAAGAAGACATGAAGATACAATTTTTGTCCAAAAATAAGCCGGAAAGGAGCCTAATCAGACACTTGCATTGTGCACGTTAACAACATGAACGTTATTCTGTACTGTGACGGTTCCCCCAGTCGTGTGCACTCACAAGAGGGATTTATATCAAATCCTCTGCATTTGATTGGACCGCTAAAAAGTGGGCGGTTGCAGATTGATTAATTGGATGTCATAACCAGTTGGTTGAAATTGGTCAGTATTAATTCACGTAATTGGGTTTTGACATACAAATAGGAAGAGATACGTTTTCTATTTGTATTTCTTCTGCATGTATTGTTAATGGGTGCCCACTTTGCCCGGGGATATGACCTTTTTAGGGCTAAAAAGGCCTTTTTCATTTCAAGCAATCGTTGCATCTCCGGTTGCTCCTCAGTTGTCAACGCCGTGCGGCTCAACTGAGGAGTGACCGCCGCTGTGCTCCCACAGAAAGCCCTGCAGGCGACCAGGGAGCAGTACGGCGCTCTGCCCGGCTGGAAGCAGGTGAAGCTGAAGAAAGCAAAAGGACTTTTTTAAGCGGGCCGGAAACGGATCGGAGAGCCGACCCGAAGACGCCCGGACACAACGGAGGCTCTGGAGCTCCGCCTCTCCCGAGGCGACGGGGCGACGAGGACCAGCGAAGGTACGCAGGGAGGCGAAGGGCCAGTGAAGCGAGAGGCCGCCGGCTGCTTTGTGCTGCACGTTCCCCGCCGGCTGCTGCGTTGGCGCTTTGGTCGTACGAGTTGGAGACAAACGCACCTTACGAGAAGTTTATTGAATTTAATGTAAATGTATATATGTACCATAAGCAGAACGGCCCAGTGCCCTCAGTGTCAGCCGTCTGTCAAGAGTGGGATCCTGTTCTGCACGCTCTGCTCCTCTATCTGTGTTTGTCCGTTACAAATCATTTATATTTATCAAATCCATATAGGGTTTCTTATTTTTTTTTTTTAAGTCCATGAATTTTCACTGAGCTAGAAATGATGAATACTATATGAAGAGGTCTGTGTCATGTTGATAAATACTGGAAATCACAGACCTCTCTCTCTGTACAGTTCACTGCTTGCCATTTACAGCTTTGTTGTTGTCTCGTGTCATTGTGTCCGATAGAAGAAAAGGAATCAGGCGATGATGTAATGCCTTTGATTGTTTTCTTTTTTTAATCCTTCAGTGTATAGTGCCTTGCTTTGTGTACAGTTTCTATACAGGTATAGTCTGCATTTTTGAGACTTTTTGTGATATAAAGAAATATTAGAGAAATACAATTTTTCTTGCCTTTTTGTTTCATGTCCCGACTCGAGCACACATTATTTTCTGCATATACTCATTAATATACTATACACCATACATTATTCTGTTCTTGGATTCATAGCACAAACCTATGCGATCCACAGTGTTGTCTATATTCCAGTAGAGGGCGGTATAATACTGATGTGTGTGCACTGGAGACATGATGGTGCAGACGGTCAGTTGGAGTCATGGTGAGTCACATGGAGTCATGTGGTATTACTTCATGAGTCAGTCACACTGAACTGTGTGTGTGTGTGTGTGTCAGCATTCTGTACATCAGCTTCTCTTTCTCTGCTAAACTGTTGAATATTCACTGAATGGAAATGATAGAACCCAGAAAGACAAAGACGGAGAGTTTTCCTCCACAAGGGGTTGGAATATAAATCTGAACATGATTCATAATCTAGCAAAGCAGTAATTGCCTCAATCTTTAATGTATTAGTGTCTCTTATTCAAAATGAAGAAATGGAGGTCGCTGGTGGGCGCTGCCTTGGTCTAAGGGCCTTCGAGGTTGGGCGGCGCCAAAGCTCAGATGAAGGGTGGACACATTTATCCTGGAAGCAACACGGGAAGGAAAGAAAGAAACATGGCAACGTTCATGGATCACACACGTCAAAGTCTTGCTGTTGAGTTATGTCTTTAATATCCAAAGAACAATGGTACATATACTCAACTTGAGTATTTCCATTTTATACTTCCACCTCAATTCAGAGGGGAATTTTGTGCTGGGGATGAAACATTAATTGTATAGGGACATTTTTCTGTATCAAGTATACTTTTCAATTCTGCTCAAGTATGAGCAGCCGTACATATACTTGTAATGAAGTATTTGCTGCTTCCCCAACAACTGCAAAAAAGTATCGTGAAACTTTTTCTTTTTCACAACAGAAACACACGAAGAATGTGGATATGAAAAGACCTTTGGACCTTTTATTTAAACAGGTAAAATCAAATGAGAACCAATTCTCACTTACAATGATGACCTGGCCAGGAGGCAGTAGCACAAACAGCACACATACAATACAGTATGACAAACACATGAGAGAATGGCTAAAAACAACACAGGTACATTAATAAACACTGTACAAAAAAAAGGATTATTGAGGTCAACCTGGCTTCTTTTGTTGCTGGTTTCCACCAATGGGGTTCCATACAGTATCGTGGATCATGATTATTATATTTGATTTGTTTCCAAAGAGGGCACGAGAGAAAAGGGTTGAGAAAACTGTGTTTGAGCTGCTTATGTTCCCAGTGGCTTTAGACCACGAGAGCTATGTGTAGAAAAAAAGAAAGATCAATGCAGTAATGCTGTGTCGTAGTAATACTGTATAGCAGTAGTACTGTATAGTAGTAATACTGTATATAAGTACTGGGTCTCACGTCACGTGGCAGCTTCATAGATCGTGTTAAAAGCTCGTGTACAGGTGAAAGCTCCAACCTGTGAACCTCAGCCTCTTTTTCCAGGCTATCGTCCAACTTTCTCCACACGCGCGCGCGCGCACGGAACAGCGCTCAGATGTTCTCAATATCAGCCTCTGGCCGCGTTGAGGAGCGAGAGCAATTAGAGGGGAATGTCATGCAATCACAGTAGAACAATATACACAGCGGGTTCCTGGTCATGCGCCTGTTGCCGCAGTGTTGCTCAAAGGCCTCTGACAGCCGGCAACGGGAGAGAGAAGAAGATGGAGAAGCCTTTTCCAAAAGAAACAAGCCAACAGAAAGCTTGGCACGGCGCGCAAGTTGTTGGACGCCTTGGTCGTGTTCCGGATCCCTCCGCTGCGCATCATGCCTCCTCCTGACCTCCTCTGGCCCGCGACACGGGCGCATCCGCCCACCCGCTCCTGCGTGCTCACCCACTCGGTGCGGCATGCTCCTGCCTCCTCCTCCTCCTCCTCCTCCTCCCTGTCTCCGGGAAGACAGGAGGATGCAGTGCGATGCTCAGGTGAGTGGAGCATCTCTCAGCCCGTTCCGTTCGATGCAGGAGCAATAAAACACACACACACACGCGCACACACACACACACACACACACACACACACACACACACACACACACACACACACACACACAGGAAAATGCCAAATAAAAGATCACCAATAATTTCCGTGGTTATTCCGGATAATCCATAGATTAATCAATAGTTTCCAAAGGGACTATTTCCATTTTGCCATCCATTTCCTGTGAGGTGGGACATTTTATTACTTGGTTCAAACGACGTTGAAAATCCCCCTTGTAAACGCTTTATGTGTCTCACAGTAAAACACTGCAGTTAACTTCCTGCAACCTTTTATGACAAACCTCTAATTCCTTTCACTTCTCCATTAATCTGACATCTCTTCGCAAGGACACACAAACTCGGTCTGTGCCGCACGACGACGCGTCAAATGTAAAAAAAAAAAAAAAGTCATGTATGTATGTATGTTAGGGGTGGGGGAAAATCGATCCAGCATAGTATCGCGATACTTGGCGTGGCGATATTGTATCGACACACGGAAGCCAAGTATCGATCTTTTATGATATCAATTATAAACTTTTTGGTACAAAATCAATTGCTTTTTCAGTCCACAATATGGTGCTGTGTTATTTTCTGGTGAGGTAAGCAGAGGTCCCGGATCAGCGTGATTCGTAGGATAGAAAACAAAAATGGTGACACCGGAGAAAGAAATTAGAAATGCGCCGTATGTCTTGACTTCCTGCCGCTCGTAGCGCCGCTGCTCGCACAGCTGTAGCTCGACACACAGGACAACACTCGCGACACGGCGCTGGTCAAAGATGTTTAAAAAAAAAGCACGAATCAAACCGGCTCACATCGGATCAGGAAAAACTCCCCCAATAAAGATAGTAAAAACCCTTTCACAGGGAAAAAAAGGGGAAGAAACCTGAGGGAGAGCAACAGAGGAGGATCCCTCTCCCCGGATGGACAGAAGTAATAGATGTCATGTGGCCAGAATGAATAACGTAACGGAGTTACAGCACATTCAATGAATGTGACAGAAATTATTCATATAATGAGTAGTATGCATGGTCCATGATCCAGATAGCCACGATCCATGAAGCAGAAGGAGGTAGAGAGGAGGAGCATCCCAGGGGCAGAGGAGAAAGCAGGGCCATGGCAGCTGGCAGGACGGCTCCAGGCCAGTTGCATCAGCAGGGCCATGGTTGCATCAGCAGGGGGAGGACCGGGGTCCTCCCCCTGCTGCCACGAATCCACCTGCAGCCACGAATCCATGGAAAAAGAAAGTAGAGTTAGTAATATGCATTGAAGAGACAATCATTTATCCAGAAGGAGAGAAAGAAGAGGTGAAGAGGAGAGGAGGAGCGGAAGAGGGTGGACCAGGGCAAACCTGAGCCAGCCCTAACTATAAGCGCCATCAAAGAGGAAAGTCTTAAGTCTACTCTTAAATGAGGTGACTGTCTGCCCTCCGAACTGAAAGTGGAAGCTGATTCCACAGAAGAGGAGCCCGATAACTGAAAGCTCTAGCCCCCAACCTACTTTTTAACACTCTGGGAACCACAAGTAACCCTGCATTCAGTGAGCGTAATGCTCTCGTGGGGTAACTCGTGGCACTATAAGGTCCTTGATATGATGGTGCATCACCAGTTAAGGCTTTGTAGGTAAGGAGAAGGATTTTAAATATGATTCTTACAGGAAGCCAGTGGAGAGCAGCTAGTACAGGAGTAATGTGATCTCTCTTCCGCGTCCTCGTTAGTACACGAGCTGCAGCATTCTGGATCAGTTGGAGAGATCCAAGGGATTTACCGGAGCAGCCTGATAATACGGAGTTACAGTAATCCAGTCTTGAGGTAACAAATGCGTGAATCAATGTTTCTGCATCGCGTTGAGACAGGATGTGCCGGATCTTTGAGATGTTCCGTAGGTTAAAAAAGGCGGTCCTTGAGATCTGTTTCACGTGAGAGCCAAAGGACAGGTCCTGGTCAAAAATAACTCCGAGATTCCTTACGGTGGTGGTAGATGCCAGAGCGATGCCATCCAGAGAAACTATATCATTAAATACTTGATTTCTGAGGTGTTCTGGTCCGAGTAAAATAACTTCAGTCTTGTCCGAGTTCAGCAGCAGGAAGTTGCAGGTCATCCAGGTTTTGATGTCTTTAAGACATGCTTGAAGTTTGGCGACCTGTTGAGTTTCATCTGGCTTGATCGACAGATATAGTTGAGTATCATCGGCAAAACAGTGAAAGTTTATGGAGTGTTTTCTGATAATATTGCCTAAAGGAAGCATATATAAGGTGAATAAAATTGGTCCAAGCACAGAACCCTGTGGAACTCCATGGCGAACCGCAGTGGTAACCGAGGCCTCATCGTTTACAAATACAAACTGAGATCGATCTGGTAAATACGACTTAAACCAGCTTAGTGCTGTATCTTTAATACCAATCAACTGGTCTAGTCTCTGTAATAAGATGTCATGGTCAATGGTGTCAAATGCTGCACTAAGGTCTAACAAGACCAGTACAGAGACAAGTCCCCTATCTGATGCAACTAGAAGGTCATTAGTAATTGTCACTAGTGTCTCTGTGCTATGATGCTTTCTAAATCCTGACTGAAACTTCTCAAATAAACTATTGTTGTGTAAAAAGAAACACAACTGGTTTGCGACTACCTTCTCCAGTATCTTAGAGAAGAAGGGAAGGTTAGAGATAGGTCTGTAGTTAGCCAACACCTCTGGATCCAGAGTGGGCTTCTTAAGAAGAGGTTTAATTACAGCTACTTTAAAAGACTGTGGTACATGACCCGTTAGTAAAGACCCATTGATAATATCTAGTAGAGAGGCACTAACTAAAGGTAAAACTTCCTTAAACAGCTTAGTCAGGACAGAGTCCAGGAGACAGGTAGACGATTTAGAAGTAGAAACCATTGAAGACAGTTGTCTTGTATGTATGTATGTACAGTATATGTGTACCTGTATGTATGTATGTATGTACAGTATATGTGTACCTGTATGTATGTATGTATGTACAGTATATGTGTACCTGTATGTATGTATGTATGTACAGTATGTATGTATGTATGTACAGTATGTATGTATGTATGTATGTACAGTATGTATGTATGTATGTACAGTATGTATGTATGTATGTATGTACAGTATGTATGTATGTACAGTATATGTGTACCTGTATGTATGTATGTATGTACAGTATATGTGTACATTTATGTATGTATGTACAGTATATGTGTACATTTATGTACAGTATGTATGTATGTATGTACAGTATGTATGTATGTATGTACAGTATGTATGTATGTATGTACAGTATGTATGTATGTATGTACAGTATGTATGTATGTATGTATGTACAGTATATGTGTACCTGTATGTACAGTATGTATGTACAGTATGTATGTACAGTATGTATGTACAGTATATGTGTACATTTATGTATGTATGTACAGTATATGTGTACGCATGTACCTGTATGTACACATGTACCTGTATGTATGTATACATTATGTATGTATGTATCATACAAACATACATACATACATGCATTATGTATGTATGTACCTGTATGTTACATACATACATACGTACATACAGGTACATGCGTACATACAGGTACATACATACAATATGTATGTATGTATGTATGTATGTACCTGTATGTATGTACATGTATGTATGTATGTACGCATGTACCTGTATGTATGTATACATTATGTATGTATGTTTGTATGTATCATACAAACATACATTATGTATGTATGTATGCATGTTACATACATACGTACGTACGTACGTACATACAGGTACATACATACATTTTGTATGTATGTATGTATGTATATTACATACATGCAGGTACATTATGTATGTATGTATGTACCTGTATGTAACATACATACATACAGGTACATTATGTATGTATGTGACAATCGTAATAAGGTGGCGGAGGTCACCTTTAAGACTGCAAAATGATTCTACTTTTTCCTCCAAAACCATCATGTTATAGAATATAATAATAACAGCACAATGTATTCCACTTCAGCAGGTGCAATATGAAAATCCTGTAATTATAATATACATATAATATAACACTATAAAAGGGGGCAGGCATTTTCCACCAAGATTATAATGCAGGGCTTCATTTGTGTGTATATATATATATATATATATATATATATATATATATATATATATATATATATATATATATATATATATATTAGTACTGGCCTTTTTGAGGATTCTGAACACTTGCCATCCAAAACAAATGTCTGCTGGCCGTTAACCTTGATGAGTGACATCACTTCACTCTCAGTCTCCTGCAGCAGCAGCAGCGCCGGGGAAAGGTGAAACTGTAATGTTTGTGATTAATTATTAGATTATGCAAAGGGTAATTAAAATATCAGTCAATATTTACCGGGCCATATGCCACGGGCTCTTTTGCCGCCACGGCTCGCCTTTGAATTTTAATAACCCAAACAGGGTGAGAGGCGCCCTTTGGCAGGTATCTCCCTAATGCTCTTAACCATCTGCCGGCGCTCAGCCCACTTCCACACCAACATCGTGTTTTGTTTATGATAACGCTGTTAATTCAACACGGGCTTATAGGTGCAAAGTGGCACAGTTGAGCTTTAGCACCATTTATGCCGCAATATTTGCATTTGGCGGCGTGCCTGCCCAGCGGCACTCCTCTCCTCCTCTCCTCTCCTCCTCTCCTCCTCTCCTCCATCCACAGGAGATGACGAGCGGTGAACAATGAGAGTCCAAATAAGGCTTAGCGTGTATTCTTCTGCATGCTGTGTTCTCTTTTTCTTCACCGTTTCTATTTATGTGTGGATTATCAGTTGCTCTCGGCGCCACAATGGGGCTGTGGGCTCCTCTCCTGATTCCACCTCTCTCCTTTCCTCTCTCCTCTCCTGATTCCACCTCTCCTCTCGCCTCTTCTGATTCCTCCTCTCTCCTTTCCTTTCCTGATTCCTCCTCTCTCCTTTCCTCTCCTCTATCCTCTCCTGATTCCTCTTCTCTCCTTTCCTCTTCTGATTCCACCTCTCTCCTTTCCTCTCCTGATTCCTCCTTTCCTCTCTCCTCATCTTCTCTCCTGATTCCACCTCTCCTCCCTCCTCTCTTAATTCCACCTCTCTACTCTCCTTTCCTGATTCCACCTCTCCTCTCTCCTGATTCCACCTATCTCCTTTCTTTTCCTCTACATGCATTTCTTCTCCTCTCATCTCCTCTTATGAATACATTTCACTTCTTTCTTCCCCTCATCTTTTTTGCTCTTATCTCTTACTCTGATCCCTTTCATTTCCTCTCCTCTCCTTACCATTCCACTCCTCTCCTAACTCCCTTTCCTCCCTTCTCCTCCTCTCTCCTCTCCTTGCCCTTCCTCTCGTCACCTCTCCTATCCTTCCTCTCCTCTCTTTTCTTCTCTTCTCCTATCCTTCCTCTCCTCTATTTCCTCTCTTTTCTTCTTCTCTTCTCATATCCTTCCTCTCCTCTCTTCTCCTATCCTTCCTCTCTGCTCCTTCTCTCCTCTCCTTCCTCTCCTATCCTTCCTCTCCTCTCTTTCCTCTCTTCTTCTCTTCTCCTCTCCTTCCTCTCCTCTCTTTTCTCTCTTTTCTTCTTCTCTTCTCCTATCCTACCTCTCCTCTCTTTTCTTCTTCTCTTTTCCTCTCCTCTCTTCTCCTATCCTTCCTCTCCGCTCCTTCTCTCCTCTCCTTCCTCTCCTATCCTTCCTCTCCGCTCCTTCTCTCCTCTCCTTCCTCTCCTATCCTTCCTCTCTTCTTCTCTTCTCCTCTCCTTCCTCTCCTCTCTTTCCTCTCTTCTTCTCTTCTCCTCTCCTTCCTCTCCTCTCCTTCCTCTCTTTTCTTCTTCTCTTCTCCTATCCTACCTCTCGTCTCTTTCCTCTCTTCTCTTCTCTTATCCTTCCTCTCCTCTCTTTCCTCTCTTGTCTTCCTCTCCTCTCCTTCCTCTCCCTCTTTGGGTTGGAAAAAAGCTCTAATCCCCACACTTCCTGTCCAGAGTCAAAGAAAGCCACTTCAAAGACTGCGGCCTGAGATGATTTATGGGAAATGAGTTTCAGAAAGAGGACTTTTCTTCTCTTTTCTGGTGCCCTGGGCTCTTAGTGGTAAGCTCTGCTTGTTAACCCAGATTTAGATCTCTACCCCGATGGAGCCCATAAAAGCTGTGTGGATTTATATAATGTGGAGCGCAGCCACGTGCCTCAGGTCCCTCGCTCTCTGTCTCTGCTCTGTCTCTCGTCCAATGTGGACCTGGCCGGTCCCTGAGCGCTGGATGAGGCTGCAGACCTGCGGCCCGTCGGCTGGACCACACACCACACATCCACACGGGTTCAGGGCTTACTCCTCCGGCTTTTGATGGAATTAACCTACAGATGGGGGAAAATCCAGTGAGAGTCAGTTGTAGGCAGGGCTGCAAGTGATCTTTAAAACTCAAGGGTCACTTTGTTGCTTTTTCCAGAGCTTTCGTGTGCATCTCAACAACCACAGCTCCTGCTAACATGCACGTGTTGTCTGGAGAGACACCTTCCCATGGAACAGGATGTGTCCACCATGGAAATGCTTAAAGGCCTTTAACGAACACTAATGGTGTCATGGCGAGGTCCATTATTAAAGCGTGTTTATATCAGCCCCTTTAATGTTGACCCACTGCAGAAATAGAGACTCACTGCTTTGTAAACTTCTTGAAGGTGAGACATCATTGAATGTACTGCTGCATTTCAACCAAGTTAACAACATGGTTCATTTATTATTGGGAACTTTACTTACATACTTTAATCTAGTTAGCAACTGAACACCAAGGTCCCTATTTTCACATATAATTTGTACCAGATAACAGACATTTTGAGATGAAGTGTGAACAGAAATCATCAATTCTGGCAAAACACCATGAGGAGTCTGTGCTGATGAAGGAAGACTTTGAAATGAGGTTGAAAGCTCCGGACAAAGCTTGTAAATTAAATATTGGAAGTATAAATCACTTACTGATCATTTTCATTATTAATCTGGAACAAAAGCAACTTTTTGGCGTTTCAGCTGGCAGTCCAAAAAATATTCTAGAATGATCTACACTTTTAGACCTAAAAGATTGTTCGTCGAAGTTTAGTTTTCTAAAATAAGTGACTTTTACTGTCCTTATATAAGAAGTGAGACATCTTAGAAGTTAGAGTTGACATTAACTGTGTGAGCACACGTCCTGCAACATGTTGGGATATCTGCTCGTCACGTGGAGGAGAGAGCCGACGTCTGGGTCACATGACTCCCTCCATCCAGGATGAAGAACTTTCAACTGTCGCACTTGAACATTCTGCCAATCACTGAATCAGCCAAAAGCATCTCAGCCTTTTTTAGAGGAGCTCCCCTACTACGCACTCCACCATTAGGCGGGACTGTGTGTGTGTGTGTGTGTGTGTGTGTGTGTGTGTGTGTGTGTGTGTGTGCGCACACTTCCAATTGCGCACCCCGCCTCCAAATCGAAGCCTTTGGACCGGAGTCGAGGGACTGCCCTCCCACCGCCACCTGGCATCATTAGAGGCTCTCATCCTCTAATCAACACCAACAAACACACTTCCTTCCTCCTGCTCCAGCTTCCATCCTCCACCTCTTCTACCCTCTCCCCCAATCCTGCGGCCTGGCCTCGGGCCCGGCAGCCTGCTGCTAACCAGGTGGGTGATGATGAGCGGTGCATGCTGTGCCGGTGAAGAGAAGAAGATTTAGAGAATTTCGGTTCCACTCACACAAGACTACGCGGGATCCTTGTGGCCGTTTTCCATTCGCCAGCTCACCCAAGAAGTTACTTCCTGTTGGGGAGCGGTGCTGGATTTGTGGAGCAGGATGAGGTTGCTCGACTTCCAACGTTTTTCTCTTTGTGTGTGCGTGTGTGTTTGTGTGTGTGTGTGTGTGTGTGTGTGTTTGTGTGTGTGTGTGTGTGTTTGTGTGCTTGCGGGATAAAATAGACGAGGGTCAGGTGTATAATTTGAGGACGCGCAGGGATAGAAAACAAAAACACAAAACGCTGTAACCAAGAGGAGCGAGTGACTCAGCCTCGCTGCTGTGCTCTCCAAAACCCCGAAAGCCGAAGGGAAACAAAAACACCGGGCTGCTCTCTTTCGTCCGTCTCCAAATGGTCGTGTAATCCTGTTCCAAGGGCTCGGCCTGGCTGTAACGAGCGATGAGGAGGCGACGTTATGGCATAGTTCACCCTCAGGTGACTCACGGGCTCATTTCCCCCGACCTCGCTCATCAACACGCCCTGATGCTAACTGGAGGGAGAAGCTGCCGTGTGCAAACAGCTGGCTGCTGTCTGAAGCATAATTAGCGGCTAATAAAAGAGGCTAATAAGGACATACCTCCAATAGTCTGTAGCTAAATGAAATTAGCCAGAGAGGAGGATCAGAATGATTGGGCTGATAAAAATGTGTGACCTACACCCGTCCTCCAAAGCTGCTTCAGCGAGGGGGAGGGGGACACTTTTTCTGTCGAGGGATTGAAAGTCACACAGTTGATCTGTAGCTACACGCTCATGTGGTCGGTCCTCTTTGGTCTGGATTGAAATATCTCTGCCGCTTTTGGATTGATCGCCAGTAACGTTTCTACGGACATTCATGGTCCTCAGAGGATGAGTCCGAGTTTGGCACAATTTGAAGAGTAAACTCTGAATTCACAAGCGAGCAGCGCTGAGTTCAGCAGTGGGGGGCGGGGCTTCAGCGTCGTCTGCAGCGGGGCATTACAGGCCGCTGCTCCCTGACTGCAGTTCACCTTTGTTGAGGGATGCTGGATATACTCAAGTTACAGGCTCTTCCTCACTCCCCTGCAGGACAGCACTCCGAAGGAGCACACGTTTCCAAACGGCCGCGATCGATGAATATGGCCACAGTCCCAGCTTCACAAACAAAAGTGCTCTTTGTCAGGTCCTTATAGTTACCTAATGGGGAAGTTTAGAAAAACACATTATCTCAAGCTTTGCAAGCAGGCGGCAATCTCCAGTTCTGTCGAGTGAAGCCGATGCTTCATGTGTTAAAGCTGCAATCTCTCCACTGACCACCAGGGGGCGACTCATCCAGTTGTATAGAAGTCTATATAAATGACTCTACTTCTCTCTTGATTTATTCCCTCAGTAAACATTGTAAACATGAGTTTATGGTCTAAATATCTAGTTTCAAGTCTTCTTCAATACAGCATGATGTTCATTTAGTAAATGATGGTCATTTAGAGTCAAACAGACCATAAAGCAGGGGACGCTTTAGGGCGGGGCAAGTACATTACACAGCTGTTATGCACAGGCAGAACTACATTGACTTTTTACACATGCATGAGTGCTTTACAGTGTTTATTACATCACGCTCTGATTAGAACAACACTCATGGCTCCTTAATGTTTCCATAATGCCTGTCTATAAACAGTACATCCACGCTGATGACTGTTAAGATATCAAATGACAGCTCATCTGCACCCTTTGCAGTTCTCTGAAAGACACACTCACTTAAACCTGATCCCGTCCGCTCCCACGTTGTCCTCTGTGACCTCATCTTGACCACACCTCGTTTTCACTCTGCATACCCTCACTGGAGCTCCCCGTGGCCGACTCGCATCCTGATACTGCAGTGAAATATCCTCGCTACCTGCGCCAGAACACATAAATACATATTTACAACCTGTAAACTCCTACAGGCCATAAAGTGCCTGTTTCGGTTTACCCCGTGTCCTCCCAACACAACTGGGTTTGATTTTTTTCAGTGAAAACCAGATGCAGGTGATGTTCTGAGACGCAGTAAATGGAAACCAGGAAAGGTCTGAATCTGATGAGCTATGCGACGAACCTGATACCTACTCAGGTCTTGGCCAGGACCCGTGGACATACCTTCTGGCTTAGGCCCCCAGGGGTCCTCCTCACTGTGCTGTCTGCACCCTGAACTCAATGTTACGGCTCCCAGTTGTTTTATTACCACCTTGTAAGCACTAATTCATCCAGCAAAATGATGCAAGCCAAAGCAATCCGCTGAGTGTGGGTAGCTTTCAGTGCATTTCCATTTACCAGATAGCTGTGATCCTGCGCTGTCAGCTTTAAAAAAAAAAAAAAGAAAGAAAGAAAAAAGCGTTTCAGCCGGGGGAGGCACAGGAGCAGCGTCGGGCCTCTGACACGAAAAATGAAGATGTTACTCATAGCTCATTTTAATAGCGCTAGAAGTTCCTCCTGGGAGCAGATCATTTGCCTGTAGCGATCCTTCCCAAATGTAGGCCGGGTGGATGGCATCTTTTACCTATTAAGATTAAAATAGCCGCGGTGCCTTTGGTGTTTAACATTTAAATCTGCACTGATAAACATTTTTACATTAAGGATCGGTCAAAGGACTGTGTGTCCTGTAAAAGGTGACAAACCCACACCAAGTGTGCACCTCCCTTCAGCTCTGTGTCGTGTTTTAGCGTCTTTCAGCTCGTTGTTTTCAAGCCTCTGCTGTTTCGGTTCAGGCTGCAGAAAGACAACTAAGCAGCTGGTGAAGATGGAGCATTTAGCTGCTGAGAGGCCAGATGCTTAGGAGTTGGAGGAGACTAAATTGGAGCAAAAAGGAGAGTGAATATTTGACTTACATCCTTACAGGTGGACAGAAACCCGACTCCAAATGTCTGTGTCGACACTCAACTGTTGTCCAACACGTCGGCCATATCACCTTTATACATGTCAAAGTTGTTTTTGCTGCCCCCAGGTGGTAAAACAAAAGTCAACGGATGCAGCTTTACAATCCTTCAGTCCCACGCTGACAGGATAAAGCTCCTGCTTTCATCAGTTCAACAGAAATGCATGAGCAAGAGAAGAAGTGTTCAAATCTAGAACAATCTACCGGCTATGATCTTATAGCTTTAAAGTCTCAGCTTATTGTTTCCTCACTTGAATGTTCGGCCTTAGAAAGCTGTTTTCTCCTTCTTCTGCTGAAGGGTACGTTTGTTATCTGAGAGCAAGAGGAGCATGTTGTTCCATCATCACTTAGCTAGAAACCAATCATGATCCGATACGCAACTTATATAAATGTTTGGAAAGTTATTTGTGTACACACACACACACACACACACACACACACACACACACACACACACACACACACACACACACACACACACACACACACACACACCATATCAGACAAATTAAAGTTCAAAGCAGATTATTTTTATGTCTTAAAACATGTCTGGAGGGCATCTTTAATGTGAGCTGCTCACCTTCCATTGTGAGTCAGTCTAAATGGAGACATGGAAGGTGTCACTCGCAAATCATAGTGCTCACAGGAATCAGGGATTTGGCAACATTCAACATCCAACCCTATTGGTATTATACATATATATATATATATATATATATATATATTCTATGTGAACGGAAACCACAATAGTTTGGTTGTTTTCTTTACAAATGTTCCTAATTCACGCGTTTGTTATCATCACCGTCTGCCAAAGTGTAATTAGAGGAAGATCTGATGATACATACACTGTAAATACTACGCTGTCATGTTATGATGGGGATAAGTCACGGGGATACGTTTCCACAAACATGTCAGTCGGGAGAGAGAGTGTTTAATGAAAAGTGACAGAAAGAACTCCTCGGGCGATAGAAGCATCGGCGTTCCCAAATTACCATCCAGCATCATTCCAGTTGTCAAGCGCCGAGCTACTTCATGGCTATTTTCTCAGGATAAACCTGAGGAATGGAACAACCATTAAAACAAACAATGATCCCCGTTTTCTCTGGCAGGGAGCTGCTTTTTTTGGCCCTCCCCCCCAAAAAAAGCAGAGGAGAAGAAAAAGAGAAAAGAAAACAGCCGCGGCTGCGTTTCTGGCAGGCGGGGCGAGATGCGGCGGTCGGGAGCCGAGAGCGCTGCTCGTGCCAGCACATCCACATGTCATCTCTGTTTAGACACACCTTGGAGAACGTGACCTCTTTCCTGAGCCCGGCCTGGCAAGGGGTCCTCGTGGAGGGAGGAGGAGAGAAAGCCCAGAAAGCTGCCTCCCACTGGGTGCGTATGCGTGTGCGTGCGCTCATGACTCATGCGTGGCGTGCGGGTCTGCAGATTAATGACGTGGGCCTCTGGCACGCCGAGCGCTCGCTGGCACCGCTGCTTCACTGTGAGCCGTTGGCGGGCCTTGTCACCAGAACGCCCCCCCCGCCCTCCTTTCTGCCCAACTAAGACGTCTTTGGGCGATTGTGACTCCTGCTTTGGGAGCGGAGGGGAGGCCTGAGTGAGCGCTCCCTGCCGGTTAAACTCCTGAGGGGAGACCGTGTCAGAAATCCCCCCGTCAAGGTGGTGCATTCGAGATGGCAGCTTAGCGGCGAGGGTACACAGGGTTGTGGGAAGACAGTGGGGGAACGAGGTGCAGCTAGGAGGAGAAAGGCAGTCACCTGTGCACGAGAGAGGAGGAGGCGAGCCGCCAGCCAGCAGAGCCCTGCTCCCTGCCCGCCGTTTGGCCTCCGGCGGCGAGGGGATAACTGAATTACAGCAGCAGCAAAAAAGCTAATCTTGCTTCCTCTGTGGGGGTCACATGTGTGTGTGTGTGTTGTAGTTGTGCACCTGCCCGCGGGGCGTTGTGAGTGTTGGTTTCGCGAGGCCGTGAGCATTTGTTCAGGCCCAGCGTGGATTTTGAAAAAGCATGTTGTCCTGACGGCGAGTGTGTGTTTACTAGAGGAAGACCAGGGCTCCCATCCAACTGCCCTGCGGAGTCCAGAAGGTGAGGAGTAAAGGAGGTGAGGAGCACGCAATTATGTGTGTGTGTTTACATATTCCGTGCATGTGGCCACCTGTTAAAAGTACACCCACGGCCGTCACTCAGTGTGACGAGCTGTCGGCCGTCGTGAGGCGCTGGGTCCTCCTGCATTTGTGAAGCCTCCGAGAAACAGATGGAAAACACGGGCGAGCCGCAAGGAAAGGCAATACAAACAAGAGGATTCTGATTTTCCTTTTTTACGTGGGGGTTTGTTTGCATATTTAGTCTGGGTCTCTGTGTCTCTGTCATCGATCTGACTCTCGTACGCAGTTCACCAACCGCAGCCGCCGACGGTGACGACAAGCAACGAAATGTCACACTCAGGAATGAGCATTGACCTCACGACCATCTGTGGCCCTGCGTCTTTGTCTTCTTTGAGTTCATCAATATAATGTTGGAGGATCTGTTCCTAGTCTGCAACATTGAGAGGCCTCCCTCTCAAGCCACTCCCCCAAAAATGTCACAATGAAAAACAAAGAACATGCGTATTGTGGGTACTCAGCTGTCACTAGCAGCTTCATTCTTTTTGCTTTTTGCAGGAACGTTTTATTTGCTGATTGCTGTCAGGATGTAATAACAATTTCAACAAATGATGTTTTTGAGTAAGTTTATTTCCCCTAAGCTGTAAGGGAGCTGCAAGAAGAAGAAGAAAAGCTTTGAGTCACCCTTCTTGGCCAGCGTTTCCTGTTTCCCATCTGCTCCGGCAGAACCGGCGGACCGGGTTCGGCTGGAGCCCGGGTTCTCCTCCAAGCCTCTGCGGAGCGTGAGCGGTTCCGCCTCAGTCTCGCTGGCGTTCCACCGTGGCTTACAGCGTGTGCTTTTGATACAGAGGTGGTTCTCCCACACACAGAACTGGGCTGTGTGAGACCCGAGTGTTTTCTCGTGTGTTTACATTCGTGTGAACGCTGCGATGTTTGCTGCTGAACGCCAGCTGCTGGCATGAGTGATCGGCGGCGAGCGCCTCCTGCATTCCAAACCGTTTGGTTGGCATAGATACAGCTGGATCACCTGACTTCTGGAATGTTTAGATACGACGAGACGAGGGCGAAACACTGGATATTACACTATTGTAGCAAACATTTGGCTAAAGCTGCAGGAGGTCTAGTAGGTTATTTCAGACGGTAAAGAAGCACAAGCTAATGTCTTTTATAACTCTGGAGGAGCTTCGTCAAGTCTGAGAACATTACTCGGGTGACACTCAGGTATCTCAGCTTTACTCATTTATAACATGACCCAGTTTGTACCCAGTGTTCCAACCTGATTACTTTCAGGTTTACCAGGAAGGTACATACCCTCTGCAGGAAAGACACTTTTAGTTTATCAGTCTCGTTGGTACAGACGATGAAAACGCTCTTGGAGTGTCGGGCTTCAGTTTTGCGCCCGCTGTCCTCGGTTGATGAACTTTCTTTTCTTTTCGTCTTTTGTGAGTCCTCCGACTTTATGAAAGTGCGATGCTTCATTGAGGACGACTCTTTCCAATTTGTGCGTGCAAAACAGCAGCAGTGGTATCAATGTCAAAGGGAGCATCAGGGGTCATACACATTCTTTAAACCACATTTCCATGACCAAACATTTTGTGAAATGTATATACATGAACAAGTGAGAAAATGTAGTATTTAACAATGAGAATTCCAAATCATACAGTAAACCTTAAATGACTGAGACAATAGTTTGATTAAAAGGATAAACATTTATATAGATGCCTGTATGTATGCCTGCTTATATTTTGAGCGTCTTTCTTTTAAAAGCATATTCATTATTTCAAACTCAGCGTAAATGAACGTCATGAACACATGACACACATAACACGTTTACATGACTTTCACTAAACCTTTGGGATTTTATTTTTTCAAGGACTTTTCCAGGCCTGGAAATAACCATTTTAAAATTACATGACTTTTCCAGGTTTTCCATGACCGTATTCTTACGGTCATGGAAAACATAGAAAAGTCATGGAATTTGAAGCATTAGACCTGAAGAATGAGATACTTGCTATTTCAGTACGAGCACTGTTCATGTATACGTCCCATGTTCCCAAAGGGTCACCACCTTCACTATCAATGAAGACTACAAACACCAAAGAAGAAGTCCAGTTCCTTCAGTCAAAAGGTTGGGGGTTGATCTGATATTGACGCTGACATCGCAAACACCACTTTCCACGTGTCTCCGCTACGGCTGCTGTCAAAATTTGCAATCCTATTAATCACTATGAGGGTTAGCATTTTTGGCTAAAGCTACACACAAAAAACAGTCTGATGTAGTTAAAACGTTGCCAGCGGCAGTGTAATTCAGTCAGGTCACAGAATCCAGCTGTAACACTAAACCCTTATGACGGATTCCCTTACTGAAGCAGGCTCCAGTTGTATTAGGCTGCTCCAGGGAAGAAAAATAAAATGCGAACGCGGCGCCAGCGCCGACGGCCTCTAATGGGATGCAAAACAGCCACAGTCACTTACTGCCGACACGACGCGTTCTGTTCAATGGAAACCTTTCCTTCCCAGCTTTTCAAGCGCACACACATATAATTTGACCTCCACTTTCCTCATCAGTGGGATCAGACGGTTCATCATATGGTCCTATCTGAGTCACACTTGTTTGCACTGCTGGTCATGTTGGCCGCCGCAGCAGAGCTCCAATCTGTTCGGCCCGGTCTCAAGCCAGGAGGCGAAAAATAAAGAATACACGTCTCCAGGTCAACATTTATTGCTCTGGAGTCGAAAAGGTACAATTTGGAAAACTCTGTGTCTGGAAGTTAAGAGCTTTAGTGTGAGAAACTAAGGCTGAGATAATGCAATTACACAATTTGGCAAACAATTAATGCAAATATATTTATTAACCTTTTGTAAATGCAAGCAAGTAACTTTTCTGTTTTTGAACCGAACGACACGTTTTCTTTTACTAAAACACCGTCCCAATATGTCAAAGCTTGGTTTTGCAGTGATTTTTGTTGCAGATTGTGATTATTTCGGTCCTAATCTTTCCAAAAAAGTGTCTTATTAGTACGTGGGGATGTTGGTAAGGGCCTGAACCATCGGCGACCGCTCCAAAAGACATTTTTGGGAAATCTTGCTTAGATCATGCTGGATATTAATAGTTATGATCAAAATATGTTATAAAAGTGATTTTTTTGAAAATATACATTTTATTCACAAATAAATTCTGGAAAAAACGATATATAATAACACAAGTAATAGAACTCATTTGGGGTTCATACGACTACTTGAACACGTGAAAAAAATATATATACATATACAGACCCATATATGGGCCTCGGGGTTTAAAAGGTTAAATGAAAACAATATCTGTGTAAATTCCCCCAAAGGAGATGACCTGGGACCCTTCAGCTCCTGTGAACACGCCACCAGCAACAAACTACAGGCGGATTCGCTCCCTTTCATTCGCTTCACAGAGAAAATTGGTTGCATGGAAATAGTGAGGGAGTTCTTTGGTTTTCATGCCACATCTTTGTAATCTAATTTTATTCATTTATTTCTCTCTAGATTAAAACAGTTTATACGTTCGCGGCTGCCTCCTCACTGGCTGATAGTGGGCAAAAGAAAAGCTCTCTGTGTGTTTCAAAACAGCCAGATTGAAGGCAAAGAAATCACCAGAGGAAGGACGGAGCTAAAGCTCGCACGATAACAACAAAAAAGAAGAAGAAGAAAAAAAAGCGTCCTCTTAATCTTACCTCGAAAGCCACGACAGAGGGGAGCCTCCCCTCGGAAAGAGAAACAGGCGGATTATTTCCATTTGAAAGAACATGCCAAATTACACAAACGTGTTTTCAGACGCTCTTTTCAAAAGTGGCAACAGATGGAGGCCGGCCGGCCGGCGTCGTGAGCCGGTTGCAGTAGACGGTCCGCCGGTCTGTGTCTGCTGCTGGTTATCAGCACTCACAGGTAGCAGGACTCCATCATGCAGAGCACAGATCTCATTCAGAGAGAGACGGCCGCCCAGGTGAGCTACGTCTTTCACACATCCTTTGTATTTTCTCTGTTTTGAATACAGACTACGGACTTTAAACGTAGCAGCTGCTGAATAACTTATCTCCACAGGAGTTTGGAACCAAGCGCGGCGAGTGATTAGGAAACGGAGAGAGGAAGTCGGCAGCTGAGTGAGTGTTGGTGGAGATAGATGAAGGCTGCAGGTTTATTCTAGCCGCTGTCAGGCGGCCAAAACATGCGTTTTACTGACTGAGAGCACGTGATGAAGTGTTTTCGTCTCTTTTTTTTACCATGAATCCTCAATAACTTTGATCACACACATACATGTGCATTTGACCCCAGATTTCATCTTTTTGATTTTATTTGCGTCTTTTGATTTTTGCAGACAAAAAGCCTCGTTGCTGTTTTCATTTCTTCTAACCATGGTCACCATTGTTCCAAGTATTGCAGAAAAGACACATTTGTACCTGTTTATACCCGACTGTCACAAGTTGTGAGGAATATTCAAAATGCAAACATGGTGGTAAATATCTTTCGGGGTCTACGGGCGTTTATTTGGAAACCGAAGACTTTCCAGCTAGATTTCTCGGTGTAGCTCTCGACTGTGAAAGTAAACTTTATGAAACATGGGGCTTCTGCCCAACGGCCGAAAGATCACCAAGATCACGTGGCATCATCTGGAAAGAGTGAAAACAACTGTTGCATTGAAATCACATGTTTGCTCAAGACTGGAACAAAATGTCAGATGGAAATCTTACGTGTTTAGATTACATTCCGTACTTTGCACAAATGAAATCTTGTTCGTGGAAAACTGTAAAATATGTATTTTTGTCTCTGGTTTTGTGATGAGATTTTCCTCTCAGTTATTATTGTACAATAATCATTTCCATCCTAAACCATCAATGTTTTTTGCATTATGTGTGAGAAGTGACGTAGAGATGGCGCATAGCTCTGGTAGCGGCAGCAGCCTGTCAATCACAGTAGCCCCGCCCTAAAGCGCCCCTGCTTCATGGTCTGTTTCACTCTAAATGAACATAATTTACTAAATGAACATCATGCTGTATTGAGACATAAACTCATGTTTACAATGTTTACTGAGAGAATAAATCAAGAGAGAAGTAGAGTCATTTATCTAGACTTCTATACAACCAGAGGAGTCGCCCCCTGGTGGTCAGGAGAGAGAATGCAGCTCTAAGACACTTAAAACTTGGCTTTACTCGGCAGAACCAGAGTTCTACCGTTAGCAAACTCTCAAGCTAACGATGTGTCCGTTAGCATAGCATTAACATTCAGTTAGCTTGAAGGTTTATGTTTCAGTGGATTGTAGATGAATTTGATCCATACATCTGATAATTTCTCCTCTTGAGAATCATGACATTACTGGATGCAGTATTCTGCTCACTAGGGGGAATGATACTACATTACAGCTACATTAAAACAGAATTTATTTATCCTTATTTTTTATCCGTTTACATTTTCAAATGTTGCTTATTATTTTGGTTGTCGCTGTTGATAAAAAAGGCTAACTCATATTTGTGGTTGTAGTTTGCATTGACGGCTGAAGGAGGCCAGTCATGAGGACTCTCTGCATCTCCTGGTTTTAATTATTCCTTTCCCTCTTCTTTGCCCTCCATCCATTCTCCTCACCAGCTCGGATGAAGAGCAGTAATCAAGACAAGAGGCCATTTACTCAGGTGAGGAGCGGGGAGATGGGGGCCACTTCAGGAGATGCAAAGCTGAGCCCTGAGGAGAGGGGGGGGGGGGTGGCACTCAATCATCTCCAATCAGGAGACCCCCTCAGACCCCCAAAAGGTCTCAGAGCAACATATCACGGCCCGGCTTTTGTCTGATAGGAAATGTTTATTTTATTTTTCCCAGAAAAGGAGACGAAGGTGCAACGTGCACCCTTTTCAGGTACAAGAAACATATTCACGAAACGTAACGCTGTCTGGCCTCACATGTAGAGGGAGGACTAAAGGAGGGGAAGAAAAGCAGTGATGGATGAAGAGACAATCCACAGGCTCCTCTTCTTCTTCCTCCTCCTCCGGCTATACTTCTCTCCTCTCGCTGTGGCATTTGTCAGGAGAGGAAAAAAAAAGAAGAAGAAGAAAAAGAAAAACAAGACGGGCATTGAAGTCGATCCGCCTCTGAATCCAATTTCAGGGAAAAGAGACGGTGTCAGCACAGGGGTGCTGCCGTACACCGGGCAGGTACAGGCGGATGAATTAGGAACAGGAGAGGCCTTGGGTTGGAGAGATCAAAGATAGAGAGGAGAAGAGGAGAGGAGAAGGAGAGACGGCTGAATTATTTTGGAGGTGTTCGAGGGTTATTTTCCATCCAGCGTGTCTAACCTCAGAGGAGCAATGTTCTGCCAGTTCCCTGTGCATGCAAGCTGCACTCACACGCTAGTGGAGACACACACACACACACACACACACACACACACACACACACACACACACACACACACACACACACACACACACACACACACACACACACACAAAAAGGCTTTAGCTTCTGAGGCTTATGCGCCTCGCTCTTCGAGGAGACTTTACCTTTCGCTTTGCGGAAAGTCAAATTCCCTGCAGGGCAGGAAGGGTTTTTTCGAGCCTCTACGAAAGCCCGTTTGACATGCACTCCTCTTCAGTTAGTCCCTGATTGTTACAGTACATAGTCGTCTATACTCTGTGGGGTGGGAGCAGTGCCGGTGGGCTGCGTGTGGTTAAATCCTGTTAAATGTGTCTAATCTAATGTCAATGAGAAATGAGGCACCTCTGAACCCTGAGTGGAGGTGGTGACCCAGAACCACCATATGGCTCCACAGCACCGACGGCCCTGGAGAGGATCCACCGTGTGTGTGTGTGTGTGTGTGGACAGACTATCTGTAACAGCTGTCTCCTGCAGAGCTCTCTGGGGAATGGCTGACCTTCTGCCTCTCAGGTGATCTCAACTCAAGATTTTTGTTTTTTTTTAAGTCAACGAATGCAATTCTTTACATGTGAAACATTTGGTTCAAATTATTTTACCGTCCAATTGTTGACCTTCATTTCCTTACACCCTAACCATTTGTTAGAGGTTGCCACTGATTCTCAGTTTCTTCTTAAATGTTAAACCTTAAAAATAGAATAGATTAGATTTTAAAAAAAACACCACAAAAAAAAATACAATTTAAAAATAGAATATATTGAAATAGATATGATACATATTTAAACCAAGAAGAAAACAACTTGAGGCAAACACTGATGAAGGCTAAAGGCTTTTAATAACAAAAGGACCATCTATGATTCACTTAGTAATTATGCAGTCGGTCCTCCAAACATCTTGTGATCCTCGCGTATGTTTTCTACTATCTTGTCATAACTCTCGTCCAAATGCAGAGAAAAAGCTCTTGTTCACTCTTTTTGTTTCAAACCATCGACTCCAGCTGTGAACGGCCTCCGTCCCACAAACACTGATGAAGAGGAGCGGGCATCTTCGTCTGTCCAACAAGTGTTCTCCATTTTTAAAGTACTACTTACTGTACTTCTGTTTCTTTTTAGCCTTCAGACCCGAGTCCTGATGGGAGTAGTCCAGTAAGGAGATATATATATATATATATATATATATATATATATATATATATATATATATATATATATATATACACATATATACTGTGTGTATGTGTATACAGTATACTTGTATGTGTTATGTTGGTGTTCCTGCTGGGTCTGGTGTGCTGTGCCACCACACGGTGTCTCTGTAGTGCAGCCCAGAGGGGTGTGTGTGTGTGTGTGTGTGTGTGTGTGTGTGTAGCTCGTCCTGCAACTGTAACCTCGGGTTGCCGCTCGGCACACGAGGGGTTAACTGGATGCTGCTGGTCTTCAGCTGTGACAAAAGAAAAGGCGCTTTGGTTTTTTCACTCTCAAGTGTGATTTGGGAACCCGGGCTCCAGTTTCCCAGCCTGGTAGAAACAGGTGCTCTCGCCAGTTGTTCTTTTGTCCCATTACGCTGGCTGCGGATGGAAAGTGGAGCCGGCACCTGTTAGCATTCCTCCTGGTTGAGAAAGAAATGCGGAGAAAGGAGACGAAGCACAGTGCTGAAATACGAATGATGCACACAGGAACTAAAGGACAAGACTGGCATTCCAGAAATTCAAGGAAAGGAAAAGTATTGTCAGAGTTCTTGTTCACACACATGCTGTACATTACTGATGACTAAACACCATGAGTGAGCTCACTGTTAATGCACTTTTTGCATTCTGACAGAAGCTTTCATAAAGCTCGTCGCTTGGGAATTACATTCAATTAGATGTGGTAAGGCAAGGTAAGTACACAGGCAAAGGGGCGGAGCCTTTAAAAAGGGGCGGGACGCTCACCTGCGCCTTTCTTCCTGCCGTGTTTGCTGTGAATAAGTACATTTTATTTGGTTTGTGTGACTATTTACTGTTTTTGTGTAGCACTACACTGACCTCCCTGACTGTGCAGTTTTCATCGACATGATTTACTTTCTTGTTTGTGCACTTTTGATGTAGGTATAGTTTACCCAAGTTGTCAATAAAATGTATGTTTGGTTTGTCGTCTCTGGCTCCACTTTACTCTGCGGGTCACACACGGGTCAAGGGAAACATAGTTTCATGTTTTTGGTTTTGATGCATCACAAACACCTTTTAGTCACTGGATGTCTGCAGAGGGAAGAGATCAGGGCGTCTTTCACCCAGGACACCGATGTTCATCTCACACCAATTTAGTTTCGTAACTTTAATGACGTAACGCTACACAAACGTAATTGTGTAGCAGTCGGGGTTGTTGAGTTTCCACAGGAAAGCACTGCTAGTTGTCGATCAACTAAGATGCAGAATTGGGACACTTTAAATTCTTTTCCTCGAGGAGAATCTACTTGGTCCCATGAAGAAAAGAAAAGGAGCGTCTGAGAGTCCCAGCGGCCTCTCGGCTGTCTGAGGACACACGCGGCGGGGTGGGGATCCTGGGTGTTGCTCGGCTCTGCTCGGGGCCACAGCTGTGCGAGGCTGTCGAGAGGCTCTGATGTCATGTATAATGGGAGTCCGCAGGGATGCAGCGATGGAGGGATGGAGGGGCCCGAAACCAGATCCCCGCCCTGCTCTGCCGTCTGTGGGTGAAGGTTAACGTGGAGCCACCTGCTGCACGCCGCTCTCCTGACGCACGGACGGGACGACCACAACAGACAGAGCTTCTTTGTGCATTTCTTCATCTTTTGGAAGCACGGTAAAACGGGTGAAGCGGCCGTGCCCGTGTGTGTGTGTGTGTGTGTGTGTGTGAGCGCAGGAGGAACGTGAGGACGGAGGCCGACGGTTACGGTGACTTAATACCACTTGATATTTCACGGCTGGGGGAATGTGGCGGCACTCCCTGCTTTATGGAGCTGGCCTGGATTATTTAGTTGGATAGAGTCCTGCCCAGAGGAACTGCTGAATGATGTCATGCAGCTCTCACACTCTCACACACACACACACACACACAAGAATGCTGTGTGTTCGTCCACGCAATCAAGCTGCGGACTGGAGAGTTGAAGTGTTGTTGTGGTTGGCTCTGCAGCGTTTGAATTGTTTCAGGGTTGTTGTTTTCTGTTTTGTTTTTCCCCGCAGAGCAGAGAGATGTTGGGATAATTGGGGAAGGTGAGCGGAGAGGAGGAGGAAGAGGAGGAGGAGGAAGAGGAGGAGGAGGAAGAGGAGGAGGGTGGGGTTCTGCTAATAAGAGCCCGGGTTGGTTTCACAGAGGGGAGCAGATGTGAGAGGAGACCGAGGTGGGTGTTTCCAGGGCTCTCGGTTTCGCCGGTAAGATGACCTCTTGGGGCATATGGCTGCGCAGATGTGTGCGTGTGCGTGTGCGTGTGTGTGTGTGCGCGTTAGCTTGCGCAATGCGCGCTCCGTCTGCACAAATCAATGTCTGGCTTCACTCTTAATGGATAGAATCAGACCCCCCCCCCCTCCTCCTCCGAGATGGAGCGTGTTAGTTAGCATGCGAGGCCCTCGCCTCTCTCCTCCATATGAGAACCTAAATATGGAAACAGTGATTGGAAATTGTTTAGACAACCTGAAACGCTTCATCCCGGGGCTGTGCACGGCTGCAGATCAAAGCAGAGGAAACATGAATCATAGACAGTTTCTGTACGGAAACAAACCCCTTCGCCTCTCTTCCTTTTTGACACGCGCGCGCCGACACAAATAAGAAACGTTAAGGAAAACAAAGAGAAAGAAGCGAGAAGGAGAGGAGAGGAGAGGAGAGGAGAGGAGGCCTCCCTGAGCTCAGTGGCTCTGACTTCCTTGTTTGATCTCACTGTACTTCACTCTCCACTAAACTGCCTCTCACTGAGTCACCAGCATCTGAAACAAGGGGAGAAAAAACAAACGTCTCAGGAGACAGAGCTCTTCGGAGATCCCCCTTCTTTCGTTTTTACACTCCTCACCTCGCGGCCTTTCCTTTCCTTCCTTCCTTCCTTCCTTCCTTCCTCCCTCCGCCTCCTCTCCGTAACGATCAGCATCTCTCACAGGTTGTGCCTCCTCGGCTCAGCGATAACTGATCCACCGTCTAAAGAGCGTCGCTCTCCCCCAGCCGTCTCCGCTTCCCCTCTCCCGGGACGGGCCTGGAGGAGTAGTGCACAGCTCAGAGTGAAAGTTGCCGAATGACATGGAGCCCCCGCAGACCAGCCGGCTGAGTTTGAACCTTTCTTGTTCCGTCTCACAAAAAACACCCAAATGCTCCCCTTCCCTTTCTGCTCACTAAGACTCTTACGGCTTTGATTGGGTGGATCGCCTCTCTCCCCGCAGTGTGGCCCCATGCAGAGGCCCCCAGGACCGAGGTCAGGCTCTCTGATCTCAGCTATCTTTGTGTTTGATCAGCAGCAGAATATTTTATCATGTCATTTAGCAGCACACAGGAGGAGAAGGAACAAAAGAGATGTGAAAGGTGCGTTTCCATCTGGAGAAGTAGTACGCCTGATGACGGCAGCCGGTGGAAACGTGAATTTCTTTTGCAGATTTTCTGCAAATTCTAAAGCTAAATTTGGAAGACCTGCCTCGTGTTTGAATAAAGAATGGCTCAAATGCTGAGTGGAAGCTTTCCGTTGAGCTCCAGTTGAGAACGCTCACTCGACCTCCTCGTTATCAAGCCTCTCCTACGAGCAACGCTCATCCTTCATTTATATCCTCCTCCTCTCCTCTCCTCATCTCTTCCTTCATCTCCTCTTCCCTCTCCTCTTGTCTCCTCTTGTCTCCTCTCCTCTCCATTCCTCTTCTCTTCCCTTTCCTCTCGTCTCCTCTCCTCTTGTTTCCTCTTGTCTCCTCTCCACTCATCTCCTCTTCTCTTCCCTTTCCTCTTGTCTCCTCACCTCTTGTTTCCTCTTGTCTCCTCTCCACTCATCTCCTCTTCTCTTTTTGTTTCCTCTTGTCTCCTCTCCTCTTGTTTCCTCTTGTCTCCTCTCCTCTCCTTTCATCTCCTTTTCTCTTCCCTTCTCTTTCCTCTTGTTTCCTCTTGTTTCCTCTCCTAGGCACTCCTCTTCTCTTCCCTCTTCTCTTGTTTCCTCTTGTTTCCTCTCCTCGGCACTCTTCTTGTTTCCTCTCCTCTCTTCTCCTCTCTCCTCCTTCCCCCTTCCCTCTTCACTCCCCATCTCTCCTCTCCCTTCCCCTCACCTCCTCTCCTCTCCTCCCCTCCTCTCCTCCCCGTCAAACAGACAGGAGCGGCTGACTCATGGTTCCAGGGAAGTGAAGCTGCGTTGATGTCATCTTGACAGACAGAGCCGTAAACACAGCCGGCATGGCGTCAGACGTGGACGCATCACTCTGGGCTGACAGAGGTGCGAGGTGATGTCAGCGCGTGATGAAATCATTATGCGGGCACATCTTCCAGCGCGTGATGTCAGCGTGGCTCCGGCATGAGTGACTGAGCATTGTGCAACTGTTCCTGAGGATGGGGTGAAACTTGGACACGCATGATGTCAACAACTCGCTCGCGTCTTTATTCATTAAACACGGTTCGTTCTCACCTACAATGATGCCTCGTTCACGTATTTTAATTACACTCGGGGCGGGAAACGCCATGCAGGAGCAAAGGAGGCCTCCGATTTCATAAATGTCACGTGAATATTAGAAGAGCTTTCGCCAGGCGGATGGAAAAACAACGCTGATGTCGGTCTGTGTGCTGGATTTGAAATCGGCAATTTTCGCCTCAAGTGGCCAAAGAAAATAATTTGAGGAGGTTTCATGAAATTGGTTTGAAATTAAACAGGACTGGGCCAAAAGTATGTCAGTATTTAATCATATTTTCTACAGGTCATAGTGCGCACTTGGCTGAATGTATCTGTTACACAATACATTTAACGGCTTTCAGGAGAGCACATTAAGAAACACACCCATTCTGATGGCCACACACATTCTGATGGCCACACCCATTCTAATAACCACACACATTCTAATAACCACACCCATTCTGATGGCCACACCCATTCTAATGGCCACACCCATTCTAATGGCCACACCCACAGACGTGAAGGTCCACAAAGTCCTTTACATTCAGGATGGTACACAAACACATGGGTCAGAGGCTACATTACACACCGGGTTTATTCAAACACAGCCACTCAAACTCAAGATGCATTGAACATGATGCTGTAACAGTTTCCAAAATTCACAACATGTTTTTTTTTCTCATGAAATATTCTGCTTCAGTCCATATTTGTTGGCGTTTCGCCTTTTTAAAACCATTTTACTGGTTAAAAACAGTTTGCTGCCGCAGACGAACAAATGGAGGCTCGCAACTTTATTGAAGACATTCAAAGCTTTATTGGAAAAACATCAATAGAAGTTTTGAATAGAGATATGACATTTGGTGGCTCGGGCCGGTTCACTTTGTTAGTTTTCCAGCTACAGAGCCAGGATGTGAACACCAGCACAAACAGAACCAATAGCTAGTGGAACCAGGTGGACATCTTTGTTGAATTTGACTAAAAAGTGTATTGGAATCGAATCACAGGCTCTGCCTTTAGATTGGCCTCTTACTATCAAATGTAATAGATGTAATAGCCACTGTAACCACTGTTTGTGATTCTGCTTCCAGTTGTCTCTCTGCTTGTAGACTGAACTGCAGTCAGTGAGCCGTGGTCTCTCTTCTGCGGACGCCATTCAAATAAAGTGATTTCTATATTTCAGTTATTATCTGTTATGTGTTTTCCATCTTGTAGGAACTGCTGGAGGAGCATCAGGATAACTATGAAGACGAGGATGCTGGACGAACTCAGAATAGGGAAAGTAAAGAATGCTTTAAAGAGGCTTACAAAAATATATATTTTTTTAGTAGAGTATGTTTCAAAATCCATTAAAAGTATTATTACAGTATGTCGGAATAAGTCATGGTATAGTTTATGGTATAAAACATATGATACTATGATTTTTTTTGGGACATACTCTACTATATATACTAGACTTTATTGTATTTTATATGACATTTATATTTTTGTCAACTCTCAGGACTAGTTAGCTAAACTGAGAATTTATCATTTTACACCAACAACATACCGGTTTGACATTTCATATTTGTCTTGTATTGTATTTAATTACCTTTTACTTTGAGATACTATATATAACTTTTTTAATAACTATTCATAGCACTACACTATGGAATTTCTTATTTTAATGCAAAATGATATGTAATTTCTATTTCATACTATGTAACTGTGACTTTTTACAACATACAGTACTATAGTTATTTTGTATGACCTTTTATTGATATACTATACTCTGACTTTACGACAAACTAAATAAAATGTACATGACTTTTTTGACATTCAGTATGTTGAGATTTTATGACTTCCATTTAGTTTTTTAAATAAACTAGGGCATTCTCGTATGCATTTTTATGACATATGATATATTATTACTTTTATATGACTTTTGATGACAAACTATACATTGACTTTCTTATAAGTTAAGTATTTTGTGTCTTTTTCATACCATACTTTCATATGATATTTTTTATAACACTTTTTATTGCCATACTATCCAATTACTTTTTTCACAGCATGTTTTTTTATAGTTTATTTTATAGAATTATCCTTAGGCTACTAAAAATAAAATCTATGTATCAAGACATTGCTTTTGCTTACACTTACTTACTCTGAGTGTGTCCGTTATCCCTGGTGTGGAGACGGAGCGGCTCCTGGGGACCGGCTCCTGGGGACCGGCTCCTGAGGACCGGCTCCTGAGGACCGGCTCCTGAGGACAGGCTCCTGAGGACAGGCTCCTGAGGACTGGCTCCTGAGGACAGGCTCCTGAGGACAGGCTCCTGAGGACCGGCTCCTGAGGACAGGCTCCTGAGGACAGGCTCCTGAGGACAGGCTCCTGAGGACTGGCTCCTGAGGACTGGCTCCTGAGGACCGGCTCCTGAGGACCGGCTCCTGAGGACCGGCTCCTGAAGCCTCCCTGTGTCTCCGGCGGCTCCTCTGGAGACGGACATGAAACAAATCACAGATAATCAGTCGAATCAGAAAGCCGCTTGACGTTCCAGCTGCATTCAGACAGTCGAGTTCTTCACCTTTCCTCAACTCGATGTCCTCGAGTCCGTCAGCTCCTGGACCTGCGCACCTGTCTGCTTCACAGGAGTATGACCTATATGACATGCTTTTATGTTGAATATGGGGCTGTTTGTCATGAACTATTCACCTGTTCCATGACAAGGTAAAATAAAGCAATTTTAACAATCCTGCAAATGTCAGCTTTGGTTCATTTATGTGTACTGAATTGTTAAAGGTTGCTGTACATGTAAACCTATTTGTCTCGATCGGGTCTTTTGCAGATATGAACATTGCTTATTTAATCTGCATCTCATCTGTGGAAACCCCAGTGATGTAAGACACAGAGTTCTTACCTGTAGATCGCTCCTTGAAACAGATTCAGAAATATGAACACAGTTACACTCCCTCACCTTCACCCTCTGCAGAAAGCAAAACTATAAATACTACATAATAAATAGCAATACATAGTTTGTAGTTCAGTTTGCTTTGTATCAATTCCATCAGGCTTTGTTTTGATAACGTTGATAACATTTTAGGGAGTAAATAAGAAGGTATATTTTCATCTGTAGAACAAGATGTAAAAAAATTGCATACAGATTGATTTGAGTTTATTCACAGAAAAGCAATAAATACGCTACTAGTTTTTTTAAGCATCTTCCCAGAAAGGTGAAATAAGATCAAACATGGCGTCCGTGTGAAGAGCTGATGGGGAGCAGCCGCCCTCTCTTTGTATTTACCGCTCAGACGAGCCCTCTCTGTGATCTGCACCTCAGACCGTATCGCGTGACGCTTTAAATATACCTCTGCGGACGGTTAATTTCACGGTCACTTGAACATACAAGGCACGCAGGATTTAGCGCCTGATTGTGTCACTTCCTGTGCAGCTCAAGTGTTGCAGCTTGAGCTCCAACCGGCTCAGCCCGGAGAAGAAGTTCTCCTTTGTGGCCGAGCCTCGAGGAGTCTGGGCCCTCACTCCTCTGGGGCAGGTGGTGCAGACCACCACCACCACCACACACACACACACACACGCACACGCACACGCACACACACACACACACACACACACACACACCCCGAGGTTCTAAGGTTCCCTCGAAATGAGAGACTGGCAAAAGATCTATCGTCAGAAAAATCCAGAGGTGATGACATACTTAACTCCTTAATGTGAGTGCATATGCGTTCACATTATGTGTGTCTGGCCACTTATGTTCACATGTGCACAAAATGTAGCCAACGTAGCTCCTCCCCTTCCCTCCCAACTCTCCTCAGCCACTCTGCAACTTTTGCCTCGCCTCATTTGCTTCTCGGTGAAGGGACTGATTAAATATTTAAAGTATGGAGCACTTTCCCTTGGCATCAGGTGTAACTCACTCCTGTAATCTCAGCTAGCGCGGTGCGCGGCGCGGTAATTACTGTAGCCGAGTTAACCGTGTGAGGCGGGAGAGGGTCCGCGACAGGCAAGGCGTTGTTGTTTATGCCTGCTTACACGTTTATGGGCCTGTTTTCGCTTTCTCTTGCTCCGCTGTGCGGGCACGTGGCCTCTTTGCATCCGATCTATGTAAGAATTATGATCCGTTTCGAGATGCAAGTGAGCATATAATGGTAGTGTGAACATTATGAAAAGATTGGATTCAGTGTATTTTTTTTATTTCACCATAACTGCTAATATGTGAAAAAAGACGGCACCACTTTCTAATAAGGAACCCTTTATTTTAAACCCCCCGAGGACGCCGACATTACTGTCTCTCAGAGGCTGGAGCTTTATAGCACACAGAAGCGCTCGCCATTCAACCGGCCAAAAATGCAATTATTGCAGAAATCTCCAAATGTCAAAAGCTTCAGGTATCACAGCATAGATATTTTTTTTTACAGTGTCCTCAGGCTCTTGGGGTCTTGATGTGGTATTTTAGAGGAATAATGATCAGAGATAACCATCAGAAAAGTAAAAGTATGGAAGCATTTGGAACGATGCCGATAAAACGCGAGGCTATTTTCTCTCTTTTTGAAATGTAGCTCAAAGTGAAGCAGCTCCATGAAGCAACAGCGCCTCATTCATTCTACATGTACGGTCAGTTAGTTTCAATTTGTCTGAACTCCATTATTTGAAGCTAAAGAGGTGGAATCCTGAATAAACACCGATCAAGATTTGTCACAACTTTGCAACCTAAACATTGTCGTTTATAACCGATCAATAAACCATTAACAAATCACTTATCGATCATTAATAATTACAAAAAACATCACAGAGTGTTAAAAGAGTCCTTAAGACCCGGAAATGATTTTAACTTTTTCTTCAAAGAAAAAAATCTTATAACCAGTATGAATCACAAAAACGTCAGTAGATACCCCACTCATGAATTTCTAATTTTGTTTCAGTATTTTTTTAAAGCGGTAGCTAACAAGCGGCTGAATGAGACTTAACGTCACACCGCCTCGTTGTGTTTGCTCTCATGTGACTGCTGTAGTTTGCTTAGAGCCTAACGTTCGCTTTTTGCATTCATAAATGATAACAGAGGTTTGTGAAGATCGTCTTGCTGAACAAAACCTGAAAGTATCTTGTGTTCGCCACAGAGTTTATGGAAAAATTCAAAAATCCCTCTGGCTTTTAGTGGAGGTGCTGCTAACTTCCAAAAAGGCTGAATTAGAAGGCGGCATACATTTGTGCCTGTGAACAACTTTCCAAACCCGGTGGGCGTCAGAGCACGCTGCCTTTCTTAGAAAAGTTGCATTTCAGAGATACAAAGAGTTCACCTGACCAGAACTAATATAACATATATAAACTAACTGAGAAAATTGTATAATCCAAAAAGTATGAAAAGAAAACTAGGCCCAGGTGAGACGCACCGTTACATAAAAGTTCTTCTCCTAAACTTACAGCCAGTGCCGTGAAGCCTCGTGGACAGCCTCCTTTAATCTTCAAAACAATGGCGTTCCAACTGAGAAGCACAACCTAAGAGTCTTTAGAAGAAGAACAATAGATGGCAGTGTTAGGCACCTCCGAACGTCTGAGCCAAAGCTCTGCTGAACAGACAATTCAGGAGCTGTAAGAAAGTCACAGTGGGCGGCTGGTTGAACATCAAAGCACACAGTCACAGCGATACAGTGGAGAGGATATGTGCCTAAATGTCTGTTTTGTACGTGGAGTGAATTGTGACTTTAATCCATTTAGGTGCGTACCTCCTCCAAAAGAGATCCCTTGAATGTAAGATGAGTAATAAAGCAAAAGGAGCCACATCCATGCTTTACCTTAATCCCACACACTCTCATTTTTGTCACTAATCTGACAGATTTACAGCCTTTTATTACCTGAATACGCCGCCCTCTACATATTCCACCTCACGGAGAATCCCGTTTTGAAAAAATGTTTAAGTTGGGGGAGCGTTTCTTCACGGTTGCTGGGAACGCGTTATCTCAGACAACAGCTGAATAGACTCGCTGGAAAAAAAGGTGAACCTCTGCCTCAAGTAGCAGCAAAAGGCCTTTTTAACTTTTAGGTCCTGCCAGCTGTTGAGCCGATGCTAAATAAAGTTATTATTCCATCCGGACTTGAAATACAAGGGCCGCGCCGTAATTATCTTTCAGAGGAGCTAACATGGCAAGTTAAGGAAGGATGACAGTAATAACCTGCTAATGCACACTAACTTCATACTCACGAGGAAGCGGAGGAGAGAGAGCGACAAGCTGTGGTTATTCATGTCGTGTTCATGAGCCGTCTCTTGCAGGGACTAAAGGTTGAAATATTGTTTTATTTCCATTACCGAACGTGGAAGGTCCCTCTCTGGTTCCCCGATGTTCTTGTTTCTGCGAACTGCTTTGTTAATCTGTACCGTTGCCAGGGATATTTATGAGTTTTTGGCTTGTGATTCATTCAAATAAACAAACTCCCTCACTGTTTCCACAGCAGGGAGAGTGCGGCTCCGCGGCGTAATGATCAATGAGGGTTTCGGCGGCTGACTGAAGGCAGGGCCCCGTCATGCCGCGCCACGAGGCCCCTCCGACGCAATGTGGTCGCGTTTGGAAACGGCCCTAATTTCTTACATGTGTCTGCGAGGGTGCAAATTCACACACTGTGAATTCTCGCCGACCCATCGGGTAGGATTGATGAACTCATTTTAAAAAAGGTGGATGAATCTGCCGAGCGCCGGTGATGTAAGCGTTTGACTCCGGGTCCTTTCCAGCGGGAACAATGAAGAAGCTCTCCTGCGCCGCCTCAGCTCCGCCCTCACTTTCTGCATCGCCTCCAATGCACTCAGAGGTGCTTTTCTTTCTTTTTTCAGCTTCGTGAAGATGATAGAAAATCTCCTAGGTTGTGTTGAGTGGGCGGAGGTGAGTTTTCGTGAAACGGCGTGTGTGAGAGGTGCTTGTTTTCCCACAAGTCTTCAGGGGATTCCCCTCTCCTCTCTCGGCTGTAAACCAGCATCACCGCGCTGCTGATGGACGTCTCTGTTTGGCAGGTGTTCATATGCTTGGCGCCTGCTGTTGCCCACAGCGATGAGGCTGTCAGGGCAGAATGCCTTCCAAGAGTGCACGGGAACATTATATTTCACATTATCTCAGAACAATAGGCCATTTCCTGCTTGCTGCAGGCCAGAGAGGCTGATCAGGGGCTGCCAAGCTCCAGGAAGGGAGCGCAGACTGCAGGAGAGGTTGGCGTCTGAAAGGGGGGGGAACTGCATGAAGTTGATGAATTGTTGTGTGGGTGGTTCCAGAGTGGGTGCAAACTAACCTTCCAGTTAGTGTGAGCAAGAACAGCCACAGAGTGTGTTTCAGGTAGTGAACAGAAACACGTGTCCAGAACTTTACAGCCAGGTTGGGTTTTTATGGGTCACGACTGCCAACACTAGCTGGCAATGTCAGTCTGTCAGTCAACCACATTGAGACTGGAATGTCTATTATATACCAACTGAATGCAGTCATTATATTTGTTACAGACCCCAGTGGTAATTTTGGGATCTCCTGATTTTTAGCGCCACCAATAGGTCAAAGACATTCATGTTTCCCTCAGGATGAAGCGGGTGATCCCATCACTTTTCATCTGACATGCTAAACAAAGACGGTGAACATTACCTTCTGAAAGCCAACATGTTCATACCATCATTATGCAGCATGCTGAGGTTAGCATGCTGCGGTTAGCATGCTGAGGTTAGCATGCTGATGTTAGCATGCTGATGTTAGCACTTAGCTCAACGCTAAACTCAGAGCCACTAAGCAGGCCTGTGGACTACAGTCTCTCTTGGAGCGGCTGTAGTAAATCTTGTTGGCGAATTTCACAGATTTCAACACACTGTAGTTACATGGAAAAAACTGGAAGGTCAGCCAGGGTCACTGGCTCACCCTTCGCTCCACACGGATCCATCCAACCATTTAGCGCCGGCGCCAAATGCTTCGCAACCTCTGGAAATCCCTTTTTCACTGAGTGCTCTCTCTCTCTCTCTCTGCCTCTCTCTCACCCCTTTCTTTGGATTGCGTAACTGCTCTTGTGTTGTATTATTGAAACGTTTGGCTCTGATTAGTGCATCAGATGAAACGGCTAAATGCTAATGTGTGATTTCCCAGGGGGCCGCCTGGCTTCGTGGGCTGCAGGTGTTTGCAGAGGAGGAGAGGCGGGGGGGGGGGGGGGGGGGGGGGTGGGGGGGGGGGGCTTTAAAAGCGCATTGATGCCAATTACGCCCTGCATTGTTTGTATTTTCTGTTACTCATCGGGGCAGGTAAACACTCCAGGTCGGCTCCCTAAGTATTTTCGCGGTGCCTGCGGACGCCCGGCGCAGTTGGTATCGAACCCCTCCTCCTGTGAGCTGTTAGGCTCAGTCAGGCGTTGAATATGAGAAATGTTGGGAGCACCAGAACCTCTCCTTGGCTGTGCTCTGGCAAGTAACATGGTATTGATTATCTGGATGGACACAAACCCTCCCACATATCAGCCCGAGGTCATCGGTTGTTTGCTTCTCAATAAGATCTATGATACCTGAGCACATTTCAACAACTTGGCATTGCAGGTCTGAGCCGATTCTGCTTTGCGTTCACGTTGAAAGATGTTTTTACAGCTCTGGCTCTGGAGGAGAGCTGAAGGCTCCCAGCTGTGTGATATCCTGTGAGCAAACCTCAGCTGCCTTCAGGATCACGCATCCAGAGTCCGGGGTGAGTAACTCTCTTTTACTGTCCCGTTTCACCCTGTCACTCCTCTTTGTAATCCCTCCATCTCCATCCTTCTGGGGTGGACTGCTCTTTTTTTTATGCTGCGGAGAGCAGGAAGGCTGAGCCTCGCGGCTTCGTTTCTCTTCGCTTTCGCTTCATTTTTTTCCCTACAGTACATCGCCGCAGATTTATCACCTTGCGTCGCTTTCCCCCCGAAAGCGGCGGAAAAGGAGGGGAATTATTCCTGGGCCCTGACAGCGGAGGGGGGCCCGCAGGGCGGTGTGCAAAGGGTGGGGAGGAGTGTTGTGAACGAACGGAGGGAAGGAAGGAAGGAAAGGATGCTTGAGACAGGGTCTGAAAAATGTGACTCATGTAAACGCTGCCGAGGAGAAAAAGGGGCATGAGTATAATTGATTCTGACGACCCGAGTCGGATGGCGGTCTTCCCCTGGGGGGGGGGAGCCGGAGTCGTCGTTGTGGGGGAAGGGACAGAAGACGAGATGGGGGTGGAGGTGTGGAGCATATCTCTCTCTTTCTCCACACACACACACACACACACTCTCTCTCACTCACTCAACTCACTTACCATGTAATCCAACACATCCCCTTCCCATCATGCCTTGGACAAAATGCAGCGAATCCAGGCCGCCCTTCTTAATCTACTTGATCTTTAGTTAACTGCACGAGACATTACATATGCATGAGCTAATTGACCTATCAAATCAGTGACGGGAAATTTCCCCACTCGTCTGTTTCTTGTCTTAATTGCAGGTGGGAGGGAAAAGAAACAATGGGGTGGATGATGGGCTTCGGCTCTCAAATCAAACCCTCACTTTCTCTCTCTCACAGACACACACACAGACACACACACAATTCTGTGCAGAGGAACCTTCTTCCACTTATTAGTCCACGCCCACGGCTCCTTGGAGCCAGACTAAATAAATAAATTACCCATTCAGATGCCTGCTTACTTGCTAACCTTGTTAGCTTTTGCGCTACAGCAAACAGAAAGCTCCTTGTTTGTGTGTATGCGTGAGCGTGTGTGTGAGTGAGTGTGAGTGTGTGTCTGGTATGATTGCATTGCCGATTGTTATATCTGTGTGCGTACGCTGATGTGAAGGGTCCATTCGTCTTCCAGCAGGCCTGATTCATTAACCTTACGTGTAAGACTGCTCAGTAAATGTAGGTTACTGCTCAGGCAGATGTAATTCCCCAAAGGCGGAGGGCGGCATTAGCATCCCGTTATCGTGCCACATTCCCCGGAGCTAAGATGACTCCTGAAAGATGCTCTCTGTCTCGTTTGAATTATGCCGGACACACACACACAACACACACACACACACACCAGAAATAGAAGCTGATAGAAAAGGAATGAGGACAGGACAGGGGTAGTAAAATAGAACCACCGTGACAGAATGAAGACGGCTCCTGGTGCAGAGGTTTGAGACATCGAGGTGAGCCGATTACGTTCGAGAAACACGGAATGAGGAAGAATCCAACCTTTTTTTATCCCGACTGATCCGGAGCCGTTTACATTGAGCGGATTGAGGCTCAGAGAGTTATCTGAGAGGAGAGGATTGGCACAGATGGCACGAGTCCCCCTTGGGCGACCGGCGCCTGCCCCGCTAAACACTGGGAGCTCTTGACCATCTGGACCAAAAGGCAACGAGCAGCACCCCGGAGCGGATTCCCCATCGAAGCGACATGGCAGCGAAGAGGCGGGCGCACTCGGAGCAATGTCACCAACACCCATCAGCTCCGTGTCAGAATAAGGTGGCCATGCTGGGTCGGAGGTTGAATACCTTTACAACCTTCCACTGCTTACTTCCCCTAACACACACACATCACGCTCCTCTCCTAGGCCATGTAGTCAGTGCTTACATGCACAATCTTGGAAAGAAAAATGGTATATTTCTAAATCAGGACAGATGCAACAAGATCCCATCTCCATCGCATTGTTGGAAGGCATGAAGTTGGAGCGCTTGGTTAAAGCTTGCTCCTTTGGCAGAAATAAATGTCTTCTACAAATCAAAAGCATACTTTGGATTTGGCGCTGTTCGCTCTCCAGTCACCTCTCATGCTGAAGAGACTATTGGATCCAGGCTGGGAATGGAACAGGAGAGAAAGATGTGTTTTTAGTTAAGGTACTTGATGCGAACCAGAAACTCAGTTGCTCTCCGCACACAAAATCTGATCTTCTTATGGAAGCTTTAGTCCGAAGGGTTCTTACTTTACCATCCAATCATTCATCATATCTCTGCTGCTGACGTTGGCCGTGATGACTGACTGTTGATAGTATTTATTGTCAGACGGTTTCTCTTTCAGAATTATTAGACTTCTAGAATGAGGAAGAAGAAAAGCGGAATGTTTTGCAGAGAAATGGCAAAGACGTTATTCCTGTGTGAATGTTTGACCTGATCTGCCCCCTCGTGGATATACTTCCTCATCATGTCCTCATACAACAATTCTTTGATATCTTACAAAAAAGGTTATTCCACATTTTCGTGTGTTTCTATACGAACAGCAATATGGCTCAGTTTCTGCTCGTTACACGCATACATGCAAAGTAAACTTCGGACTTAGGTCAGGCAAAAAAACTACGAATTTAAGTTCAGAAATACTAAATATAAATAAGATCGAGAAATACTTGGTCAGGTGAGGCTACAAAACTACTTGACAGAAGGGTTAAGGACAGAAGTTATGTGACAAATAAATCAACGTTGACTCGTTTAACACGCGACAAGAACAGCGGTTTCCTAAGTAAAGGTCAGTGATTGTTTGACCCGCTTCTGCCCGTATGTGGAATTGTGTCCTTATAGTCCTTACTACAAATACTTGGATAACATATGAATTATATTTGAATTACAGCGCGTTATTTTGCGTAGGTATACGTACAAACCTCACATGAGAAGCCTGACTTCAAGTCACAGGGAAACGCCACTTAGAACATCTTCAGCTGTAATGTTTTTGAGGTTTAATTATGAGAGCTATACAAATCAAATTGTTCTGCGGATTTGATTGGACGGCTCAAACGTTGACATGGTTTAGCAATACAGAGCAAGAGGACTGTTCCACCGACACATAGCTATCTCACGTTGTCCAAGCAGGTGATCATTCAAAATGAGTGACACCGTCACACTGTTTTCACATTGTCATTTGATCAATTATCGTCATAAAAATAATAATAATAATGGCCACTTTTACAGTTGACACTGGGCCACATGATTCCAATTTGGACACTATGCTATTTTCACTTTTTCCTGTCTTTTATGAACAATGCTACTGGTGGTTGTCTCGCACAATCTAAACATAATTCAATAGAACTCTAAAAGCAACAAACATTGTTCCATAACGGGGAGGTTAAGTTGCATTAAACGGTGACCTCATGCATGTTTTTGAGAGGCCCATGTCCTCCAGAGGTGTCCCTTTATCCCCACCCCCCTCATGCATCTGAATCCCAATCAGCCCATACAGTGATGTACCTACGCCTGCTCATCCTCCTGAGGTGTCCCATCCCTGCTCCATTTAGAGCCTCAGCCTGGCTCGGATCGATGCCTTTCCCCAGCCGCCCGACATCAATTATTCACCTGATCAGCCCTGCTGCTCATTAGATGACTAATCTGGGAGGGTGAGGAGAGCCGGGATGCTTTGAAACCTGAGACCGAGAGGCAGCAGGGAAGGGAAGGGCGGATCACATCACCAGATCGAGAGAGAGAGAGAGAGAGAAGGATGGAGGGAGAGTTCATAGATGTGGGATTACCGATTTGTACATCTAAGTCCTGACATCCAGGAGGGTTGATAAATCTTTGATGAAACCGTAGAATCACTTTGATGAATGTGCACACGTATCACCAACATATCGCATGTGCAGACAGAGGCTTCACGGATGTTAGTGTATTAAGGCAGACTGGCAACAGAGCATGAGCGGTGAGAAGTGAGAAGGTGGGAGTGGAGCTTCCGTCAGCCAAAAGATTGCATGTTGCACTCACATTACACCCCACCTAAGTTGTTCTCGAGAACATCTGTGGTCAGTGTGGGTCACATTTTTACTGTCCTATAAATCTCCCCCTGGCATTCTCGCAGTGACGCCAGTTTTGTTATTTTCCGTCTCCATGCATGTTGTTTCGCGGTTTCGTTTCCTCCCCGTGAGATCAGTGCGCCGGGGTCAAGATTAAAGAGCTAAACCGGTACACACACTAAGCGAGCACATTTCTGTTTATGCATACCGCTTGTCCCTCACCTTTCTGGCTCCATCTCCATCTTCTCGGGGCTGCGGTAGTGTTGAAGGGGGTGCAAGACCCAGAGAAAGAAAGAGAAAGAGAGCAGCTCTCCTTCTTTCCCACTGATCATGTACAAGCAGGGGGTGGGGGGGGGAGGGAGGGAGGGAGGGGTGTCTTTGATCTCCCCTGTCCCCCTGAGAGCCACGGTGAGGTGGGAGTGCAGTGTGACGGCTGCGGTACGCGTTAGCTCTGATTAAAGGGAAATATGCATCACCGTATAGCGCTTTCCTTTTTATCTGCGCCTGCGATGTGGTGCGATGGCGATGCTAGATTGGGCCCCGATATGTTCTGATGTCGCAGCTTTATCCGCGTGTTCCACCGGAGCTGAAAGCCACCTGAAGTTGAGTCACTCTCATTTGAAACCTTTGAGTCCATGTAAAGTAGTTTGAAGAAGTTGAGCAGTTGACGTAAACCTTGCTGAGGTTGTTTTGTGTTGGAGTTGCTTCTTTCTCTCGCTCTCTCTCTCCGCCAGGCTGTTGCTCGTTTGAGTAGCAGCAGAAATCGCACCAGAAGTGCCCTTTGACCTTTGATACAGGGTCATTTGCCTCCAAATCAATTAGAGCTGAGGACCTGCATTCCACACTGCTGTGGCAATGACTACAAGGGCTGGGCCTGCAGAGAGCAGAGAGCCTTTGGTACTGACGGCATGGAAACAAATGGAAAGCGCACTCTCTCACCAACTTATTCATCCCTCGCTGTTGTCTGTGAATTTGAAGAGCGGGTTAGTGTTTCTTTTTTGCTCTAAATGCACCCTGCAAAGCAGAAAAGACACGCAGAGGGGAAATGGAGATACTAATGTCATCTCCATCCATTAAACATGAAGCCGTCACAACGCATGAAACCATTGTTTTTGTGCTCATCTCAGACCATGGAAGCTTTTCTCTGAACCTCAGCAGTCTCCGAACCCACCGTCAAGTGGCAACTCAAAGCTACCTTTTGTAATGAGGCTTGTGTGGTTCAGCTGGTAAAAGAGACGCAGTGGCGTGCATTCAGACCAAAAGGTAGAAACACGTTGGAGATGTGTTTCTAAAGCAGACAGATGGAAGGACTGTTGGGAGGGGAAGGCATATGTAGGCTCCTAAAAGCCCTTTGGCTCACCCACTTTGCGTGACCCTTACATACTACACACGTGACACACCTTTCCAGAGTGAAATCTCAATTAATCCCATGCTCTGAATCTCTTCTGATGAATACACAGGGACACGACCCTCCAGTCTGCCTCAGCGCTTCACTCAATCTGTCCTGGTTTGCTACAGTAGATGATGAGGCCTCTGCATCTGCAGGGTATTATGCAGGCAATGCGGTTGCACTGGGGCCCACAGAGAGAGCGGAACGACTACCAACAGAAAACCAAGACCTTCGGAGTGATTCAGATTGACACCTCAGACGTACGCCTGTGTTCAAATAGGAAGTCACAGCAACACTAAATGGGTTCATTCTGCTATGCATGGGCGTCGAAAAAAGCAAAGCCATACCCGCCATGGTTCTAACTAAATAACATGCTTATACAGAAACTATAAATAAACAATAAAAAAAATAATAATATTTTCTCGTTTTCTTTGGAGTTTTTGTCCTATTCAGATATGCAATGATGATTTCCGGGTAAATACCTTCAGGACTGACCGCAACGAGACGCGCCGCTGCAGGGGCGCCGTGTGAGAAACGCCTGTGAAGCCGGGCTGCTGACGTTTTCTTTAGCTTCAAAGTAAAATTATGATATTTCCCTGCACACCCAAGTGTGCATTGCTAACAGGAACCACTTGGTGACAAGGCTGAAAGTAGTTGTCTGGACTGGGTCTGAGGGAGTCCACGGGATGGACTGTTGGTTGAACAACCTTTCTGTGACCTGCACGAACAAACTAAAGAAGTAAACTCAGTGCATGGACCTCCTCTAAATTAATTTGGTGTCAACTTATCTTGAAACTAGATCGCCCGGTCTCCAACCGGGCATCCCGTTAAGTCTTGAGCCAAACCACTTGTTGACTTACATTGTTTTAAAATGAAATTCTGAATTCTTTTTCTAAAAGGTTTCAGTTCCTTTGTGGAAAAGACCATGATGCCGTACATCAGCACCACCCCTGCCAAGCTGCTGAACCCGTGCACGGGCGACCAAATAAATTAAATTCATCATTGAAGGCCCTCCGTAATGCCAAAGGAGCCTATTACTCATCACTAATAGAGAAAAATAAGAATAACCCTAGGTTTCTCTTTAGCACTGTGGCCAGGCTGACAGAGCGTCACAGCTCTGTAGATCCGTGTATTCCTACAGACCTCAGTAGTAATGACTTCATGAACTTCTTCAATGGTAAGATTCTGGCTATTAGAGGCAGGATCAGTGATCTCCTGCCCTCGACCACTGCTGGTCCATCCTCAGGTGGGATGGCCATGGAGGAGGCTGTGGGCCCTGTTGTGTGTCTGAAGGGATTTTCTCCCATCAACCTGAACCAACTGTCTTCAATGGTTTCTACTTCTAAATCGTCTACCTGTCTCCTGGACTCTGTCCTGACTAAGCTGTTTAAGGAAGTTTTACCTTTAGTTAGTGCCTCTCTACTAGATATTATCAATGGGTCTTTACTAACGGGGTCATGTACCACAGTCTTTTAAAGTAGCTGTAATTAAACCTCTTCTTAAGAAGCCCACTCTGGATCCAGAGGTGTTGGCTAACTACAGACCTATCTCTAACCTTCCCTTCCTCTCTAAGATACTGGAGAAGGTAGTCGCAAATCAGTTGTGTGACTTTTTACATAACAATAGTTTATTTGAGGAGTTTCAGTCAGGATTTAGAAAGCATCATAGCACAGAGACACTAGTGACAATTACTAATGACCTTCTAGTTGCATCAGATAGGGGACTTGTCTTTGTACTGGTCTTGTTGGACCTTAGTGCAGCGTTTGACACCATTGACCATGACATCTTATTACAGAGACTAGACCAGTTGATTGGTATTAAAGGTACAGCACTAAGCTGGTTTAAGTCGTATTTATCAGATCGATCTCAGTTTGTATTTGTAAACGATGAGGCCTCGGTTACCACTGCCGTTCGCCATGGAGTTCCACAGGGTTCTGCGCTTGGACCAATTTTATTCACCTTATATATGCTTCAGGGCTCTCAAGTGTCACGCATTGAGCATGACTGTCACGCATTTCGGTCTTAAGTCCCGCCCTCCCGCCACACATCGTATTTCTCACGCTGAAAAAAAACCTCTAGGCTATTTAATGTGCCGCAGCGCACAAACATGACCTGGTCGCGCTGCCCTCACCATGGAGGAATCAAGCACGTCTCCCCCGAATCCCCTGGAGTTCTGCCGCGGTGCCACTCATCAGCCAATCAAAAAAAAGAAATGGGCTACACGAATAGCCAATCAGAAAAACGCATCTGTTGTATCTGGGTGAAATGGCCCTGGATGACCTTACTCGTGGTTCCCAGAGTGTTAAAAAGTAGGTTGGGGGATAGAGCTTTCAGTTATCGGGCTCCTCTTCTGTGGAATCAGCTTCCACTTTCAGTCCGGGGGACAGACACGGTCACCTCATTGAAGAGTAGACTCAATACTTTCCTCTTTGATAGCGCTTATAGTTAGGGCCGTTTCAGGCTTATAGTTAGGGCTGTTTCAGGCTTATAGTTAGGGCTGACTCAGGTTTGCCCTGGTCCAGCCCCTAGATATGCTGCTATAGGCCTAGACTGCTGGGGGACATCTTAGGATACACTGAGCTCCTCTCTCCTCTTATTTCTCTCCTTCTGGATAAATGATTGTCTCTTCAATGAACATCAAAATCGAATCAGCTCATCCTGATGTCCAAGTTGACGTTTGTGGCAAATTTTAAGAAATTCTCACTTTGTGTAAATGAGATATTACATTACAAGACGGACGGACTACCTGGAAGCATGCCTCTATATTCGCTTCTACTTCTGAGGGAGAAACACAGCACACACAATGTCCTCAACAAAGCATACATTTATTCTCATAAACATCAGGTTCTTCAGGTACACAAACAGTCACAAACACAAACACTTTCAGTCTTTTTTTCTTTTCTTTTTTGGACACAGTCAACGTTAAGCGAGTCAAACACATCACATCACCTAATGTGGGATTTTTCACTTTCCGACGTGTGCTAACAGTGACAGTCATGTATGTTGCTCATCTAACTGAGGAAAGAAAGAGTCCGACCCTTAATCCTGTCACTTCCTGGTTTGTGGTGAAGGCTTGAAAACAAAGGACAGTTCACTGATGACCACTCAAACATGGCGTTCAACGGACAGCAGTCCGCTATACGGTAGATTACCCACTCAGTGCTCACGTACATCAGTGCTTTGCCCTTCATTCACAGTCCTACGGTTTGTGTCAGACACATAAGGACAGCTCTACATGGCTTTTGTTGCCAGCGTTGGCAATGATATATTCATCTCTTGTTTGACAGAACACAGCAGCTGATTCACTAGTTACTCTATGTAAATATATATATATATGTATTTTTTTCTCAATATATCTATATATTCTATCTATGGAATAAGTCTATATAGCATATATATATACTTTTGGTAGGGTTTTGAAAACATTCAGGTACATTCACTTGACCCTGTTATGTTTTTTTTTTCTTCAAATGAAAGATAAACACAGACAAATGTTAGAGATACTTGCCATGTAGTAACGGCCTCCTATCAAGAAACAAGACATTAAGCATCCCCCAACTTAGAAGAAGCAAATAAAAGTCTCATTGCTGGCTCCTTAAGGACCAACAACAAACATAAATATACTAAAAGACCTCTGTATTAATCTAGAGTATAAAATAGCATATTTTCTGGACTTGACAACAGTTTATATTCACTCTAATAATAGAGTCTGGGTGCACACAATTCCACAGGTGCGTACATAAGCTGGCAACAACAGGTAGGCAATTCGATGGTTTCCTTTGCGTATTGACCAAGTCAACAAAAAGTATTCTGTCAGTGGTTAAAAAGCTTAATGCAAAACTCACTTCTACAATCACTAGTGTGAATAGACCCTTGGCATATCACAGAATACACAAATAGGCATTAATCAACAAGTCAAAGAGAACTCGGCCTACAGAGGACCACACTGACGGTAAGCCACGCTGCGCATGAACACAGATGTTTTTCAGAAGGCCACGAGGATGTCACTCCGGTGCTGGTTAGGAAAGTGCTCCTTCATGGGACCGGGCTGCCAGAGGACCCCAATACCGCCCTTAAATCGGACTGTGAAAGTTCAAGTCATAACTGAAATATTGATCTTCTGTAACAGGAGCAATATTACATAAAAGGATTGTGTACACATACTGATTTATTTCAAACTGTAAGAATCCAAGGTCAATAGATTCATTGTCAGACAGTGCGCCCTTGTTATGAGATTGACATTTCTCAGTATTTAAAAACGGGTCAGTCCACCCAAATAAAAGAACAAACATGTGCTCACTTTCCCCTTGTGCTATCTAGCCATGGACTTTTCGTATTTCAGTTGAGCTAAAGAAGATCTTTGAGATTTCTGCCCTATGAAATGGAGGCGAGTGGAAAATTTCCTCTGGATAATCCACAGTGACATCGTTTCCACAATAAGATGTTGTCATTAACATGTCATTTTATTATTGGGGTGGAGGCAGAACTTTCAGCCCAGATCTCAAAAACGGTGCTCATAAAATGAGATTTATGAATGCAACTACAGTTCTATGAGTTCTGGATCACTGTCAGGCTCACATATATATGGTCAGGCCAAGTTGTCATACCAACAAAGTCCACTGCGACCATGAGATGACGAAGGGTGCACGGCCCAACACAAAACCCCGATGCCATCGTGGAATCTGTTCCCTCACACATTCCCCACTCTCGATCCATTGCAATCTTCCTAACCGACAGACAGCGGTGCTTTAGCTCTGTATGAATTACACTAGCAAGGTCAGGAGGAATGCTAAGGAATGAAAGCTGTTGATAGGATTGCCATTGACATAGCATGAGGAGCAGCCATGCTAATAGTGAACCAAGTTACACAAAGACTGCCAGGTTGCAGCAGCACAGATGTCTTCGTGAGACCCCTTTAAAAGCTGCCCAGGACGTGGACGCACTCAGAGTAGATTGCCACTTCACATCACTAGGTGTAGGCCCAGCGGCCTATCAGCGCGTAGGATCACATCCACAATCCAATGAAAAAGTCTCGGAAACCACGACGACCGCAGGAAATGCAGAATGATGGCCGCTGAGCAGCTCTCTGGTACCTCACCATGTGTTGTGCATCGCTTGGAAAAACGCTTCCAGAGATTAGCGGAGAGGTACCCAGTGGAGGGAGCCCTCAACTGGTCACAGGATGACAGGCTTCCAACAGGCAGACAAACACAGCACAAGGTGATTCAGATACGTGTGCATCACTCTAGATGAGAAAGGAGGAGGCACCATGGCGGCCCAGTTTCAGAAGCACTGGAAACAACAGCTCAATCTCACTAGCTTTGGGTGGAGTCTCCAGTCTTTCTGTGGCACAGCTACTGCCCTGTTCTGGGCGCCTGGGAAAGGAATTGCCCTCAGGTTCAGGAAATGGGGAAAATGGACACGTGAGGAGCTGTTGTGACACGGCCTGGACCCGATATGAGAAACTGCTGAGGTGCCGTCTGTCCAGATGAGAACATGCTTGTCCTTCAAAACCGGGAAAAAACGCTGCAGTGCCAGATATTTGTCTGAGCTGGAGCAAGTATACGTGATTTGATCTTTGCTGCACGCTCCATTGGCCCTTGATGGTCCTGCGCTGCCAGACTGCTCCACAACCTCTCGGCATAAAGGGATTAATCCCAAAAGAACCACATTGATCCGAAACAGGTCCTCCCTCCAAGGCCTCAATGTCCGGCAACAAAAGCCGGACACCCTGACGTTCTGGCCCCGGTGCCACTTGGGATCAAAGTGGAGCCTGTTGAGCCAGATTTGAAGGGGACACAAGTACAGAAGACCCTGAGGGACCGAATGACATCAGTGTGAATGTGTATGCCTGCCCTTGTAAGGCCAACCTCAGGAACTGCCTGTGGTGTAGTGTGTGGGATGTGAAAATAGGCATCATTGAGATCTATTGACACAAATCAGGCCCCCTGTGAAACTGACGGGACAACATCTGCCACCTGCAACATTTGGATTGGTCAAACCTTTAAAAACCTGTTCAACCCCCACAGTTCTAGGATCAGAACAGCACAGCATGAAGCAAAAAGAACCAGTTTTTAGTTAGCAAAGAGCACGGCGAGCCGCCGGTCTATTCACCGGTCTAACAGTAGTTCAGCATGAACCGTAACGGTGAGATTTTATGTAAAACTGGTCTCTGCTGGACGATAAAAACTAACAGCCCTCAGGTTGTGAAGCTATAAGCGACAAGCCAAATTGACCTGCTATCAGTTTACACAATTGCAAAAAAATAGAAGGAACAGATTGCTTGATGATATCAGGGTTTTGTACTGGGACGTGCAGCATTCACCATCGCATAGTCACAGGAGGCGCTGTTGGTATAACGGCTCTGAGAAGTCCAGTGCTAACGCGTTGTCTGCATGGCTAGATACCATAAGACAGAAGAATTTGGGAGAAATCACCCTTTGACAGTATTACTGTGTCAACTAGGTTATAAATGAACCCTTTAACAAGATTTAAATAAACAGTAGAAAAAAATAATCCAACAGGAAATTAAATACATACCTTCAAACTAATTGTCCAAAAACCAAACAGTGCATTTAAAAAAAAACAAAAAAAACATGAACAATAATATTATCTATAAAATTGGATTATTTGACCTTGAGAGATTATTCCTTATGAATTGTAACACTAAGATCAATTCTCACCATTGGCTTGATATACTTTTACCATTTTTTTTTTTAACAAGTCAAATGCCTCAACTGGTGAGAGATGACACTAGTGATAAAAGACATAACAGAAACTTACCATCCCTGTGATACTGATTGTTAGGACTGAGTGTGTGTGAGAAGGAGTCCCTGTAGGGCTCAATGCCCACCAGGGCTAGGCCGGATAGTGTGGGCTTGGAGCCGGAGTGTCCAGGTCCCCGTCCGCCTCAGCTTCTTCCTGGCCGGAGAAGGAGCTCAGTGCATCCCACAGGAGGCGGGGCTGCTCACAGTGGTGGCGACTCCTCCAGTGCTCCATAACCCCCTCTTTCGTGTCCAACACCTCGCTGCAAAGCACACAGTTAAAGGCAGCACCTGCTGCAAGGACCCCAAGGCCTCCACCCCTATCTGGTGATGAGAGGATCTCGCTGTCCTCCCCCTCCCTACCATGGTGGTGGGACATGATGTGCCTCTTAAGCTTGGAGAAGGAGAAGAACTCCTCGTCGCAGCTGCCGCACTTGACCAGGTTGCGCTTCTCGTTGAGCTGTCGCCAGTAGTGGGCCGCGTGCTTCACTAGCTCATTCTCGGCCTCGCGGCCAACCCGCACCGATTGGCCATCGTGAAGTGGAACCTGGGACTCCTCCCCGTGCACGTGCAGCAAGTGCATCTTCATGTCGGCAAAGGTGGGAGTGATGGCCTGGCAGCGGCCACATTTAATCTGCAGCTCCACGGGGTCTTCGCGATCCTGCTCATCTGGTGGATTTGGGGAGTTGGACCTTGTGAGGAAAACAACAAACAATGCTTTGTTTACAACTTTGTTATGACCGTTTGGAAAAGGTTGCCTCGTCAAGTCATGAATCAATATATTTAGCCATTAAATGTGTATGTTGACATCTCTAGATAAAACTTGCTATGTTAAAGATCACAATGAAGCTCAATCAACAATCTCACCCCTCCATATCCTCATGTTGGCTGATGGACGGCTCCACGGTCAGCACCACCTTGTGGACCTCTCTCAAATGACTGAAGTAAACCCCAACATATCCAAACGCTTTCTCACAGAACTCGCAGCTCAGAGAGCGCCGTGGGCGTACATCGGAGTGGTGAAGCTTCATGTGGGTGCTCAGGCTGCCGGAGTGAGCGTACGCTTTGCGGCAGACTGGGCAGACGTAGGGCCGGCTGTTAGTGTGGCTGTTCATGTGGCTCTGGAGGTGATGCTTGAATTGAAAACAGCGATTGCAGGTGGGGCAACGGTGGAGCGGACGGCTGCCGATGAATACTCGCGAATGGGAGGCACCTCTCAGGTGGAGGGTTACTGGGGCCGGTTGGGCAGGACAGTCCAGGGCCTTGGTTGTGGTGGTGGTGGGGAGCTGATGACCGAGAACGAGCTCCTGCTCTTGGCCATCTGGAGTAATGGCAGGCAAACTAACCAGTTGGGGAACTGTCTCCATAACCAACATGGGCTTGGGTCGGATGCTGCGGTACTTCTTTGAAATGTCAACTTCTTTTTGTTTGGAGCCTGGAACGACTGCTGGTGGTTTTTCTGGGACCCTTCTACGGAAGAAAGACAAAGACCTTTTCTTTCTGGCCTCAAATGCCAAGATGTCTTCCATGGTCTTTCTCTTCCTACCCCTCTTCTTGCCAGGTGGTTTCTGGAGGGTTCCCAACACAGGAATGAGTGTGGTCTTGGCCTGGGGCTGTAGAGTGGATGTTGGCACCTGGTTGTGACCCAAGGCGTCAGCTGTCTCGGGGTTCTTGGATGTAGGATCTAGGGGGCTGTTGAGTCCGGTCTGGCAAGAGAAACCCTTCTTTTCTGGGGACAAATCGCTGAGCTTGGCAGCTGGGATCAGGGTGCTTTTCATTTTAGAGTAGGGCAGAATGGGAAGTTTACCTTTCGGTGGAGACGGGATAATTTGGACTGCTTTGCTGAAGATGGCCGAGGACAGGACAGTGATACTGCTCTGGGGCTGGGCTGCAGCTGACTTAGATTGGCACAGCCTCAGTGGAGTCTGACTTTCCTCATGGGATTTGACTGGGGAGCCTTTGACAGCAGCAGGGGGGTACTGGAGATTCTGAATAAGACTAGTTGTAGTTCGTTCAGAGCCATCTTGTGCTCGCTCTAACTGAGAACCCGGGTAGAGGACAGCATTGTCTGGGAGTACAGCAGTGACAGAGATGTCAGAGGAGGCTGGGTCAATCAGAATGACCTGCTCTGAAGGCTCCTCTTTGGGCACTAGGGTGTCCTTTGTGTGCTTGCACTCTTGTTTTTTCTTTATCACTGTTGATGCCCCACTTACAACTGACTTGGTTTGCGCTGTCACAGCCACCTTGGAGGCTGTTTTCACCCTCGCAGATAGAGGCGGTGACTTGACCTTATCTGTGGTCCCCTTGCTCCTCACTGGCTGGTATCTGGGGATGGGCAACTTGAGGTTCTTTTGGGTGTGTTGCTGTGGTTGCTGCGGCGTCTGAGAGGACACCGAAGGGGGCAGTGCCACCAGAGAGAACGTGCCATCCTGACCGGCTATCTGCATCAGTGCATAGTTTTGGGTGGGCACGATGATGGACTTGGGGCTGGAGGCGGTGGTAGCCTCAGGGAGGGCAGAGGGAGGCTGGCAGGACAGGACCGCAGGGGCGGGGGAGGGCGCCACGGCCTTGGGGGCGATGCTCCGGAACTGAAGGCTCTTCATCTGAAAGGCTGGACTCACTGCCTACCAACTGAAACACAATCACAAAAGAAACCGTTTTATTAGGTTTTCCAGCGACACCAGATAGCCCTTTCAACCTTAACGTACCATTTCAGCCCTAACCCTCTTACTGCAAGTTTCAACATCAATAAGTGCCACACTGTATGATTGCAGTGTTAAATGTGTTTGAGCTAAAAAGGAATGACTAAGATGGCTACATGGCTTCCTCTGCTCTTTTCTGAAAGCTTCCGAAATCACGACTGTAAATGTGACCTCACAGCAAAAGAGTCAGTTTTTTTGATGTCGTCGTTACTGTGCAACCCAAGCAGGAGAGAAGCAAACACACTGTCAAAAATACAGGCATCTGCACGAGTGTGACAAGCTGTCCCATTACCCATGTCTCTCTGGTCGCACACAGCGGACTCACTCTCCCCCAGGCTAAGGACAGACTGCCCCCTTTGATTTGAGCTCAGCATGCAGCCGTGGTACATGCTGGGGCTCTGCGGGGAGGGGCTCCTTATTGCCCCCCCCTCAGCCCTCACTTCCTGGAGGGATCAGCGAGTGGAGCGTGAAAGCTGCCAAACGGCAGGATCTTTACGAGATGAAGAGGGGCTCCCCTCTCATCTCCCCCTTCACTGACCAGCACCGCAACCTGGCCGAAGGCAATGAGGATGCCCCGGAAAGAAAAGCAAAAAAGCCCTGGATTTACTTTACATCCCCTGTTCACAAATCGCGTTTCATGGTTATCCAACGGGGATGAGGCCTTTCCACTCAGTGATTGCCATTCTGACTGTTGATACAAAATACTGCTGAAGTCTTTGAGGAAACTATAACCTCAGGAGTGAGGTTTTAAACAAGTCTATATCATGTAAATCTACCGTACAGTTTCCATCCATCAATCAAAAGCCACAGGTATGGCTTTAAAAACAAAAAGGCTGATTCCCTTCATTTATATCAATACTGAATCTTTATTTCAAAAGGAGAGCGAGATTACAGAGGAATGCATCAAAGGGCCTAATTGTAAACAGCCTGTGAAGTCTGAATTTCACATTATGACCCGACTTTCAAGAGCAGCGTTTGATACCGGCGCTCCACTCTGTAATAACAATCAGCATTAAGTGCAACAATCTGGAGGTGTCACAAAAGGCAAATACTCAACAACAGGATTTCTAACCCCCCCCACCCCTCGGATTCATTTTCAAAGCAGTCTGAGCAAGAAGCTTTATGCATTAAGAAAGACTGAGAAGAAAAGAAACTCTGCAATGGGCATATTGTTTAACAGCTGGAAGTGTTTCTGTGCATAGAGATTATTTATACAGTACCCCTACCGCATTACGACTCCATAAAACTGGAGATATTCCTTCTCTGTGTGGATAGTTGACTCCAGGTTGACTGTGACTTTGGCTGAAGACCGAGCGGAATAAAACCGTGGGATGTGTGTTCCCCTGGGCATTTTATGTGGCTCTAGAAAGTGGGAGTTTGTGGGTAGAGGCAACGCTTGGCGATTCATTCTACCATGTGAAAGTTTACAGTTGGACATGAGGGGGGAGAAGAAAAAAAAAAGGTGTGTATCAACAGCTGGAGAAGCAGAACCAGTAGGCCTATAATCCTTTTGTCACAGATGATTCAGCAGACGTCACCTGACACCAAGTAACTCCACACAAAAACAAGATCTGTTTTAATATGCCCCTTTGTCTTATTCCACCTGGAAAAGCAGGAATAGTATGCAAGCAGCATGTCTTGTTTGAACTTGGAGACGCCTTACATTGTAAGAAAATCAATGCCGCTGATGCTAGACAGTAAGATAACATTGAATTCGTCAGCATCATCCGAAGAACGGAGGAAGCACTTAAAGCACAAAGCTCGTCCCGCCAATTTTTCTCATTACTATGCAAATGTATTCAGGAAGGTGATCCCACATCTAATCTGATCATGTACACAGATTGTTTCCATCATGTACCGTCCTTGCGCTGCTGTGTCTACAAGCGTCTGTACACAGACCTGTGTGCTCAGACGGGCAGACGCCACCCTGACGGGTCTGTAGCAGGAAGTAGAGCCGGGAGGAAGTAGACAGACAATATTACTAATCATTACATTAAGCTGATTTCTGACAAATCAATGTATACCAGTTTTTTTTTACATTTGAGATAATTTGTCGTAATGATCTTGTAAGAATAAACTTTTACATTTTCAATATTTCCAAAGTGACTCTGTCCCGATCATTCAGCGTCGGTGATGCTGGATTTAGACACTTTCTAGAGGTTGATATGTTTACTTCGCCTCCGTTTTAAAACCAAAACGTGGCCCAGATTAGGAGTTTCCAAATTCAGGAGTATTTGAGTCTTGAATAACATGCTTAATGATTTGTGAATTCAATATAAAAATCAGTGTGGGATAATCCCAGAATATATGGAAATGATTTGCCTCCATTGAGCCACATTGTCTCCCAACATGTTGAACTCATATTCATCTCCTGGTATGGGTCTCAATCTATGGATTTAGTTATAGGACCAATGGAAACTGCAAATCTCCCTCAAGCCTCCTCAGAAATCCATATTCCTGCTTCCGTTGCCCACGTTTTTATGTACATGGATGTTTATGTGTTGCATAAAAAAGAGCATTGTTGAATGTAGAGATGAACTTAGTGTTTGGTATTTAACCAAAGGCTGATTTTAGGTTTTCATAAAACTCTGATTCTGAAGTTGATAAGTCTGCACTTTTGAGAAATAATGTCTGAAAAAGTTATTCTGCCGATTTAGTGGCAATCCATACAGTCGCTGCTTTATTTCAGTCCGGCCTGGTGGACCAGCTGACTGCCGCTCCGAGAGCCATTCCGCTCATATGGTGGAAAATAATGAGGGAAGACAACCGAGTAATCCTCAAAATGGTACTTCCATAGGATGGTTCATGACAGGCCTAGAGCGCCTCATTGTGAAGCATAACATTTACTACGAAAGTGTTTCCAAAGTCAGGCTGAGTTTAAAAATGTGTACTGGGAGAAGACTTGGTAGGAAAAAGCTGCCAACACCGACTGCATCTGTAACTGATCCGGCAGCAGCTGGTATTTTCATAGAAGAGCTTTTCACGGACTCCTGGAGGCCCTGCAGCTACCAGCTTAACACATCCTCGCTCTGAGCTCGACCACAGGAAGTACGCCGATACAACAGGTGAGCTCTTCTGCGATGATCACCATGAATACAGAATAAAAATACAAAACCTCAGTGTGCTTCCATCTGCACAACCAGCATATCAAACTCTCCTTCTTTAGCTCAGTCCCATGGGACATGGTGGAGGACAAGGCTCTATTCACATGTCAGGTACCAGTAAGGGTCAGCATCCTTCTCTGCTCTCTCGAGGTGGTTCTCGTTCACCGTGAGACGGAGAGGAGGAGAGACGAGCCGTCTGAAAGAAAGCCAGAGAGCTGAAGATGCTTCAGAGTAAACCTGCATCTGATCCTGATGATCGAGACTCAGACGGGAGACGCTGTGGTCAACAGACACAAAGCAAAGGCTTGTTTATATCAAGAGGGTCACCATGTCCTCCAAGTGGTGTTTCCCAAAAAAAAAAAAAAAAAGGGACAATTCAAAGAAGACAAAGGTCTGCAGTGACCCTTATCCTCTCGCTAAGGAGCTATAAAATAATCTATGCCATCAGTATTTTTCAAAGCCATAAAAATGACAATGCCATTTTTCTGCAGTTTTGGAAACGTTTTCAGGTCCCAACTTTATTGCAGCGGTTTCCAGAGAGTTCCTCGGACTTGGCTGGTGGTCAGACAGGCACTGTGTGTGTGTGTGTGTGTGTGTGTGTGTGTGTGTGTGTGTGTTAGGTCTGGACGTTACAGTATATTGCGTCGCTGAATGTGCGACGTCTGCAAGTTCAAACTTTTTTGCTGCTCTTTACTAAAGTAAAACTCTCACGGTTCTCCGTGACTCATCCGGTGTTCCTCATTAATTCCCTGCAGTCTAGATTGGCTCACCACTAATTGTTTATAGGTCTCACGTCTTCATTTTGCTCCTAAATTGTGCCAGATTGCTGCAAAGTTTTAGGTGTAAATAGCCAATTTGTTCACATTGAAATATGTTGCAGAAAAAAAATATAATGCAATTTCAGTTTTCCAGAAAATTGAATTAGCCTCCAATCGAGTTCTACAGTATCTAGAGATACAGTATCTACAGGATAATAAAATATAGACCTACCTCACTTAAATTATGGGTTTCTGTGTGTGGGGGAAAAAAAAAGCCCAAAAAGTACACATAATCTATTAAATCTAAAACTTGACACAGCCACTGAAATTCACCTATATGACAAACCCACATTGATTCTGAGGGGTGTAACCCAGCGGGGCGAGGGGAGAAATGTGCAGCGAGGTCACAGATGCTACTCAATCTGCCGCTGGATTTGAAACGCCAACCGCTCTAATCTGACTGGGGTCAGAGGTCAGGGCTAGGGTGACACAAAAACCTGGTTTCTGGAGAGAATGTGAGACTGAGGGAGCGAGAGAAGAAAAACAAGGTGGGGGTGATCCACAGAGACAGATTATCAGGTGAAGCCAGAAGGGGTGAGAGGTGAGGATCTGCTGTTTATGCTGGAAACGGGTCAGGGTTGAGGAGGAGGGCAGTGTGGGGACGGACCAGGCATCCACCTGGAATGGAATGGAACACACACACACACACACACAACTTCAGCTCACACCCTCAGACCTGGACCAGCGTCACGTGCTGAGGCGCTCCAGCCAACACCGATGGGCCGATCCGCCAAAACAACCTGCCTATTGTTAGCCAGTAATGCTAATTCAGCGCGAGGCGAAAGCACCGCTCTGTGAAATGCCCAAACACGGAGAGCGCCGTGTGTTTTGGTAGCACCCCCGATTCCGTTTTGTCTCGCTTTCTGGCCCACTATCGTTTCAACTGCAAGGTGCTGCATTCTGCTCCCACAACGGTGCACGGGAAGTAGTTTGTGGAGAATTTGGGAAGAAGAAAAACTAATTAATAATCAAATGTGAAGTGTTTTGAGGAAAGCAGAGCAGGTTTGTTATCTCCCTTGTAGGTGAGAGCAATGCTCATCTGGGACACGAAGATAGAGCCTGGAGATGGAGGGGGTCTGGAATGAAGTAAGTGTGTGTGTGTGTGCGTGCGCGTGTGCGTGTGTGTGTGTGTGTGTGTGTGTGTGGGAGGAAGGGCCAAAAAAAAATCCCAGCAGAGGCCAAGCTCCCCCAGGTTTTTAGCCCAGATGAAAGGCCAGGATCTGGGCTAGATAAGAGGGCAGATCACGGGGGGTCGGGGCCAGCCGGCTGTGAGAAGCCATGTCCAGCGGCCATGTTTCACCAACCGCCCCTCTCTCTCTCTCCCACACACAAACACAACATGTTGGATGAGTGCATCTGAGAGATGGAGGTCGTTAAAAAAAAAAAATATATTTGTAAAAAAATATCTCGCCCTTTCCAGGCCTTTATTAATACAACAATGAAAAAGGGACATTCAGAGAATCTTGCCGTCCAAGAGGGAATTAGATCATTCCATTTGTTTTTTTCCTCCTGAGTGAACTTAAGCGTTATCTGTGCTCGATTGCTTCTTCCTGCATGCATGCTAACTGCTCATCTTTGCTCCCCAGCCTAAGGTGTGTTTATGCGAGTGTGTGTGTGTGTGTGTGTGTGTGTGTGTGTGTGTGTGTGTGTGTGTGTGTGTGTGTGTGTGTGTGTGTGTGTGTGTGTGTGTGTGTGTGTGTGTGCGCGCGCATGGGAGCGAAAGCGGTCATGGGGAAAATTAAATCACTGTTTGCAGAGGTCCTCGTTTCATCCCAGAGCTCTGCTGAATGTTAGGGCCAAGGAGAGGGAGCACACACACACACACACACGGTAAAATAAAATGGGACATTACAGCATTATATGGTATTCATGGCATGTGCGTGTAGACGCACACACAGACACGCGCGCACACACACAGTCGTATGTCATCCACTGTCACCTGAGCAAATCAATGCAACTGAGAAATCCATTCCAATTAGGGTCCCGCTGCTCTGCCCTGCATGTGGATGTAGATTAATCGATAGAGAAATCCCACCGCTAACCTGCCGTCCCTCTCGGAGAATACGCTTAACCGAGACTGTGGCTGCTTTGCTTTTATTGAAATGGAAAGAATTAAAAAAAAAAAAAAGAGTCACTTTTTGTGTTTAAACAAGGGAAGGCAAAAAACGGCCATCCCTCCGTGGTTTAAGGATTTCAGAATCACCGGTCACTGCAGACAAGCTGGACCCTCGGTTACAAAAAAAAGAAGAAGAAAAACAGGCTCTTTGAAGGCAGGATGCTGTAAAACCCTGACAACCAATGACCTTTGACCCTGTGTCCAACGAGGCCATGTGTCCTCCCCGGGAAACTGTAACGTCCTCAATCATCCGTGCTCGCAGATGAATCAAATGAGAGAGCGCGTACACACACACACACACACACACACACACACACACACACACACACACACACACACACACACACACACGGCTGCCGGCTCAGAGCTGAGTGGCGTCGACGTGGAGCGGAGGTGACAGCAGTGTGTCCCGAGTGCGCGTGTTCAAGGTCTCCGAGTGTCGACGCGCTCCTCCCACCTCGGGCAGCCGGCACTGCGTTAGCCATGCTCGACACTAAACCTTTACCTGACCTTTTCCTCCGCCGTGACATTTGGACCCTTCTGAATAGGTCAAACAGCACTAAAGAGTGGCGGAGAAAAAGGGAAGGGAGCTGGAGCAGGAGAGAAAGTACGAGAGCGGCGAGGAATGAGGGCCGTCAGTGCAGGACGGCGACAACTGATGGGAATGTGAAAGAAAAACAAACATCCGTAACTGAAGGTTCAACTGTTGCTGAAATTCCACTTTCACAATTAGACCGTCAAACAGAAAGAGAGCATTTTCAGAATGCTTTACTATCCCATCATTCAGTGCGACAGCTCGGGAGGAAGGGCCGTTTAATCTGCTGAACTCCAGTCTGTGAAAACACACTGACAGAGTCCAGGATTTGGTTTCAGAAAAGTGCAGAGTCACTGATGTCAGGAAGCTGCTGAGAGTACATTTTTGCAGAGTGACCAACAGGAACAAGGCAGGAAATGACGATATGCCGGTGAAGATTGCTCCAGAAGTAGATAACACACATGGAAGAAAGGGGAAACTGGTGGATGTATGACATGCAAGGTGACCTTGGGCCGCCTGAGCAGATGAAAACATGGTGAGTCAGTCGGGTGTGATGTAGAAACAGGAAACGATGTGTAAAAAGTAAAAGCAAACAGTAGATCGTCTTCACTTTGAAATAGTGGCCACACATATTTTAACATGGAATGACATTCCTAGGGGTGGACCGATGACCTGATTCAACCAGCGGATCTGTGTGGACTTGAACCAATTAGTCACCGTCTGAGAGGCGTCACCCTAAACACCACCAGCGTGTTCCCATTCCAGCTGGACCAGACGCACCCAACACTGTGACACCAGCTGGTTGTAGCTATTGGTCACAAACACCAGCCAGGACAAAAGGAGTCAGTTGCAGCTCGGCCAGACCGCAAGGTTTCAGAATCTGGAGGAGGCACGCACAAGGTCAAGTCACACTTGACCCCTCACAAACCCCCCGCCCCGCGCCCCCCGTCCAGTTGTCAGAGCCCACACTGCCACTAACTGCACTCCCTGAAGAAAGGTCATCTAGCTTTTTGATACTATGACGTTTCGTAGAGATTCGCCCAGCTGTTTTCATGTAAAACGGAGCGATATTTCATGTGGAGGGTTTTGGCGTGTAGAGAGATTATAAAAAAAATCATCTTTAACGCCACGAACATGAAGGTCACATCACCGCGTTGGGCAGAGTCTCATCTCTCTTATGTCAAATGGACTCGTGGTTTTTCCAATTGGGGGGGCAGGGGTTTGACGGGTAGTTTTGTTCAAACCTCACTGTCTACTCTTTCTTAATTAGTCTGCCTCTCCACCCAGGTGCCCCAATTACCATGGCAACCAGGGACACGCACGTGTGTTTCATCTATGATAGATAGATAGATAGACACATGTATACGTGCCAAGCCCAGCAAACTATTAACGGCGTTAATTATTTGATCATGCGTTAACTCGTTTAGTTTTTTTTGTGCATTGGAGGGGCTTAATGCTGCCGCACACAGGTGCTGCACTTTAAATCTCTCCCAGACGGCGTAGTTCAGACCTGGGCATCTTATGGCTCTACCAGTCCGGCCTGCGTGAGGTCAATCAAAAAAGAAATAAATACACGCCATAAGTGCAATAAAAAATAAAACGGCACTGCTTTTACTTTGAAGGCAATTTACGTATGCGCTGTCAGCTGTCCTTCATATCTCCACCTCATTCAAGGCAAGGCAAGTTTATTTGTATAGCACATTTCAACAACAAGGCGATTCAAAGTGCTTCACATAAAACCATTAAAAGCATCAAAACATAATGCAGATTTAAAAACAGTTAAGAAAACATTAAAACAGTCAAAAAGCAAAATAAAAGTAGAAAAAACAACATAAAAAATAAAAGTTGAATAAAAGATGCAGTGCAGTTTAAGAAATAAAATGCAGTAGTGAGATGCAGTAATTGAATCTGGTTCAACCAGACTTCAGTGCTCTTGTTCAAGCCAACACAGACTGGACTGAGTAAGAAAAACTGAAAGATCAAAAGCACTTATTGCTTTTGTATGAAGTTAATCAATTGCTGGTCTTTAACATACATCTTTAAGGTAAGCAACAAACTGAACATGACAAAAGAAGGAGTGGCTTGTCCCTCACAGGGACCCTTACTGCTGAACAGACTGTTCAAGTTGTTCCCTGATAAAAGACAAATGTTTCTTCTTCAGCATGATATTAAGCTGTTTACATTAGAATAAAATAGTCTGTAACATCTGAAAATAAATACAATATTTAATTGAATGTCATATAGAAGCATTAAAAAAGGGCTGGGCGGTATGGCCAAAAATTCATATCACAGTATTTTGTAAGATTCTGCCGGTTTCACAGTATTTTTTTCAGAGTAAAAACATTCATTCATTGACACCGAAAAGGACCGCCAGCCAAATAAAAAGCTGTTGTGAGTGGTGAGCAGCTGTTTTTACGTTGGTACATAGAGGGTGTTAGGAAGCTAAACTAGGGGGACTTAGGACCCAGGGGAACTCTGGAAGGGTCTGTCTCTTCCTGCGCATATCTGTGAAAATGGGCGAGCTGTACCACCCTGCATAGATATTGTTATGGAATGGGATCTTTTTTTGCAGTTCGGCGGTGTCATTTTATAAATGTACAATTATTAGTGTTACAAGTTGTTTATGTTTCACAAACTGTTGTGTTGTGATGTTTTACCTGTTAAAGAGTGTTCGTTGTGGGTTATTAATTATTGTTATATATGATGAAACCATGACTCCGTCTCAATACACGTAATACAAACAGCAGCGACTTAGCGTAGCATACCGGTGCTAGCGCTAGTTAGCGACGTACTCCGCTAATGTTAGCTTCACATGTTTTTTCTAACGAAGAACATAACGTTGTAGAAACATACGTCTCCTTGCAACCTCTCCGGGTAACGAATATCACCATCAACAACCAGTAGCTCCAAATCCACTGAATCAGCATAAAAATGAAGAAAATCTGAAACGACTGCGTGGGCGTCTGCGCAGCAGAGCCAGGTAGTTGTCTGGGACCAGCTTGCGTTGGAGGTCAGACGCATCAATTAAGTAAGCCGACAAGTTCTGTGACTTTCCAAAACAGATAATCCAGCACTCACGCAGCGTCACGGAGGTATAGAAGTAGACGGGGTCCTCACTAGAGGTGCAACGGATCATCAAACTCACGGTTCAGACCGGATCACGGATCAGAGTCACGGATCAGCACAAACATATTTATAATCTGCTTAGAGTTTAGTGTAAACAGGTCATAATTCATCTCTAATATCCATTTATGTTGCTGTGAAAACCTCCTTCAAACTGGATGTATTCAAATTTCTCATCAAGATTACGAGATTACATGTGAACACATCGTGATAACGTTCAAATTTACCTCGGCTCAATATTAATTTTCACCAAACGGAGCCTGAACGCATCATGCCTGATCTCATCCCGTCAGTTTAAACATGGACTGATTGGTTGTTTACATTGTAACCAGAGATCAGAGACTGGAGACGCATACATTATGTCCTGGTCGCGTATTTTACTCAATATCGGAGAATTTGAAGCATTCTGAGAACTTGAATCTCAGGCGGTCGTTAACGATGCTTGACGTGGCACAAAGGACACAGAAAGTAGGACAGAAGACTCGACACACAAACGCATCAGGTAGCATGAGCCCAACACGAGAGAGGACCCGTCCATTCCCATCTAGCGCCGCCCTCTTGTTCCTTCAACCCTTAGTGTGTTTCCCTCGCACACCGACAGAAGGCATTGCCCGCTGTAATACTCAGATACATTGACACACACAAAAACTCCTCAATCAGGATTGCGAAATCTTTTTTTTTCCCGTGGCAAGCAAGAGGTGATGCCACTGCAACCTCGACCGGGACGCGAAGAGAACACCTGCGTTCCCGGGCCAAACCTTAATGATCACTCCACGCGATGGGAGGACTTTAATGGGGGCCCTGGAAGGAGGGAAGGAAGGAAGCTGCCAGCTTGCTAATTTTAGGCACTCTGCATCTCAGATGAAACGCTGGAAAAGGCAGAGAGGAGGCGTGGAGAGGCGGGGAAAGTTCTCTGTCTCACACTTTCGACTTTCTGCATCATGTCTTTCTAACTATCATTACCCTCTGAATCCACGATGAGAGAGAGTCTCATAGCTCTTTGATTCTCTGAATCCTTTCTCCCTCTCTTCCTGTTCCCAGCCCTCTCGCTCACGCTCTCTCTCTCTCTCTTCCAGGCTTTCTCTGCCTCTTTCTCCCCCTTTTCCGACTCTCTTTCATTCTCGCCTCCCCTCCCTTTCTGTCGGTACCTGAGTAAATAAACAGTGTTGTGTGGGATGCTAATTAGAGCCGGTTCAGGGACGTGACGAGCCCAGAGACGGATAAACAGCAAGGTGAGGGAGGAGAAGAGATGAGATGGAGGGGGTGGAGGTGGAGGTAACCCACCCCAAGGGCAACACGGCGCAGACACAAACACGTCAGCTTAGCGGTGAAGGACAGACAGGAGTGGTTTTGGCTTTCAACCCAACTTAGGGCGGCTTTGAAGCGAAGGGCGGCAGCGGGGTAGAGGGTTTTGAAGGGGATGCGACGCAGTGAAGGGCACGAGCAGAGAAGGGGCCGCTCGGTGGAGCTTCAGCCGCGATTCCTTAATGACGGATGCTCCAAGAGACCGGCGTGAGATCAAAAGAATATGCAGATGATCCCAACCGTTCTTCTTCCGGTGAGGTGAGTCTGGGCTTCCAAAAGCAGGTCAACGTGAGGCAGCTTTACTGAGGTGAACACAAACAAACATGTTCGCTTGCACTTGGCGGCAACCTCCGGTACTGCCGATGCAGAACGGTTTTAAACCTGCATTCTCTCTAATGTCCATCAGGGGGCGACTCCTCTGGCCGTATAGACTTCTATGAGAAAATGACTACTTATTATGTATTATTAAACTTGAGTTTATGTCTCAATGTCTAGTTTCAAGTCTTCTTCAATCAGCATGATGTTCATTTGATTAATTGTGGTAATTTAGAGTCAAACAGACCATAAAGCAGGGGATGCTTTGGGGCGGGCTGTTTACTTACTGTGATTGACAGGTCAACTTTTTTCCGTTTCTTTTTTTCTTCTTCGTTCACCGAAGGGTCAGGCAAGAAAAAATGTTCTTCTCAGTAATTGATATTCAGATGGTTATTTTGGGGGAAAAGTATTTCTTGAATGGTATCTTCTTATACAATAACAATGACATTAAACGTGATACTGCAACAGAACTGCACACTTCAGACTTGGACTTAAGATACAATCCGTAGCCCGGGACATCCCATAACAGGAGTCTTTATGAAATATATGAGGCTTTGGTACAACTGTCCTCCTCCTATATTGTGCATTTTACACTTTAGATGTGCTTAAATAAAAAGAGAGTGCAGACATCATGTTTGTGCGCTGTTGCGTCGGGGAGTGAGGCAATCGTGTCATTTTGACTGTCCGAGACCTGAAAGTCCTGCAGCTGACTTGCACTCTGCTTCTTCTGACTTGGACTCAAATAACTTGAATCTGTTTAAAAGAGACTCGGTTCCGTCTAAAATCCGCCGTGCGTTAAAACACCAGGAGAGGCCGCGTTGCTTCAGGTACGAGGCGAGGGTGGAATAAACCCAGGTGCAGCTTAATAGACCTGTGAATGTGAAGGCCGGCGTTACATTCAACACACCCCACCACCCCTCGTTTCTATTCCAATTATGGTTCCTGCAGATCTTCAGTAGGCCGAGCTGCTCCAGCGGAGAGGCTCAGTGGCTGCGCTTGTATGAAGAGCACCCGGGGGCGACTGTGTGTTTAACTGTGAATGTGAAACAAGCCTTTATTGGGAAAAACGGCACGAAAGCTCAATCACCTTTTTTCCTCCACACAAACAACCAGAATATTTTTTTAATTATTCAAAGCAATTCTCATTCGGGAAGATTTGGTGAATCCGTCGTGTCCCCGTCTTTGTCTAGAGTCCATCAATTGAGCATCTGCTCAGGTGTCTTTGTTGAGTTATTAAAACCGTAGGAAACGCTGTCTGGCAGGATCAAAGCCAGCCTTGGACCGTAATGATCACTGATGCTGCTGTTAAATTAACCAGACGGGAGCGCTGTTCACTCTATGGGGGGGGGGGGGTCTTCACTCCAGTGGTCGACCAGAGACAAGAGGAGAGGAAACCTCAGCAAGACAGGACGCTAAGAGAATCGTGTAAACACCGTCTTTAATGTTACTCATGATGCTTTATGATTAAAAGACATCTTATGATCCCGGATTACGGACAGATTGGTAATGACAGGTGCTGGGGGGACCTTGCCGTTACAAGGGCTTGCGTAAGCTTTTAATCTCACGTTAAATCCAGCGCAAACACTGATGGAGAGACAGAGAGGGGAAGGGAGAGTGGATCACGATATATATCTAAGAGATTGCGGAGGAGAAGGGGAAAACGGAGGGAAACGTGATGGCTGGATAGATGAGCTATTTTTATAATGAGGTCAGTGTGAGCTGTGGGATTTCATTCTCCTGGGAGACACACACGGAGACACACACACACACACACACACACACACAAGCTGTGGCGATGTATCTCTCCTGAGTGGGGCTGCCTTTGTCCACAGGAGGAAGAAGGAGGAGAATATGAGAAGGAGACGGCAAACCAGGATGCCAGAGAGAGGATTTTAAGTTGTTGTTCTTTAATCATAACCGATCGGAGCGGTTTTATTTCCTCGTCAAGTGCTAGAACAAGAGGGCCGATGTGATAGAACAAACTGACATGTAATCGTCTCGCGTTCGTGTCCCAACAATAAAACAGATTCCTCCACTCCGATGAAGCCCGCCCTCTCACGTCCTGTAAACGGCGTACCATCGTTACAGAAGACGCTGCTACCATAACGAGTACCTTTGTGTATCCTAAAACAACTGATGTTCTTTAAAACATTTTTTTTTAAAGAGGGGTTTACCGATTGGATGATCGTCCCTCCTCAGCTGCGCCCTCGCTCCTCCTCTCTCAGGGTGGTGCCCACCTTCTGGTCCTGTCCCGCCTCTCCACACTCCCCCTGCAAACACATAAAACATTGAACTTTAAAAAAAATAATCACAAGGCTATATATTATTTAAGCTATAAATAATACAACTCAAAACTATCATACAAACTGAAGTCATTGTTATGAAATGTTATCCAATATCGTCATGTAATTATTTGTCAAAAGAATGACATTTATCCCCACTTTTATTTTCATGATGTCACTTTTCATAACACTGGATTTGTCATTAGTGCCCACCCCCTCAGCTTTTTAGCCTCCGTTACCAAAACTAGCCACTTAGCTCCCGTTAATGTGGAAGTACTTCTGAATACTGAATGCACACAGTATAAGTATAAGTGTGTGTATATATATATATATATATATATATATATATATATATATATATATATATATATATATATATATATATATATATATAGCCAGTTACAATGTGTACTTAACTTCTCTCAGTAGGGCGATGCATGCTACCTAGCTAACAAGCTAACTAGCTGGGTTGCTTGGGAGCTTAGCGCAAGTGTTAGCAGCTGTAGCTAGCTGGCTAGTTCAGTGTCGGCTAAGTAGCGTTGTGATTCTTAGCAATGATTATGTAATTTACAGTTTCTTCAATATTTGAAACACTGTTTAAATATAGTTAATGTCGTTATAGTTAATATGATTATCATTAACTATTAAATTATGCTATCAAGTGAAACTTCACCTCGCTAGCCAGCCGCTGAATTAGCTTACAAGTGAAGCTAAAAACATGGACGCATGTATTATTTTATTCCCAAACGGTGGATTCTATGAATGGACCTGATGAAGACGGCAGAGTTTAAATTTCAATCATAACATGCATATTTTTACAAATCTGGTAAGAAATACCAATATCAACACAAGCATGGATGTGCTTCATCACAGCACAGTTGCATCATTTAGTTCATAGCTTTAAAAAAAAGCATTGTCAAGTATGCAATGTTTAATCTAGTATCGAAAAAAAAAAAAAAGATGCGGCGTCTACTATGATATTTCTTTCTCGCATTCATCCGTCAGAGGATGGAGCAGCAGTCCATGAATTCCTGGAGGCCTTATTTGAAATAGTTGAAGGCCGTCTCTCGTGTGATCTGTCGCAGCGAGGTATAAAGAGTAACGCGGTGCGACGACAAGTACATACAGCGGCGACAAGAAGCGCACACACACACACACACACACACGCACACACACACAATCTACAAAGTCTCCCATGTACCCCCTTTTGCTCTCTCTAAATGCCTGTCGCCTTGGCCCTCCATTAAGCCGAGCGCTCGTTTAGCCAGTGTCTTGGCAGTCGGGGGACTCGGGGCTGCCCACTCAGTCAGATCCAGCCGTATTAAATAAATAAGGAGCGCTCTTCTGTGTAAATTATTCATTTAACACGCCTTATCCTCTTCCAACAACCTTGTTAGAGCAACTCAGGAGTGGGGGGGGGGGGGGGGGGGGGGGGGGGCAAAGAGAGGAGGGCGGTGGTCGGGGGGCCGACACCGCGGCTCATGTGCGACTCAGCAGAACCTGTGGTGCATCTCTAAGCTCTCTGGGCGTTCAGTCGTAGGGGGGCATAATTCGCCCTGACACCTCCTTTGTTTCAGGCAGGAAAGAGCTGCATACACACAGCCGCACATTTGCCACGCACACGCACACACACACACACAAAGTTGGAGAGAAAGAGCACAAGAAAGGGGGTTTTTAGTGCATATTCATAGAATAATCATTCTAGTTGTCTGGATAAATTATTGAGAAACGGGAGTCCAGGACACGCCGTGCTGGAGCCGCGTTCTGTTTTTGTGTGCCGCCTGAACTAAAAAATCTGACAAACGCAGCAAGTCATCCACTCTAGACAAGCGGATTCTAACGAGCCGGGAAGGGGACGCACGGGGAAAACGCTCACCGTGAAGAAAACAACCATTACCCTCGGGGACAAATGCACAGAGCACCTATCGTTTGTGTCAAGTCGGTGACGTCGCTCGGTGTTTTTGCTCTGTTATTCAAAGAAAACATTTATTAAAGGGTGTACGATAATTACAAAAAGATTTTTCTATTTAGAATATTGTAGATCACAACTAGGGAAGCTCCTTCATTTTCAGGCAAATTCAGAAACCAAAAACTGCAATAAAAACCTAATTCCTAAAACTGCAGTGATGTCTCAAAGATTTTCATTAAAATAAATGTCTGTTAAGAATCCATCTGTGGCCAAATGAGGCAACACAATGGCGATGGAAAGTATTATATTTATATATTTGCAGGACTACAAATTGGGTTTCTGTGGCGACAAGCGGGGAAAAAATATGCTGCACTAAATTGCTGCTCATGCAAATAGGAACATGTTCTGCTGCTATACAGCTTCCCATTAAAAGCATTTCACTGGCGAAAACACAAATTGACTCATTATGAAGTAGTCAAAAAGGAAATGTGGCACCAAATCCACCAGGATGAGGTCTTGTACTCGGCTTTCGAAAGACGGTGTTGTTCATTCCAGGTAAGAAGAGGGGCTTAAATGCAAAAGCTGTCACTGTCAAGTCTGAGTACCATGATTTACCTCCTACCTGTCCTGTGATCACACATCACAGTGAAGGTAGTTTGTAGAAAAGAGCATTCAGTAAACATTGTAAACATGAGTTTATGTCTCAATCTCTAGTTTCAAGTCTTCTTCAATACAGCATGATGTTCATTTAGTAAATGATGGTCATTTAGAGTCAAAGAGACCATAAAGCAGGGGACGCTTTAGGGCGGGGCTACAAGTTGATTGACAGGTCGCTACCACGACGTTGTCCAGTCTGGGAGTTGTCTGTGTGCTTTAACCTTGTCACAGTGTGGTTTCACTTCGTGAAAGTGAATTGGAACATTTTTCTCACTTATCAAAAAAGTTTTACTCAGTTTGTACTTTAATTTTGGTTGCATGTCGACGACCACCCCCCAAAAAAACACCAAGATGGCCGCGTGGCAACAACCAAGAAGTTGACAGCTAACATGCCGAACTCAAGCTTTTCATCTTGACTTTTAATCTAAAAGTCCAGGGCTAAACTGAGGAGAGCTCTGCCTGCAAACCAAAATTAAAAAAGAAAATGCCAAAACACAGCTGAATCAGACAGAGGGGGAGTTTCAATGGTTAAGTTGCAGATCAACCCAGCACAGACAGAACCCTATGTCCCTCTCCCTTTCTCGCTCTACTGTTCAGCCCCTCCCAGAGCGGGAGGTTGTTATGTCAACTCTGACAGTGCTCATTACCAGCCTCTACGCTCTGAATCGGAGTTAACAGGCTTTGGCCTAAGCAGAGGCCAGCTAGACCCGACTGGTACAATGGGATCTGTGTGTGTGTGTGTGTGTGTGTGTGTGTGTGTGTGGTTAATCACAAAACGCTCTTTCATTTCCAAATCACACCCCGAGGCCACTGTACATTACAGAGCCGCTGATACCCGATGCACAATGACACATCCAGGGCTTATGTTCCCGTTCCCTCTGACTCCTCCGTACGCAGCGACCCGCTGCCAAGCGGCTTCTGGTTTGCGAGCGCGGTTTCATCACATCTCTCGACGAGTGGCGCTTGGACTCGCTCCAAGAGTTCGAACATTGGACAATTCTGCGGTTCAGATGATGAAACGTACCTTTGGTTATTCTCGTGGTGCAATCTGTGAGCACATGTTGGGACACATTTGGCGGCAATGCGTCATCTCTTGGAACTGGGTCGCAAACAGCAGTAAAAGTAAAAAGTACCGCAGTGTATAAATACTCTGTTTAAAAGAAGGAGTCCTTGTGTAAAAGTACAAAGTAAAAATATACTAAAAAGTACCAAAAGTAGTTAATGTAGAGAATGACCAATGTTGAGTAATATACCGTATATCATTGGATTCCAAGTATTCAGTCACATTTTCATTCATCTTGATGCATCAATGTGTTCATCACTTAAATGTTGCAGCTGGTCAAGGTGGAGTGAGTTAATATACTGCCGAGTAGCTTAAGCCACTAGAATACATCATACATTATTAGCTGAGTTTTTGTAATACTTTCCATAATCTGAATGACTAAAGTTGCCAAATAAATGCAATGAAACAACAAAAAAAGTACAATATTCCCATGTGAAATGTAATAGAGTAAAAGTAGCATGTCATGTAAAGTACCTAAGTGAAGTACAAGTACCTCAAGATTGTACTAAAGTACAGTACTTTAGTACTACACTGCTAACTTCTGTACGTCTACATTTACAGGCTGCAGGTTCGTCGCAGGAGGGATTTTTAAAGAACGACACAATTTCTCAGCTCTCTTAAATGGTCACGGCATCAACAATGAGTCAACAATGAGTTCAGTACTTTGCCTTCAGAAGTAAAACAAGTAGAAAGAAGAAGAAGAAGAAGAAGAAGAAGAAGAAGAAGAAGAAGAAACATCAAGCTGGAGGGTGCCCATCCCCAGAGTGCAGCGGTCATACAGTCGTGAGCTCGTCTGGTCTCCTGCTGCTGTCAGACGTCCCGCAGGTCTCTCTCTCAGTCTAGTAACCAGCTAGCAATGTCAATGATTACACTTGTGATTAAAGCGTTCCACTTCAAACGGGCCCCTGATATGGCGGCAGGAATAAGGAGCAGCTCGTGTTTGTTTGCTTGCCTGGATGGAAGGGAGGGTGGGTGTCATTACGCCCAGGCTGTGTGGACATGCCATCATAATGACACACAGGGCGCCAACGTGGTGGCCTCACACTCAGAGAGAGTGCATCGAGGGGACGGATGCGTTTCTGCGAGGCTTACTTGAGAACGTTGGTGGTTTTTTGCAACAAGCACTGGAAAAGAAATGTTACCAAAAACCTTTTTAAAAAAATCAAATTTCCAATGTCCGTGTTTCCTGGGTCGAAAAGTCTTCCAATGTCTCAGCAACAGTGTATCAAATATCACTACTACTGTGTGTTTAAGTCTGGGCATGTCCTTTACATCACTTTAAAAACAAGCTGCTTTTTCCATACATGTATTTTTTTATATCTCTAGGTAGAATGAGAAGCACAAAAGTGTGAGGTGTCCCACAGCTGCAGCACTGCAACCTAAATTAGACCGGGACCACATGAAAAGCTGTCGTCTCTATTCCAGGCCGGGGCGGGAAAATTACAGCCCTGCTCGCTCTACTCTAGCATTAAACCTCAATTAGTGCACAACTACACCGGTGATGTCATCACCGAGGGACCCAGGAGCCTTGAAAATGAGGGGTGCTTCGCTTACCGGCGAGAGAGAGGCGCTCGTAACCGAACCACCTCAAACTTTCAGGTTCCTCTCCGAGCGGCGGTGAGAGAGGCTGTTCATTCAAGCCAGCTGGCGAGAGATAAGGTGATGTTTTTTTGACGTCGCCTGAAAAAAACACTAAAAAGCGAAAAAAAAAGCCCTGTGGCCAGGTTTGGCTAAATTCACCAAGAATTTTAATCCCGAGTCGTGACTGGAGTTTTCCCAAGAGACGAGGGGTCAGTGAGGTAGGAAAAAAAAAAAAAAAATCCTGTTTGACCTCCGGTGACCTGGCAGGAGACAGAGGAGGAGGAGGAGGAGCCTGGCTCCTGTGTTTCATCTGCCCATCAGAAAACCAGAACTATTACGCTGAGGAAATTCACTTGCTGCAGACATTGAGCGAAGCCTGAATATACATTTATTTAAATTAATGTGTGTGACTTTCACGAATAGTTCACTAATAAATGCACAATTTACATGTGTGGGGATCATACAAAGAAGGACAATTTGTTTCTTTGCGCGTTGCTTGATGGATACGACTAACTCGCCCCAACAATTTGCATAATCATAACTCAAATTCCGCAAATTCCCGAAACTCAGATCAAACAAGGCAGTGCTGCAAAAACTGAATCAATAAGTTACCGGATGGCCCATTTCTCGTCGAAAATGCTTTCAGAAACATATTTTAGAGTAATGCTCAGCTGTAAAATTAGACATTTTGTCACCCGGTTGCCAAAAAAAGTCAAAACAAAACTAAACCGGACCGTTTTGGGGTTTCGCTTGCGGGCTCGATTTGGTGGATCTCCACCATGAGTGAGGGCTGACATCATCTTTGACGGAGTTCTGCAATTACTTTGCGGAGAACAACCTCATAACCGATTGGAGCAATGGCCCAAAATAGTAAAATAAGTCTATTATATGTAAGGTAATGAAGTTAGATTATCCTTTACTTTGCTCCAGGTTTCCAACAGCAACATGAAAGCCTGAATAGAGCCCTCCCTGGTTGGGTATTGTAGTCTAATGTAGTCCCTCTTGCTGCGGGGGTCACTGTTCCTTCATGTCGTACAAAGGAGGGAGCGACTTCAACGGAGGCTCAGCATGGGAACGCTCCCAGGCACCACCTCGTACCTTTCTCCTCTTTGTAACACAGAGCCGTTCCCCACACCGTGTGAATTATGCATCGCGGCTCCCAGCAACCTTCTCACCGGGTTGTTCAAGCGAGCGGCCCGAGAAACCGCGAGTCCTCTCCGGCGTACCTCCACCTGAAGAGACGGATCGCTCTCACATCTTCAAAGAGAAGTCAATCGCGCCATAGATTGTTAGTACCACCCAGTGGGTTTACAAAACTTTCCCTCGCAGGTGCAGAGAAAAGGGTTGGGGCCAACATTTCTCAGAAAGTGGAACAGGATTTTCTCCTTCTTTTTTTTCCCTTTTTGAGCCGAGCTCCGACAAAAACTTCGAGCAGAGGGTGGGTGGGGGCGGTTGAGATCAAAAGCCTGCAAGTTCCTGGCGAGCGGACCCAAATCAGCCGAGAGGGCCAAGGAGAGGAGGAGAGACAAGCGCTTCCCTTTTAAATTGATCCCACTGAGACCCTCAAGGTTCCCCTAGCAGGACTCGCAGAAAAGCGATAAAAATCTGGCCCCGTGGATCTGACGAGGAACTGGGAGGGGAGAAGGCAAAGAAGAAAGACGGTGTTGGAGGAGGTGGGGGAGCACAGAGAGAACAGAGGGGAACTGGAGGGGAGGGAGCCGGTAGAGGCAGATCAAGGGAAGACGAGGGAGACAAGAGGGGTGGGCTCGTCCTCCGAGGGTGCATCCAGGGATCGCTGTGTGCCAGCTAAGAGCCGGCGGAGGGAGGGCCATCAAACCTGTGTTGCACGTCTGATGATGGGCTCAACCAATCAACCGCGGGGGGGATCTTTATTCTGCCCCGGTCCCTGGCACCCGAGACGTTGGACGGGTTCGCGCTGGACCGAGATCAGACTCTGGACGAGGCTGGTGTCGTTATCCACAGCATGTTGGGGCCCTCAAAGGAACAAGCGCTATCAGACGAACCCAGAGACCCAGCAGCCTGCCAGACCTGCCCAGCCACCACCAGCAGCACAAACACACAATAAAGCCGCGAGCGCGTGTTCTCTCCAATTCCATGGATGTATTTTGCGGTACAAAATGAAGTAATTATCACCGAGGCTCCACGTCTTCAAAAGAGGGAACGCCTGGCAAGTGGCAAGACCAAAGCCAGACAAGCAAATGATCACCGGCAACTGAAATCAAATGGGATCTATAAAATACATTGACATCCTCTCAAACCCATTCACCTAATGCAGCTTTGATATTATAAATCATACTACTTTCTTGTGGCTGAACCACTTCCGTGACCCAACACTGTGACGTCCTTCTGGTCTGAATGTTGTTTGTCCTCTCAGAACGTGCTGAAGGGGTAAACAGCCCACAGTTGGGCTGCGACACCGAAATGTATCAAAATAGCTGACATACATAATGTAATTATATTAATGTGGAGAACACGCATTCTCGGAAGAGATAAGGCCGGCAGAATCAATAACTTCTTTTAAATCACTTCTTATAACCCATTTTTATAGAATTGCTTTTAAGTGATGTCGTCCTTTTATGATCTATTATGCTGTTCTTTTGTTCCCCTGGTTTTGTTTGTATATTTTATTTATTTGTCTGTTTTGATTATTGTAGTATTCATTGCCTATGGTCCTCTGTGTTTACCGATATTTAAGTTATGTCTTCTTTGCTTCTATGTAGAGCACTTTGTGAACTTTGTTTTTAAAAAGGTGCTATATAAATATAGTTATTATTATTCTTGTATTTCTGCAAAAGGGACATCGCATTTTTTTCTTCCTGAATACGCTTTTAATACGACATGTTTCAGAAAGTCAGGAATCATCCAGCATTTACACTTTTCAAAAGGGCAGGGTTCAGAAGGTCAAAGGTCAAATACTACTTGTTCCTCAGTCTTTCATAGGTATGTGAGGTCTCATTAACGGTCGGGGCAGTGCGTCTTGTTCAAATGGATCTCTTTACTTGGCACGAAGACCAAAAGTATCCCTGTGTTAGAAAAAAATAAAAAAGGGTAAAAACACAGTGAAGGTCTTCTTCTGGGAGAGACCACAGAGGTGTGGGCCCTGAAGCCCAAAGTACTGCATACTTGAAAAGAACAAGTCCATATGATGTGTGGTTTGACCGTGTGAGGGGTAACAGCTACATCTCTTCATTAATGTGAGACTACAAAGACAATCCAAAGGGCTCTAGGAGAGATTGGGGAAGCAGCAAAAAAACAAAACTTTTTTTTTTGTTTGTTTTGCTTTTAGAAACATTTTACAATCTAGATGGTTCCACGCACACTGAACATGTAAGAGGAGGCAGGTGGGAGGTGAAATCACCAAAAAGAAGCAGCAGGCACTTGGTCAGAAGGAGAACTGGCAGCTAATCGCCGGCATAATAATCCTGCTTTTGATCCGAATGAATATTACAGTAGTGAATGAACAAAGAGTGTGATTATGGGATACTCTGGAGTCACTACTCCGCTCTGTGACTGTTGCAGGCTGCAGTGAGCCAGACTAGCTGTTGCGATGGATAGCCGGCGCTGAGCATGAATAACTTAGGTCCTCATAAATAAGCAGATCTCTACTAATATCATTAAAGTAGCCCCGGGGGCTGACACGCCTCCTTTATCCCAGAGCACCACCTGCACCAATCAGCCTCCTCTCCCCATGACAAACGCCCTGAAATCACGTAGCTATTCAGCGTCAATATTTTGACATTTCATTCAGCTGATTCTCCAGACGGGCCCATTTATTTAACTGGCTGAAAGATAATTGGCAGGAGAGGGCGAAATTCAAAGTTACGTGACCGGGGCTCAGTTGCCACAGGTAACCTTTTTGGAGGGACTTAGCGTGGCAAATTGATTGCCGAGAGCGCAGACTCATCATGAGTGCTAATTTTGAGAAGCAGTGCACGGCGGAGCTGGGAAAATAAGAGGCTCTATTTATAACAGAGGGAAAGGGGAGAGGGGGGGATTAGCTTGTCATTAGAATAAAGAGCGCAGAAGAAGAATCAATTTCAGGGGCTTAAAAAGCTGACAAACACAGTTCTTCTCTCTCTCCCTCATCCTCTGCCTCTGGCTCTCAGCTCACCTTCTGACAGAGCAGCCTACGGCCGACAAGATAGGAGGCAAATGTTTTAAGGATTTCAACCTTCACCATAGCTCCTCCACGACGAGCCTCATCGGGGGACAACTCACCGACACGGCGGCTTGAACATGATGGCGAGCTGTCCTCACGCCGCCACGGCTGGAGACAATTCTAGCTCCTACTTCTGAAAAACATCACATCTCTAATTCCTAAAAAAAAATAAATCAATTTACTCCCTGTGGATTAGACTAACAAATACCCTTGATGCCCAGTTTTCCTTTGTGAATTGTCTCCATGTCTGTCACTATGTGGTTGGTTTCTGCTGTCAAAGCAGCCTGAGGAACCAAACAATTGCATACATCCAGATAATCCGATCAAGGCCGTCATCACCACGACATGTCTGGGACACGACCCACGCTGAATCCAGATTCCACTGTTGCACTCGTTCAGGGAAGACGGGGTGAGAAACTTTAAAATGCTAAAGATGGCAACACACTGACTGGCTTTTAAGGACAGGTCATACATGTGGAGCGGCAGCAGCGACTCCTCGACCAAATTCCTGTGGATGGGGAAGAGTCCGCTCTGATGTTTTTTGTCAGACATGATCTTTTTTTCTCCCATTGGCAGTCCACCTGGTGTCACTATTGGTTGGGGGGGAAAAAAAGTAGTTTCCCAGCATGCCTTTGGGAACTAAAACAGGAAGGAAACTTGGGGCTGATTTCCATGCAGAGAGGCGACCTGTTCACCCTCCAACCCCCCCACCATGCAGCCCTTACCCCCTGACCCGGGACTTCACGTGCCCGCTGGATAACCTGGGTAAGTATCGGGGACAGGAACCGCACAGGAAAAGCTGCAACTCGACACGAACAGAGACTCAAGCAAAAGACGGGGGTGGGGTGAGAACTAAATACCAGCTAGTAAACGGTTTCCACCGACCAAACTAAGCCGAGTTTCCTAGGCAGTGGTGCGTTTCTGTCTTCGGCCCGGACTCGGCCCACGTGGAGGAGCTAAGCTGGCTGTAGGAGGCAGCGGCGGAGGGATTTATCATCCAGAAGCAGGCCTCTAAAGCAGGGATAAACCAGGGACAACCTACCAGTGTCGCCAGTGGAGGATGCTGCCAAGTCTCTTCCCATTACTGATACAGTGACAGGAAAACATATTCAATTAATACTCCACGGCGCTGAACTCTCCGATCCAATCCGCTTACAGAATATCTAATAGCATACGAGGTGGAAGGATATTGTGCTAATTTGTCTTGTCTGCGGAGCGCTCCGACAGCCCCATTGATGCCTGCGTCTCCTTAACATGAGGTTAGTGGGTGTTTGGCCTCCCCTCCAGTCGTTTGTGCACTGCAGAGCCTGGAAATGATTAGGCCTGAGAGGGCCATTAGCCCGAGCAACGCCGGGCTAAATATAGTCCGGCTTGGCCCGGCTCTGCCCCTGGGTCACATCCACAACGCAGCCTCCACGCAGGCGTGTCAGTTCAATCTGGATCCCGTTTGTTTCATGACTGATGCGAAGCCTCCGCTGACTCAGGCGAGACACCATAACTCAGCCGTCGATCAGGTGTCTCTGGAGGGAAGGGAGTGAGTGGGAAGGAGCCGTGGAAGAAAAATATATAAAAAAAAAAAAAAAAGGGGTGACGTTTGAAAGGGAAGCACGAGTTAACCTCGATACCCAGAGAGTGGGAGAGGCATGTTCACGAAGTTGACTTTGTTTATTCCCTCGCACTTTAAAATGAGTCTGGGCCCGACTTCTTCACAACCAAACCTTCAGCGCCAACACGGCCTTACTTCACGAGAACCGCTGTGTCAAACTAACCCTGGTTGGGAAAACATGCTTTCCCACAGCCTTACACCAACCGAACGGAATGCAAAGAAGGAAAAACATGCTTTCCCATCCCACGTCTCCCTGCCCCTGCAGTCGCCGTATCTCCCACCCCCTGTGAGAAAAAAGGAAAGAAAAAGTACGAGATTTTATCCTTAAAAGCAGGCGGTTCGCCCACTCGTTCACCTGGGACGGCTCTTGGACGGCGGAGGCAAGCTAGAAGGTTATGGGAGCCTGGGAATGTTTAACATCAAGAAAGCAATCAGAACGTAGCCGGAGCTCTGGGAATTGGACAGGAAACGTGGAGAGTAACCCCTTCCTGCCCGAGAGGAAAGAGAAGAGGAAGTGATTCGGTTTATGTGACGAATTTCGGCTGCAACCTGAAAAGGCAGCCTGTTGGAGTTAATAGGTATACTAGTTTTTTTACAACTGCTTAATTTAGCGAGACCTTTTTTTAAGACCCTGAAAAGAAACAGTTTCACTTCTCTTGAGTGCAACACTTTTTGGCTTCGTGAGCCTGATCTCTCCCTACATCATCGCTCAGAGACCAAGGGCTCAAATGTGATACAAGAAAAGCACTGAAAAAACAAACCGGAAAGAAAAAGAAGAAAAAAAATGGTAGTGGCCTCTAAACTCAACATGGACTCCCCATCACTGTGTCTTCCGACAGAGCGTGTGGACCGAGGTGAAACATAAGTGGAAATGTTCCGTCGCTGCCCTGCGCTCAGCACAAATTGCACAAGACAGCTCAGGAAACAGGAGTTAGCTTTGTACCCCGAGCAGAGAACCAGTAGGTTCCAGTGTGAGAGGCCTATTCCTGCACTGTCCTCTGACCCAGACACACAAGATGGTTACAGACAAGAGGTTGGCCAGGCTTATGATTACGGACATGGTGCAAGCATACACATATTTACAGCACCCAGGTTACTGCAGAACATGCAAACAGGATCAGATTGCTGTTCCCCCCCCAAGTTAACGGCTATTATACACATATGCCCAGGGCTTTTATTGTGAAAGGTACAAATTAAATATTATTTAATTAGAAAAATATAGTGCACACCCGGTGTTATGGCCTTTAGTGGTGTCCTAATGTTCATATACATTTTGAACAATGGATTTCATGACTTTAAACCAAATTTCCATGACCAAAACATTTTGTGAAATCACGGTGTAAACATGAAAAAGTGAGTAAATGTTGTATTTAAACTAACAATGAGAATACAAAGCATACAGTAAACCTTAAATGACACAAATGAATGAGACAATAGTTTGATTAAAAGAATAAACATTTATATAGATGCCTGTATGTATGCCTGCTTATATTTTGAGCATCTTTCTTTTAAAAGCATATTAATTATTTCAAACTCAGCGTAAATGAACGACATGAACACATGAATATAACACATTTACATGACTTCTCCAAAACTTCTGGGATTTTATTTTTTTCAAGGACTTTTCCAGGCCTGGAAATAACCATTTATAAAATTCCATGACTCTTCCAGGTGTTCCATGACCATAAGAACCCTGTGTATGGTATTTGTGAATTATAATATTAAGCCTTTTGGCATTAACATATTTAAAATATGGCTTTCACCCACTGACATGCTCCCTACCCCTCATTGAGCCGGGGAGGAGAGGCCAACTTTGAATGTTGCGTTTACAAACCGCAACCGACAAATCCTACCCATTGGCAATGCATCCAATAGTTGCAGAGATATTATGATTAGCTCTTTAGGGTTCATCCTCAAGAACCACGAAAGTCAGATTTTGTGAATGGAGAGCATGTTTTCGCTCAACGGGTGAAACCGCTGACCTGCTGCTGGCATTACAGGAAAGGTCAGGGGCTCATTAGGATTCACCCTCTCGGGCACATGAATGTCGGAGAAAAATGTCACGGTAATCCATCCAACAGACGTCGACGGGAGCAGCGCGGCTCCAGAGTAATGGACTGACCCACTGACCAACAAACGTTGCCATCCCTAAAAAAAGACTGTGGCTATTTTAAAGTGGCTCCAATAGGGGCTTCTTTGGGGGAATCCAACACGGACTGCTGACACGACATGAGAGCGCTGCAGCACTTCCCCAAAGTCCAATGGAGCAGCACGGGGAAAAGGTGCAGCATTTCAAACGCCAGCACGGTAATGACAGCACCACTTAAATACTGACTACCAGAAAAAGAGCCCGCTGGACTTAATCCCAGCCATAAATCGCATCCACCCACTATATGAAATTCCCAGTAAGCCCCAACATTATGGCCATACCCATAGATATCCCCGCAGCTTGTAGCAGCGGAATAAACCTGGAAAATACATCCATCATGAAGAGAGGTTATTCTGGCAGTGTGCGGCGGTGATAAAGCGGTGGACAAGCTCAGCGCACTGTTTATAAACTGTTTGTTAATCTATCATTCACCACAAGAGGAACGAGATAACAATACGGTGTGGCTTACAGTCGGCGCGGGACCCGCCGCCCAAAGATCGAAGCGTGTCCTTGGAGTGACATTATTTATTGAAATAAATTCACTCGGGCTGAAATATGTATAGCGAATGCATTATGAACAGTGCTTCTGATGGAGCAGCGAGGGCTTTAACTCGCCGTAACACTGGCTCTCTCTTTTTCAACAGATGTCCCTTGTGTGACACGTGGAGAGGAGAAGGCCCGGGCGCTTTAATTTGCCCCCTTGCATGAATGGAAGGGGTTTCCGTTTGATGCCCTATTTGAACGTATAGACAATTTAGAGTCCTCCTCCGAGCAGAGATTCTGATCTTAATTACTTCGTTAATTAGCCGTGATTCAGTGGGAGAAGCCTCGCCCTATCCACGGTGCTAAGAAGCCCTCACATCATTTTTTTTACAAACAATCCTGCGCTTGTGACACTGATTTGCAAATCTCCCTTTGCTGAAGGTGGGCTTTTTTTTCCTTCCCCTTTCTCAAATGTCAGCAAACCCTATAGAGCGCCGGCTCTCTAGTTTCTACCGCCCGAGGAGAGCGGTGCGGATAAGACCTCTTCGCCGCTCCCCCTCCCTCCCAGTCGGCTTATATCACACGGACGCATTTCACAGATTTACGTTCATCGTTTCACCGATGGAAAGAGGGACGGCCGGTGCAGCATCCTGCTCGCTGCGTGATAAATATGTCTCGCTCGCTCCGGCTGCCTCAACCTGGCGGATCGATCGGGCGTTTAGCTAATCACAACGCAAAGTCACAGAATTAAAAATATACATTTTTTAAAAAGGGGTATCTCGCTGGATGAACAATGGAGCTTTTCATCTTTCTTCGCACTGCTTACTCCACAGCGAGGCCGCGCAGGAAGTTGTGGCTCGTCGAAGTGGCTCGAGAGTGTTGCTCACCAACACCTGCGCCGAATGGTCTACGCCAAAAAAGTTGGTGTTTTGGCGTAGCTTGAGAGAACAGCAGGCTGACAGAAAGGAAAGGTGAGGTCCAGCCGAGACAGCTGCTTGCCATTACTCCACCTCACCCCCTCCCCTCCTACACCGGCAGGAAATAAGCAATCATTTAGCACTGACAGGTACATGCTGAACCGTTGCTATCTCTGCTCTCAAACCAACCAAATAATGGATTACAGCAGTTTAGCATCAACTCTAAGCCTCACAAGTATCTTTGCCAAGGTTTGTCAGCGTCGTACCTTTACGGAGAGTGGGCGTCTACTTTTCCCCCAGTGGGATCAAACATGAAGTTTTACTGGTGTGGCGCGTACACACGCAAGATTTTACTCTCCACGAGCAAAGATATAAGATGTGCAAACCATTTCTGTCTGTGTACTCGTAGTTGCCACCGAGACAGAAAACACCAAAAAGAAGAAAAAAAAAAAAAATCCCCTCATACATGTGAGGTCCTTTTCTGCTCGTGAAAAGCAGTAATTTAGAGGTCTCTGGTGAGCTGTAGAGGGCTTAGCGTGTCCAACTGGATCTGGAGAGTAGCTGCAGGCCGGCCTTAATGCACCGCCAGGTCACCTTTGCCGTGTGAAAACGACAATACAACCAGTTAGCTGCTTGAAGCGTCACGCACATAAACAAGGTGGCTGGACAAGCTAAAAGCTAAGAAAATATAAATATAGATACAAATGTACTGACTGCCGCTGCCCTTGGTGCTTGTACCACTCAAGCACTGTGTTCAGCCAGGACCACCAGAGGTAAGACGTTTATCTACATGACTGAGTGCTATAAAACTTAAACCATGTCAGGGTGCAGCCATAAACCAAAACAAATGTTGCTGGATAAAACTGTGGGACGGTGCGAGAAAGAAGAGACGCTAAAGGCGCATTGGAAGACAGGGGCTGGCCCGATTTAAGGGGAACATACCGTTCTCGCGTTTGGTAGTGTTGCACAGCATACCGATACCAGAAGGGTATCGCAATACCTTGCTGTTTAAAACACGGTACGATAGCCCATTTCATTAGCACTGGTACTTTAGGAATGTAATAAGTCCCTACGATTTGTTGACATACTAAATCAATGTTGATTGCTTTCTTAATTATTCGTCTCCCCCTCACAATAATTGTGACACAGTCCAGACAGCCAACAGAAGGCATACCTGCCAAAGTCTTACAGCAACACACCTCCTCCCTGCTCCTGACTACTTGATCTGCTATACTCATCTGACTGAGTTGTTCCTCTCACAGAGCCTCAAACACTGATAAAGTACTTTGATGTGACTTTGTGAGGTTTGAAGAGCTCTTGGGCAAATGGTTTGTGTGCTCAAATCCCACGCCTCCAGAAGAAACAGAAACATCTGAAAGGTTCAGTGCCAACATCTGCCTCCAGAACGAGTTCTCACGACTGATCACAACGAGGTCTGTGGAGTTTCATGGTGTTTTTTTGGGCACCGCAAGTCACACCTAAGCCAACATGCAGAAACGCCTCGGGGGAAGAGGAAGAACATACAATTTATTTTTATGGAACGGCTGACGTCTGACGCCACGCGTCCCGGTGTCGGCCAGCACGCCGCTTCGACCAGGCTTTTGTTTAGGGCGCAAAGATAAGCTGGACATGTGTTAGTATCATGTAACATGTGTTTTTCAACCCTTGGAATGGGGAAAAACAGAAACAGAACTCGGTGGTTCGAACCCCGGCTCCCGCCAGTCCATGTCGACGTGTCCTTGAGCAAAACACTTAACTGTAAGTCGCTTTGGATAAAAGCGTCAGCTAAACGAAATGTAATGGATCAGTAATAACTTAAGCAGCGGCAGCTCCACATCTCATACAGCAGAGATGACGGGCAACGTGAGCCTAATATTAGTCGGTTCCCTCTTCCTCCCTTTCCCCTGAAGTAGCCTAACCTCGGCCTAAATGTTGGTATTCGTTCCAACATTGCTGTGGCGATGGAGACCAGTGTTGCTGAGACAGAACAAAAACACCCACGTGCAGACAGGAGTAAACACGCTGTGCGTCTGTGACAGCCTGTAAGCCCTCGGGCTCCGGAGCCGTTTCCCCGTCTACAAACAGCTCTCCAGCCTCCAGCCCCCCAGATACGTCTCATTACTGTAAAACAAGCAGAGGGGACGAGCGTCGCACGAGCCACAAAAATCGCTGCATCCCTTTCAATTAGAGGGGATTAGCCCAGCCTGGGCGGGACGGTGATGCGCTGGCCGTGCACCGAAGAGGAAGAACATACATTATACAGGACGCACACACGTCGGACCCTAAATAAATTACTGAGGAGCCGAGAGCTCGGCGGGAGCAGCGGGTGGAGTTATGGCGCCACTAGAGTGCACGACAGGCTTAATAGGAGGAGGATGCTGTAGCCTCTATAAAAGTTGACACCCGACGAAAGGGCGCGGGGCGGAGAGACGCAGGTACACACCTTCACTGGCGCTCGTAAATCACACCGATAGGACCCCGCGCAGATTTCGCAGTTTTCACTCACCGGGCATTAATCAAGCAATAAAGCCCAGTCAGTGGAATTTCTGCAGTGTCATGCCACCTGTACGGACTCCACCCACGTCCCGTGACACGAGCCGTAGAGGGAGCCAAGCCGCCCACAACGGGACAGCGCCACAGCCGGCATCACTCACTTTTATGGGAACGGGGCGGCGTGGGGGGTTTAACAAGAGGTTTTACTCGTCAAGGGGAACCGGCATTACATAACCATAAAACCAGAGCGGGCCCACAAATCACCGGACGACTGGTGACGCATGGCACACGGAAGGGGCTGGGCTTGTTGTTGTTGTTGTTGTGGTGCGGTACACACACTGTTGGGTTGTGGGTGTAACCCATTAGTCCTGCAGTAGAGGAGTTTACTTCCCCCCCCACCTGAAATTGAAAGTACAGCTTGAAAACTGCAGCTAACCCCGGCTCCTCTGCATCATTTTCCAGGGAGTCCGTGCCATCGCTGGAGCGCCTCCACTGACCAGCGGCGTCTGTGGTGGAGCTGCGGTTCGGAGAGGCAGGCGGGCTCCGCTACGCCTGACATGGAGCATCGTCGCGGGGGGAGCGACTGAGTAATGGCAGGGTAACGTGATCCCGGGCCGGAGGGAGGGAGTGGGTGCAAACCTGACGCCAAAATCTGCTGTGGGATGGAGAGAGAGAGGAGGGGGAGACACACAAATGTGTTTGGAAGAAAGATACGCGGAAGCAGGGAGGGAGGGGGATGAGAGGCTACACGGTGTATCTGGTAAGCGGCCAAATGACGGATGGGGGGGGATGAAAGTGAACGCCTCTCTGCTGCCTGTCACGCACGTGCTGCCGTGGGAGGGACCGTGGAGGAGCGCCGGGGAGTGGGCTCGGGTTTCCAATCCGCAGGGCCGTCTCAGACAGAGTAAACCCGCGTGGGCCCAAAACCACTTGGATCTTCCCTAACGTCTGAAGCTAATTGAGAAAATCTAAGGCTGGCAGACAGAAATAAATGCACACCTCTACGTATCGGCCGAAAGCAGGATCTAACCCTTTACTAATTCAGACCTTCGATTTCATTTCTCGTACTGATTTTGTTCCACTTTTTGCTATTTTTTTGCATGCTATTAAAAACGAGGAAACCTAGGTGCCGTGAGCTTCAATAAAAGCGAAAGGAAAATGGGATCTAAATGACTTCCAGAACTCCAGGTGTCCTACGAGCTGCAGGCTCACAGTGTCCCGACATAGATGGGTGTTAATTTCATTAAGCATGTGTTCGTATGCACCAGCAAATAACACCATTACTGACATGATAAGGACATCTTAAGTTGGATCCAGCTGATCTCAGGGTGTTGACACTGTCAAAAAGAAAAATCACATTTTAAAAGACAGGTTCCCGTCTCAATATTTCAAGTCTGCCTCAAAACAATAGTCGGATGCCCATGTGAACATTTATTTTCCTAATAGGATTCATTGATTGTCTAAATTGCTGCCGTTTAATTTTCTGTCGATTATTCCATTAATTCTAGCTCTAGAAAGTTTAAAAAAAAAAAAAAAAAAAAAAAAAAAAAAAAAAAATAGAAATGAGTTAAGTTAAAAAGGCAAAATATTTTCTGTTTCCCTGTAGAGAAATATAGAGCTTTGAAGAAGTTTCCGTAAAAAAAAAAATCCCAAAGTATCATCAGACATTTAAAATAACCTTCACAAAAATAGGAAACAATGGGCCTGTGCATGATCGTGGTGGAACACTACTTCCCTGTTTGCTTTTTTTAAAGCCTTTATTCACTTACAGCTGTGAGGAAGTGCCGGCTCCACACTTGCAGGGACAGCTTGAGGGGACTTGCTCAAAGGCACCTCGGCAGGGGCTGCGCTCTCACTTCCCCAACCAGATTTAGAAAAGCCATTCCACAGTTTAAAACCCATCTTAACTTCTATTCGAGTGGAAACGTATGATGTAACCACATAGTGAAAGGACTGGCCGCCGGTTGAAGCGACCGCACAGGTCTGATGCTCCGGTCTGCTCATTACAGGACCACGGGACAGCGCATGACGAGCAACGCGCGCCAAGACGGTTTGCAGAGAGTGGAACGCAGCCAGGAACTACGCTGATGCTCGGGGAGCGGCCTGATATAATAACATGCCTCCCGCCGCCTGCCGTTTCCAAATCCGAAAAAAAAAAGAAAAGAACTCATGTCATTAGGCTTCACGTGTAATTTTCATTCACTTATCTTGGAAGCAAGAGAGTCTGGCAAGACCAACAATTTAGCAGAGAGAGAGAGCGATGTTCACCAGACTATTACTGAACCACATCCTCCCTTTTTTCCAGAACACAATATGCTCTGCATTCATTATTCAAACTGGTGATGCACTTTCCTTGTTCTTCTGCTCTCCGCTCATGACATCTTCGGGCGGCACTTAACAGACGCGGATGCATATCGGCTGCTAATAATTCAGGTGTAACGCGAATAAATGTGAAGAAAGAAAGAAAGAAAGAAAGACCACTTCAATGGTTTTAATCAATTAGACTTAAAATACGCTGATGGACTTTCTAATTTCGGAGCGGAACTCATCAAAACTTGCGGCAGAGGATTCGGCCTTTGAATGCCTCGCTGAATTAGCCCTCGTGTTCATGTTTTTACCATTACCCATAATGTGGAGATGACATAATTGGAAAAAATAGGCCAAGCCTGAGAGAAAAATGTCCCAACCAACTCCAATCCATAACGTTCGGGCGCATTATCACACCCCTCGTGCAAAACTTGAGAACGCTTTTTTTAATTTATTGCCTATTCCTTCACCTCAAAGCCTGGAATGTTATGGTAACGGAAATGTTAGACAAGCATCGAAGTTTCCTCTGCACTACTTCCAACCTCCTCGTCCCACCACATGTGAAACCACGCCGGAGCTGCTCGGCGGGCCAAAGCAAGCGCTGCCGCCGCTCACGTGACGCATTTCGGCGCCGAAGGCCGTACCACGCCGACCCCTCAAACTCGTATTCTGGGGAGGAACCACGTCGCGCTCGCTCCACGACGACACACACGAGGCCGTCGCAGTGTGTGTGTGTGTGTGTGTGTGTGTGTGTGTGTGTGTGTGTGTGTGTGTGTGTGTGTGTGTGTGTGTGTGTGTGTGTGTGAGAGAGAGAGAGGGGGTGTTCCTCATACTGCAAGCGCTCAGAGTCTGCAAAAAAAAAAAAATATTATCAAATCAAAAAAAGATGAGGTTGTGGATGCTAATCCGTTTTCCAAGGGAGCTTCTGAAAGGAGTAAAGAGGAGCGGGAGCCAGAATGAAAGCCGACTTGTGTGTATGATGAGCTTCCAAACTGGCGAGGTCAGGCGCTCTGGGAAATACCTGACATGAACCGTTTGGTGTGTTTATTCTGCCATAACTGAAGTGACCTGCACTCGCACAACGTGACACACATTCACGCGGCAAACAGAGGAGCCACTTTAGGCAAAGTGGGGCATTTTATCTAAGAATGAAGAAAAAACATATTCTGCCACTTAGCTTTAGTGGTGTATGTAGCCATGAACGCATGTTTGGTTTGATTTGAAATATTCCCCTCTGAGTTTCCTGCAGCCTCCACAACTCACTTCTTTTTTGTAATCCGCAACACAATGCCGGCGGTTTTCATTCATATGATTATTGTTATTAGAGTAATTTGCCAGATATTTTCTCGATTGAAGCTAGGGTTTGGGAATCTCGAGAAACTAGCATGCGATAGGCTAGATTTAAACGAAAGATAAATGATCCAACAGAAAAACCTAGCCCAGTGTTGCCAACTCTCTTCCAGTGAAAGCAGCCAGCAGCACTACGCACTACCTCCATAACTCCTCCCACAAGATCATCATCATGGACGTAAAACAACCAACATGGTCACTGTTAGTACTCGCAGCTGCCAGGCTAGCAGCTTGTTGAAGACTACGGTGACACCAATGAGGGCACGGAAAGAGGCAGGAAGACAGGTAGGTAGACGGGTAAGTAGGTAGACAGGTAAGCAAGGGGTGGGTAGACAGGTAGGTAGGTAAGTAGGTAGACAGGTAAGTAAGGGGTAGACAGGTAGGTAAGTACGTAGGTAGACAGGTAAGTAAGGGGTAGACAGGTAGGAAAGTACGTAGGTAGACAGGTAAGTATAAAACATTTCATTTCCCAAAATGGAAGACCAAGAAAAGATGCACATTTAAATATTTGAGAACCTGAAACTGTAATTATTTTTTGCTTAATATTCGTCGATTATCGGAAAAGTTGCCAGTTCATGTCCTCTCTTTCAGCTCCAGTTTTCCTAGGGACTAACTCTGGGAGAAAGTAGCAGTGAAAACCAGGGCCAGTGGGAGGACTTTACAAATGCTGAGGTCACAAGTCCAGGCTCACTGACTGTTAAATATAAAAAAGGGAAACATAGTAATATTGTGACCACTGTAAACAAACAACCATTCACATCCATTATACTGGCGTGAAGACATAACTCTCAATGACAGATATCACATTTTAAAAACGAGTGAACTGGCCCTTTAAGCTATTCTATTTTGGAGGAGTTTACAAGGTGTTTTTTTTGAGAGCCGACCAATCACGGCACACAGAAAGCAGGATTCCCCACAGATGACGACAACCGCAATCAAACTGGGGCGCGTGGGGAGAGGGCGTTATTTGTCGAATAACCAAGAGCCGGCATGTAGTAGGTGTCGGCTGTGCCGTGGGAGTTTCTGTTATGAGTATGAACGTTTTTACCGAATGCGAAAGAGCATTCGCCTTTTTGTGTGGCCTGCTTTCCATCATCAGCAAAAAAAAAAAATAGTGCTGAGACAGTAGTGTTAGGTGCGACAGTGAATGTGATTTTCTCTCTAGGTCCCAACAATGTTGCCTTACCATGAGTCAGAACTCTGTCAGTCTGACCGGATTACGTCAGGTTGACACCAGAGGCTCAGAATTATTTATTTATTTTTAATGTTTGTACTGGGAACCCTCCAGTTCTGAATGTGACAACTGAAAAAAAAGAAGTGAAACCATACTTTAAGTAAACGGTTTACAGTGGACTTTTTCTGCATTAAGACATGAAGAAATGTGGCTTGTGAGACCTTTCTCTGCATCTTTCATGGGACAAAAACTGTCCGTCCGCAGAGAGTGAAAATAATGAATTGTTGCATCTGGAAAGGAAAACCCAAGAACACTCTCTGGAACATACTGTCCACCACGGTGAGAGAGAGATTGGGCAGGCTGGAGGGGAATGTTCTCCTTCCGCCACGGTCCGTCTTCATTTCACCACAGTGGATCGCATTCCTACTTTGTAAAGTTCTTAGGAAAACGTTTTAATCCAAATGCTCGACCCGATGCGAACACCTCGGGTGGGACCGTGAATTGTGGCCTGTTCGCTGACACTAGATCAGCGCTCCAAATAAAATACAAAATAAAAATGTGAAAGCCATATGAGAGCTCTCAGGGTGGCCACAAAAACGTTTCAGGAGAGCTGTCCCAAAGCTACCTGCTGACCTTTGAAAGTAGATCATAAACAAGTAGGGTCAGAACCTGCACTACCACAGACTGCTGCATCGCTAACGACACAGCGGTTGCATCAAAAACATAAACGCCGCCCTACATGTGTTGCCTACAGCTGCCCTTTTACAGGGTGCACTGATGCAGATCTGAATGAAACACATTATTTTCAATAATTAACACCAAAAAAAAAAAACACAGTGCCCCATATTATATGAATACCTTGAAACTGACTATGCCACGATCAGAGAACACGACTCCAAGCAGTTATTAAAATGATGGGGGCCCTTTAGTGGTGGGTGGTACCAGAAAAATATTCTGACACAGTATATCTAACTAAATAAATGTAATGTATAGTATAATCTAGGACATATTCCACATACATTTAATAATAATAATACAAATAGAAAATGCAATAAGCCTTCTGTTGTATTGGGACTTGCATTCCTGCTCAAGGTGGGCAACAGGTGTCTGTTGTTATATCCACAGCAACCCAATACTTGGAAATGACCCCCATGTTGATGAGAACCATGTTTGTGGCAAATATAGATGATCTCTCTCCACGTGCACAGCGCCTTCTAAACAAGGCACGAAACCAAAACTGGAGGGTCACGTGCGCTTCAAGGCACAGGTGCAAAGCCAGCACTGCTGACATGCAGGAGTGTCGTGGGTGGGTGGGCGCGCGCGCGCCAAAAGGGAGGTCACAGGTAACAGTCATCTGCACGTCTTCTATCAGACGTTTGTGTGCAGCCATCAGTGCGGGGAGTCACAGTCTAATGACGTATTAATGCGATGAGAGCACAGCTGCAGGGTTAGCCGCAGGCCTACGCTGCGTTAGCTGCACACACAAACACACATACATACACTCAGCCATACGTTCATGTCTCCGCTGTTTGTTGCGCGTGCACCTGCACGTAAAGCCCGCCACTCTGCGCGGGACTGCTCTTTGATCTTGAAGCCGCTGTTTGTCCTGCGAATGCACCGCCAAGCTAAAGCTCCTAGCTGCTGCATGTAAATGCTATCGTGACAACATTGCAAACGAGCGCCGCTCGGCTCCGTTTCGCCGCTCTTAGCAGCAGCGGGCCGGGTGTTAAACGCTGGATTAACTTTAAACGTGGCTCACCTGGATCCCCAGTTATGTGGAGGAAGCGCCTTCAAGCTACGACGCGCTCATTTTGTCGTAAATACCTGGTAAAACCGTCGATCCTCATAACTGTTTCTCTCCAGCCATTTTTTGAGCCAAACCGTCAATTTGATTCGGCGGGTGGAACCAACTTGACCAAATTATTAATCTATGGCTGTTTATAATTTTAATGCGTCCTAGAATAATTAAATGGATTCAAATAGGGGTCAAAATATGTGCCGGTAAGCAATGTGTGATTCAGATGGATGGCGAAGTAACAATCTGTGGTCTCTATGTCCCCGGGAACCCCCGTGTTGGCAGAAATGGTACGGCTCTTAACTTCCCGGGGACCTACTTCGCTCCGCTCGGTCAGTGCAGCCAATGAGCGTTGCGTAGTAACCTGTAGCTGTCCATCACGCGCTGTCACGGACGGACAGCTGAGAGCACGTCAGACACGTCACAGGCCCTGGAACATGGTTATTTCAAGACTGTATAACAATAATGTGACGTAGCATTAACACTGAGGACACACACACACACATATATAAACATGTATGCATATTTACTTACATGAATAATACAAACTAGAAGCGGTGAAAGAAGTGTTCGTTTATTACAGTAAAAGGAGCAATAACGAATCTCAAAAATACATCGCTAATGGAAAATGTCCTGCATAAATTATAAATGAAAGGGGCTCTCCTGCGACTTTACGAATTATTTTCTGTTTCAGACAAGTCCCCCGTCTATGACTTTATGGAAGTACTTTAAAGTGCTGCAGAAGTGGTGAGAGAGAGAAACATATTTTGGTTGGTCAAACCCGGAAGTAAACAATGGGTTTCTTCCATTCGATTTGAGATTGAATGCACAAAATAAGCTCTGTTGTGAACACAAGCTTATGATACTTACACGATTTGTACAGATAATCTTTACAAATATTAATAATATTTACTGATGCATTATATGTTGTAGATCAAAACATTAAATCATCTGAAGCGTGTGTTAACCATATACCTTACTTTAGGCATCTAACAACAACAAAAAACGTTTTAAAAAACCACTGACTTCGAGACGAGGAAAAGTTAAGTGGGAATGCTGACTCATTTCTGTTTCAGGACTCAATATTAATTAACTGGAGTACCCCCTTTAAGAAAGTAGTACAGACCATGAAGTAAAAAAAGAAGCTCTTTATGCACGATAAATGACCTCCGTCAGTGTTATGTCATTATATACTGATGACTGTATTTTTTATTAGCGATGCATCAGTTGCTTGTCGGTGCTGTTCGAGATGGAGCTCATTCTAAGCACGGGTCCGCCGATCAATCTATTTTTCTCCTGATGCTGAGTCCAGCAATCTGTGCCTGGTGCTGTGTCCAACATCAGGCACATATAAGATAGCAATCCCTTTTTCTCACATATTTAAAATGATAAATCTGTGTGCCTCGCTGAGTAGAAATCATTGACACTGATGTTTGTGTCTAAAAACTGAGATGGAGAAGCGCATGACTGAATAGAGGAAACACTGAATATTATAATGACGTGTCACTGTAAACTGATTATGTCATATCAATTATCGTGCTCTCTAATGGGGTCAATACTTATGTTTACAATCCAGTGTATCTGCTCCGTGCATTCAAGTAGTTAATTTACTGGTGGGTAATGTAGTTCCCAATATAACAATCAAGCCTGGATTATCAAGCAGATAAAAAAAAAGCAACATGCCTAAAGAATGGAAAAAGGGCACTAAAAGCCCCAGTCAATTGATTAGAATAATTACATTTATTTATATTTCTTTGGGAATTTGCACCATTAAAATACAACATAAACTCAGGCAATATTGGATGTATTACTTAGACGTAGAAGACCATTCTTGTCCCAAATCCTGCATGTTCATGTCTCACATGAAAAGCCTGCACACAAGACATATGGTCATACGAAGCGTCGGAACTGGGGTGACAGGGCCTTTTCAGCTGCTGCACCTCCCCTCTGGAACGCCCTCCCCATCCACATCCGTCAGGCTCCCACTCTATCGTCATTTAAGCAAGCCCTCAAAACACACCTCTTCAAACTCGCCTTCACCTGCTAACCCCTGCTCCCTACCCTCCACCTGCTAACCCCTGCTCCCTACCCTTCACCTGCTAACCCCTGCTCCCTACCCTTCACCTGCTAACCCCTGCTCCCTACCCTTCACCTGCTAACCCCTGCTCCCTACCCTTCACCTGCTAACCCCTGCTCCCTACCCTTCACCTGCTAACCCCTGCTCCCTACCCTTCACCTGCTAACCCCTGCTCCCTACCCTTCACCTGCTAACCCCTGCTCCCTACCCTCCACTGCAGGACGAATTCCGTTGCAGCTTCTCCAGTTTTTCTTATTTTATTTTTTGGGATTGTTTGTTTTGTTTGCTCCATTGTCTTTCTATATTTTTGTTTTGTTTTTGTTCTGTTTTGTCTCTGTCAAGCGTCTTTGAGCATTTGGATAAGCGCTATATAAATTAAATGTATTATTATTATTATTATTATTATTATTATTATATACACACACCTACTGTGCATTCATGCCCCCTACATGAATCTCCATTTATACTTACATACACAGGTACACACCTATATACGCAAACATATAGAGTATTCAACAGGGTGTTGCATACATTAAAGCAGGGGGAGGCAACTTGAGGCAGCGCGCTGTAGCTGGACCAATAGTAGTTCTCAGTAAATGTCCAAGTGCCCGCTCATATGCACATGCTGATCTACCTCCTTCACAGCCATCGGAAGTTGTGCCACTTGTTATTTACGGTAGTTTGCTAATTTTTTGTTCTTCCCCGAATGCATTCCGCAAAGACCCGCCCTACTCTGCCTCTGATTGGCCAGTAAACATTGCATCCTTTGCAGAATTTGTTCCGTGTTTTGCTGACGAACATGACTGGTGAAAGGTCGGCAGGGGTTTGGGGATGACAACTCAGATGTGTTTTCATCAGGATGGCGGCCTTCTTGTACAGCGCTCTCGGAGAAAATTATCATGATTACATATATTTTTTTAAACGTTGCTTTATGCATATTGCCTGTAAGGATGGAATACAATTACAGATCCGTTGGCGATTTCAATTTGTATGTTGCGTCCTAATTAATTAACACAAAAATGGCACTTTATATCAAAAAGGCTGCATCATAAGGATTGGTTATGACACAGATGCATACCCAGGAGCACAAGCATTTAGACATGCATGTGAATTGACAATCACACACACACACACACACACACACACACACACACACACCCTTTTTACTGGTATTTCACACCGCGTTCTTGGTGCAATGAAGCATGGTGTTGTTAGTTTTGCAATTTGAGTCACCTGGGGCTACACATGTCCTGTTCTGTTAACCGCTGTCACAGGCCTCAGTGTATAGTCTGTGGCAGGTGGCGATGTTTGTTTGTGCGTGTGTGTGTGTGTGTGTGTGGATGACAGACGGACAGAAAAAGATGTATTTAGTTTCCTTCTGCTCAGGATTTCTCCGTGTCTTCCTCTGTCTGTCTCCAGCAGCAGCAGCAGTCGTCAGAAGCCTCGAGAACAAAGACACGCAATCAGGAACTGCAGTACAGGTGTTGTCACCGCTGCGTTTCTGAAGGGCCCGCTTCATGCTGATGGCGCTCGGCGAGTAATATCAACATTTCTCATCTCCCAAAACAGGATATGAAAGAGAGTTGCCTTTTTTTCTTCTTCTTCTTCTTCTTCTTCTTCTTCTTCTTCTTCTTCTTCTTCTTCTTCTTCTTCTTCTTCTTCTTCTTCTTCTTTTCTGTTACCCTTGATCACTCACTAGCATTCGTGCCTTATGACTGTAACACTTGGTTGAATCCTCAGGTGTCACACTGAAACACATGTTTGAACATTCAAAACGCTACTCTAGTCTTCGGCAGTGGCTGTGTATTGAGCTATAAAGAGCTTCTTTTTTTTGCACAACGTCTTAACTCCAGAAAAAAAGTAGTTGTGGCATCCCTACTTTGGGATCAATACAAGGATCTTTAGCTCAGGGCCAAATAGAATTAAGAATTGCTTTAGGATAATGACAGTATCGACCAGCGCTCAGTAAAGCGTTTCAAGCTGTGGCAGGTTAATTCCCCATCTATGAAGGTGTTCAGGGAGTCAGGTTTTGACGGTCAAAGTAATTCTCCCTGCTGTTGCAGCACTATGCACAGCACCTACTTCTTTCTCCCCCCTCCCGCGTACCACACAGCCATTTTAAAAGCTATAATTTACAAGCTATTCTTCGGAAACTCAGACATATGAGAGCGTCGATGCCATCACAGAAATGGAGAAAAAAGCTGGCGCTCGCGCGGACCACACTAGTAAAAGCTAAACTGCGGCAACGTTATGGAACAATTTATCCTCTCCGTTGGCATGCGACTGCATATCCGTAAACCCAAAAAGTCCTCCGGCGACTCACGGATGACATGTCGTGAATTACAGGTCAGTATGAGTTATGGTCGGATCAGGCTACAAAGCATTAAGGCTGACGCCGTAATATAACATAATAACACAATTACAGCTTCGCGAAAAAAAGAAAGAAAAAAGAAATGGCTAGGCAAACAATCATAGGAAAGAATTAGCTCTTCTTTCTTTTGCACATTAAAACGTCCGCTTCCTCCGAGGACACAAAGAATTCTGGCAAAAACACACAGAGTGTTATGAGTTCCCCCTCTTCCTCTCAAGATGATCTATTTTTTAAGCAAGGTGCTTTGAGTGAGCACTCCTTGTTGCCTATTCCCTCTGTGAATAGAACTAATTTACCTTGCTCATTATGTGAGACGTTGAGGTGTTTTGATGTTTGGAGATGAAAATGCTTTGAGATGAAATATTCATTTTTTTCTAGTTGGCTTAATTATGTATGTGTCCACTGTCAAGTTGAAAACGCACTGCTCCTGTGAGGGATGTTTCAAGCGTACCTTTTTGCCATTGGCACAGAATACATTACCTCCTTATTACAGGGATTGCCTGGCGTACGCTCATATGCAACCTTATGGAAATATTAAATGAAGAGGCTGCACACCTCAGTGGACACACTGAATAAGCATGAGCGTCTCTGGTTCGTGACTCATAACGTGAAGGTTGGGCTGATTGTCGTGTTTTGCTTGTTTACTGCGTCGTCTGTCGTTTTCAGCCACGACTCTGTTTCTGTAGACGAAGAATAAACCTGTGCTCTTTGTCCTTTTATTAAAAAAATAAACTTACTCCAACAGTGATGTAATGAGTTAATGCGCTGGATTATGAGCAGATGGTAGAGGTGCCTTAGGTGTAATTTGTCTAACATCATGAAAGGTGTGTGTGTGTGTGTGTGTGTGTGTGTGTGTGTGTGTGTGTGTGTGTGTGTGTGTGTGTGTGTGTGTGTGTGTGTGTGTGTGTGTGTGGCTTTATGGTCATGTGAGAATCAGCATGTCAAGCTGGGGTATTCTCAGAGGCCGTGTAAAAGGAATAGGTCGACACTTTGGGTATACTCAAATTGATAGTGACTTGATTAGATTGATACCACACTCATGTCTGTACAGTAAACATGTAGCCACAGCTAGCAGCCAGTTAGCTTAGCATTAAGGTTGGAAACATGGCTAAAGGCTAAAACAAAGTTTTATTTGTAACCCGAGAAAAATAAAAAAAAATCCTTCCCCCTGTTTTCAGTCTTTATGTTGAGCTAAGCCAGGGCTCTCAAGTTTTTAAGACAGGTAAGAGTGACATATCCTCCCCCGCCCGCCCCGGCCGTATGCCCACAGACCAGCCCCCGTCCCCCCATATTATTATTAGCTTTATTTTCATTGGTTGCTGGATTACATTTTACACAGATACAACTGCGGCACATTAAATAGCCTAGAGGTTTTTTTCAGCGTAAGAAATACAATCTGTGGCGGGAGGGCGTGACTTAAGACCGAAATGAGTGACAGTCACGCTCAATGCGTGACACTTGAGAGCCCTGCTAAGCTAACCATCTGCTAGCTTTCGCTTCAAGCTGGAAGTATTTTCACAGGAGCCATGTCAAAGTTATGGGTCAACACCTTGGGATATAATCAAAATGATGGGGAAATGAGAAGATTGATACCACATTCATGTCTGTACAGTAAGCATGAAGCTACAGCTGTCAGACAGTTAGCTTAGCATTAAGGTTGGAAACGTTGGGAAAAGGTTAACACAAAGATAAAACATGTAAAGTGGTGAAATTGGTGTTTGTTGGTGAATGTCTTATCCCAGAACAAAGGAAGGATAAATGTTTGACCCGGTTTCCAGTCTTTATGTAAAGCTAAGCTAGCTCTCGCTTGATATTGAACAGAGGCATTTTCATGTAAATCTGGGCAAAAAAACTGATGAGCATATTTCCAAAAATGCTATGTTATTCCTTTAGATACAGAGCTGGAGTCAGGACATTTTTAGTCTTGTTTGGAATTTTAAAAAATGGAGGCAGGGGGAACAGCCAGCCTGGATTAGACAAACAAACTGAAATGTGTTAACTAGTGTGCCAGGAGGCAATTTTATGAACTAACTAGCTGGCAGGTTAGCTGTTTCACTCCTACTTTCAGTACGCATGCTAAGCTAGGCTAAGAATATATTGACTCCAACTTCATAGTCAAAGGAATAGTTGGACATTTTGAGAAATACACTTTGCTCTTTTGTTGAAAGTTATGTACCTACAATGAAGTTGCAGGAAGTTACAGGCAGCTAATGAAGTTAGCATAGCTTAGCATAAAGGAAAAAAAGTGGTGAAACGTCAGTATGGCTCTGTCCAAAGGTAAAATCAAATGTGTTTACCAACACCTCTAAAGCTCACTCATTAACGCACAATATGCTGTTTGTTTAATCTGTACAAAAACGGAAGTGTCAAAATAGCAGTTTGTGGTTTTACTGGGGATTACACGCTGGGTTTACAAGAGTCTCTGCTGGTTGTTTGGCAACCTCACGGTGACAGAGCTATCTCGTGGCAAGAAAGAGAAAGAGTGTATTCCCCAACATGTCAAACTAAACACTCAAACATGAGATTCATATACATTTTCTCATGTCAAGTTTTTCAAAGAAAAAAAGATTCTTTTAAACTACTACTCCTATTGAACATGTGAGGCAGAGAAAAATAGAACAAGAGAGTCAGTTGAAACATGTTAAGTGAAGAAAGGTATTAATTACGTTGAGTATTTCCTTTCAGCATGTGTGTGTACTTTGTTTGTGCTGGTGCATTTGGATGTGGGGTTTCCACCAGCCTGGCCTTGATGCTCTTTGGACTTCTTCTCCTTTCCAAGCCACAAAGTCAAGTCCCTCTCGCTCTTTCCAAAGTTGTAAAACATGAAAATGAAACACTTGCCTATCTCACTTTCAGTTTTGTCCAGATGTCAGATTGAATATGTGATGCTCTCCGCATGTTTGCAATATAGGGACTTTTGGTGCGCACTCGGCTCACGCCTTCGGAGTGAATGCTCAAGAGGGGATCCGGGTAGAACACAGTCATAATACAAATACCCACGCCTGTACCCGAAAGGTTAGATCATACTTTGGTAATGCATGTAAGTTCTATCCTTCATCAACATCTGTATCATTTCTTTCAACAAACAGTATGAGCTTTGCCCCATACTTTTCATAATACTGTCCGTTTAAACCTAGCCAGGAAAAGCTTTAGAGGAATTCAGTAATTGAACCAAATCTTGGAATGCATCTCCGATCATTTCCACAATATAACTGCAAGAATCCCACTTGATTTCTGTAAACCTTTCCACACCCAATAAGCGCTCACTGCTGAGTGAGTCTCTCCGTCCCCAACACTTCATTACGAAAACCCTCAACGAAAGCTATCTCTGTACATGTTTATTTCCAAAAGCCTTATTGGCTGTTGTGCTGTTATTGCAGTCATTTCCTGTGCTGGAATTTCATTTTGGGGCTCCCCCTTCGCTCCTAAAACTTCCTAGCGGCCTGTCACCCTTTCAGCGCCTCTCGCTGGCTCTTGTAAAGGTGTGGGTGGCCGTGGTTGGACCCTGAAGTGGCTGCACGGACGCTGAGCTGTGAAATTACATTAAGCCGCCAGCCTAAGGCCCATGGCAATCCTCCCTTAATGAAAACTGTTTCACAGCGCGGGCTGCTCGAAGCACCGGAGACAATCTGTTTGACAACCGGGGCTTAATATGGAGAGGTTGAGTAAAGGGACACCATAGTAATTGGCTGGCATTTTGGATGTTCATTTATAGGGCTTCGCCGCTATTCGTGTACAGAGAAGAAGGGAAAAAATGCTCTGATGTTCTGTGAGTGTGTGTGGGAAAAGAGTAGGTGTGCGGCATTCATATTCATCCAGTGAAAACAGCAGTGGCCTATCACAGGATGAAACATAAGCACATACACAAACATAAACCACCCACGCATTATTCGCTCAGAGCCTCACCATTGTACGCATATCGCCACACCGTCTCAGATGTGTTTCCTTGTAATGGAAATGCGGCGTACAGACAAATGCTCTCATACAGGGGAATGCGACCTGTTAATGTGTATCAAAAGGTCACGTTATTCATCAATGAAAAGTGCGTTTCATCTTTTTTTTTCTTTTTCGTGAGCCGCCGCCACGTGTGTTTTTTAGTTTGGAAGTGGAGCTTGTTTATTCTCTTGAGATTTCTGCCTCCAATGCAATGGAGAAGAATGGAATTTCCTTTGTGGTGCGCACCGCTTCGGACAAATACATTTAACGCTGCACAAATTCGCTGTTGTGGTTGTAATAACGGCTCAAATGAATATCTGTAAAATAGATACGTGAAATGGGATGCTCTAAGTGACAAACCCACAGAGCATTAGCCAACTTTGTGGTACTTCTCAGTTCTACCGAACTTTCTTTCTTCTTGTCAGCTCTTTGTTTTGGTTCGACGGCCCACATCACTGTCTTTGGCTCCGTCAGCATCGAGGCTCTGCTTAACCTACTTTACACTGCTGTACATCCTCAGCTCCAACAGGCAGACAGACAATGTTACCAATTAGCGGATGAACAAGGTGGAGCTTTTACCGAATGAAGAAACCAACGTTTCCCTCAAGAGTGGGAGGAGACCAAAAGCAGAGCTAAAAGGAAAGCGTACACTGTATTTACAGTCACCAGGTGGCGAGAAACTCGACTCCAAATGAATGGAAATGTTTCTCCGTGTCTGACGGATGCGTAAATATACAATTATTTGCTAGCACATTTAGCATAACAACTTTATAGGTGATTATATGTCAGTTTGGGTGTTTTCACTAAACTCTGCTGCCCCCAAGAGGCCTAAAAATATATATATATATATTACACATTGTCTAATCTGGTGGAATGGTCTTCACTTGCTATGCGCAAGATGCAGGATTGGTATATTTTGATGTACAAGGCAATTATAGACAGGTTACCCACGTACCTATACTCCAAGTTTGTACCTTTATAAAATACTTTCAATTGTAGGTCCAATAATTGGCTTAGATTTCAGATTGGACAGATTGAGTCTATTTTAAAAAGCCCCTTCGTCATGGACCGATCCGGAGACTCACTCTAGAGTCCCTCTTCCCTCGAGCCACTTTAAAACTCAAGTTAACCACAAACTGTTCTTGCAAACTTGCTTCACAATTGCGTCATGTGTTGTTGCCTTTTGATCTTCTACACTATCTGTGTGTATGTAACCTCTTCTGTTGATTCTTGGATTTCAGTTGTTACTCTGTAATTCATTGTTGTGTTTTTTTTACTGTTTGTATGAAATTGACAAGCATTAGTTTAACTGTGGATGCCGTCTTGGCCAGGTCACCAGCGTACTTTTCTTTTTTTGTTAACATCAACAGCTCTTTACGGGAGTTCTTTGAGAGAAAGTAGTTTCACTGCGCTGCTCACAGTGAGGTCGCTGTGTAACACCTTTAAGATGAGCATGACATTCACCACAGAGACAGACATCTCACACCCTGAGCAAATGAGACAGAAACTATCTGCACGGCCTCAACACTCCAAAATAGGCATTTTTTTTCTCTTTTTCTTTTTTTAACTGGGTGTCAGGACCCTTTAACGATGCAGAATCATAACTGCCACGTCCAATCTAAATTCCGTACCGGCAGGAATTGGACAAACATTTGAAAGACAGAAGTCTGCAAGGCGGCTCGTCGCTGCAGCACAACCTCAGGCAACACGTATCGCTTTAGCTGCTCGCTGTTTTTAGAACGGTGAGCGGAGACGCCTTCAAAAACAACGCCTCGACGTCTCCGCGGCGTGCAAATGCCGTTCCAGCCACAGGAACAAATGCACAGTAAAATGCAACAGGCGCTCCAATGAATACAGTATAAAATTACACAGGGCTTTCCAGAGGATGGGATGTCTCCTTTTTTGACAGTCACAAGAGGAGGGAGAAGACCGTGGCGAGCCTGTCTGGAGCACCGAGTGTGTGATCATGTGTATGTCTACACTCACACACACACACACACACACACAGATACACACACACACACACACGTACGGCTAGCCAAAACAAGTATATATCTTGGCCTGCAGCGGAGACAGGCAGCGTTACGTTCACCCGTAGGTCAGCAGCTCTCATCCCCGTGGCCACCCACCCCCGTGGAATCATGGGAGTGTGTGTGTGTGGGGTGTGTTTGTTTGTGTAACTCTGAGCATCAGAGGGGGCTTCTTCGCCCCCTGTCGTGTGCCAATCCTCCCTGAAAAGTTATTTCTAAAAAAAAAAAAAGATAGAAAGGAAGATAAATTGGGTTCCTGTTAGTTTTTGCCTCCGATAAAAAGGTGCATTACACAGATTTTACGACCACAAATCTATTTATTTGTCATGAGGAGTCTGTGACCCCGATGAGGTCGTCTCGGGTCGGTCTTGAGGCGTTGTGTTTGATAACGTCGCGGCGTAATGGTCGCGGTGGTCATGCTTGCAGCGTTACAAAGTTTGAAAGACATGGGTGTTTATTAGGGAGATTGTGAGGCCTGCAGGGCCAAGCAGCTCCTGAATGACGATTGGCTGGTTGGTCTGTGGCCCCCTTAGCCAATCACATTCTTTGTACTTCCATAACAAAGACACATTTGGTCAGAATCAAAGCAAGGTGGGAAGAAATGTAATACAAATTGTGACTTTTAGCCCCTATGGATCAAGAACCATAGAACTTCCCCTTGAATTATATCTAATATTAAGATAATTTACTCAACTAAAGAAACAACAGAAAAAAAAACAGGATAAGTAAAACTCTTTCATTCTTACTATAAGGACATAAGTGTGAAATGTACTAAAAGTATCAAAAGCAAAAGTACTCTCCTTTATTATCATATATATCAGGATATCATCTGAATATTTGTATGAATGTGTTCATGCATAAGCAGCTACTGCTGTGGTTCATTAAGGCAAGACAATTTTATTTAAATAGCACATTTCTATCTCAATGTGGAGCTGATAAGATCATCATGTGTTTGTGTGTGTATAAAATTTTAATCTGTAAAGTAAGAGCTGTTTAATAAATGGAGTAAAAGGTGTAATGAATGTGTTGTAGTGGAGCAGAAGTACATGTTGAAGTTCTGTACCTGGAAATGGAAGTAATTGAGTTGAGTGTAACATTCCTTCATGCTCACGCTTTGTAAAGCAGGCGTTCTGTTAAAAATGTTTGAGTCTCTAAGTCCAAGCCTGATAACATCAACACGGGAGATTTTTGTTTTCAGACTTTGGAGCGCGGATTAGAGCTCCTCATGACAGGTAAACAGAATCTGTAGAGTCGCCCTGGGATACAGGAGGAGCACTGAAATACTTTGGGATGTCCGACCCGTTTCCCTTTTATCCCCTGACTCAGATGTTTGGGGTGCGGCTCCCTCCAGCCAGCGTGTCAGTCACTTCCTGTCTCGAGACGAATCCATAGAAGAAGACGGAAGCGAGTTGCTCGGTGGAGGGAAAGCGAGAGATCGGCATCTCGTCCTCCAAACATTGCATTGTTGGGTTTTGGGACTCTCAGACAGCGTGCATTCAACTCCTGCCGAATACTTTGGCTGACATTTGTTTCAACTGCTTCCCCCAAGGGGGCCGACTCGACCTCAAGAGAGAGAGAGAGAGAGAGAGAGAGAGAGAGACATGGGAACATTCTCAGGCTCACAGTGAGATCTGTTTATTCGCCCGCGAGCCAGATTATAAGCAGCGGAATTTATAAATAAATAAAAAAATACACATTTTACTCCTCTCTTATTTTGTCACTTCGAGGCTGAAATTGATCTTTCCCTCCGCAGTATCAGTTGCACTGTAGCCTCCACCGGAGCACTTTAAAAGTGTGTGTGTGTGTGTGTGTGTGTGTGTGTGTGTGTGTGTGTGTGTTTGTGTGTGAGAGAGAGAGTGTATCTTTTAGCTGGATAACCGCAGCTGAACAGAGTGCCATGGCGGTGATAGTGGGGGGGGGTTGTTGCCGGTCTGTGGAAAAGGGGGAGGAGGACATTTAGCTGCCGTCTCTCGGGACAGATTAAGCAGTTTAGTCTTTGCTGTCTCTCTCTCTATCACCGCCTCTCTCTCCGTGCTCTGCACCTCTTCCCCCGTCGTCCTCCCTCTGCACTTTCTGTTCCTCTCCTCTGCTCTCGTTTCCTCCGCTCCGCTCGCTTCCTTTCCATTTGTCCCGCCCGCTCCTCGCACACTTTTGCTTCTTCTCCTGTTTCTATTCGACGCCCCTCTCGCCTTTTCTTTCTCACCCCCCCTCTCCTGGACGTCCCAGCTGATTCTCTTAGCCGACAGCCCAGATGGCACAGAGCTGGCGTGGTCGGTTGGATGTGCAGGAACCCCCCCCCCCACCACCACCCCTAACCCCTCAGCTGCACACCAGCCACTCTGCCCCCAATCCCCCGATAGGCTGCTCCGGCTCGGCCGTCCCACTGAGCTGCCCCCCTCCCCCCCACCTCACCCCTGGTCCCGCGTGGAGCGCCGCGGAGCTCAACCGCTACTCACATTAATCTCCTAAACGATCCCGGACCTAAGAGGATCAATACTCATTTTCAGGGAGCAGCATGATCCCTTAATGTAGTGGAGGATGGCTGCTTATCTCTCTCTCTCTCTCTCTCTCTCTCTCTCTCTCTCTCTCTCTCTCTCCCCCCGTAGGAAGAGCAGGAGTCCGACTTTTGATTCTATTTCAAGGCCCACCTTACTCAAGACAATATCTCCCTTTCACGGCTCATGTCGGTGAATGGCACCCGTGTGACCTCTTTGGGGGGAGTTTGCAAAAGAAACGCTTTATTGCCGGAGGTATTAGAGTGAGGTGGCCGTTTTTTTTTTATGACTTAAAATGATTGACCTCTCTGACCCGGCATTCATCCACATCATAGAGGCATCACCGGGACGCCTGTGTGTATCCAACAGCGAAACCAGCTCCACATATTACTCATTCTTACGGTGTGTGTGTGAATTCGCTCCGATGCAGAAACGCACGGTACATTTTGCCAGAGAAAATAAATGTGCCCCCCCCCCTCCCCGTTTTACTCCAGCTCCCTGTCGAAACACCGCGGAGACGTCTTCGGGCTGTTCAAGTCTGAAGACGTGTGATTGTTATTCTTTGTTTTCCACAGGCGCTGAAAAAGGACCCCGCGCTATATAACTGCGGCGGGATCCAAGGAAAATGGGAGAGGATCGGACTTTCCATTGGATAACAAGCATCCCGGTTTTTCCAGCCGGCGACTGCACGGTTAGCAGAGCGTCTCGTCATTGATCTTTGCTGATGTCGACTGTTTCTGGGGCCTTTTTCATCAAGGGGAAGGCAGAGAGAGAGAGAGAGAGAGTCTGGGGCCCCCTCCCCTCCACCACGTCCCTCTCAGGCAGGCTGTCTATTGGTGGGAGGCCACCTGGAGCAAGTTTGGAGGTGTTGTTTATGCTCGAGCTATTACTCTCTGTCTGGGCAGCCTGCCCCGAGAAGCCGGACTGCTCCACTGCTACTGAATAATTCAGCCCGGAGATCTGCCGTCCAATGTACACAAGCTGTCACACGTCGCTGAATGATAAGCTGATCGTCCCGTGAAGGGGAGTGTGTCGCTGCGCCGGAGTGGAAATGCCTTATTCACATCGAGCGCTCGTGACACAGTACCTAAGGTTGTGTAGGCGAAATCTTGGAGCTGTGACCCGAGCACATCCCGCAGACGGACAGAGACGTCAAAGCCCTCTGTTTGCTCCCAGGGGTCGAGGAATGCCACGGCCTCGCTTCACAGTCAATAGAGGACACGCAACTTGAGGGGGAACTGGGTTACACACAGTCTCTCCGGCTTCGATGACAACACCTCGCATACCAGAGGTCCAGGCACCAGACACACGTACCGGCCGGACAGCGGCCGCCGCTCCTGCGGCCCGTAATTGCATGTCATGGGATCTCGTTCCGCTCTGTGCTGAGTTTTGTAAACTTCATCTTTCCTTGTCACTCTAGGTTTCCATGAAAAATTCACCTCAAACATGTGATTCTGGATTATTGTCTATTTACACAGAGCCTACTGTGATAAGTGGTGTGTGTGTGTGTGTGTGTGTGTGTGTGTGTGTGTGTGTGTGTGTGTGTGTGCGAGCGGCGGTCTGTCCGCGTCCGCTGCTGCAAGCTCGGCTCAGGAGAACAGCAGAGTTTTTCTTTAGGTGGAGGATCGAATCGGTGATGACAGTCTCATGACCTCGCTCTTCCTCTCTCTAACACACACACACACACACACACACACACACACAAGCGCTGTTCTGTCTGCTGCGTTTTAACCTACTGTGCCACAAACACACACATACACAAGCACACGTACACACAAAACACTCACTCACTCACACAAGCACACACACACACACGACGTAAACAACAGGTCGGAAGGTCAAATCTGGGTAGCAAAATGACATACTTCAAGGTGCTTATAACACGATAATGTGCAGTGATTATGTCACGGAATAATTCATCTTCAACCAATTACGTGTGTTTGTGCGTAAGAGAGTTAAAGTGATCAATTGCTAAATACAGCACAATACCTTTCTCTTTTGTTTCTTTTTTTTCTACAAAACAAACAGACAAAAATAAGTCAAAGAGATTCAGTAGGTATTTTTCTTTCATGTTATAACACATGCAAACTACCATAAACACACACCACTATCACCTATAGACCAATACCTTCTTACTTACTCATGTTTTTAGCGCGTGACACATCAGTAAAGGCAGGGCAGGTACGACGCGCGTGCACTCAGCCCTCTCACTTCCAGCACACACACCATGAAACGGTACTGGCAGCGTGGGTCGGGGAGGTGCGGGAAGGTGATGTCGTAAAGCTGAGTGTCGTAAACCAGGTGCGGAGAAGGGGAGGTGAAGGGGAGGGAGGGAGGCAGGAGGAGGGAGGGGGGGGGGGTGAGGGGGGGAGGGAGGAGGCGACTCTCCGGCAGCATTTAGACACAGCGAAAGGATCATGGCGGATGGCCCCAGGTGTAAGCGCAGAAAGCAGGCGAACCCGAGGAGGAACAACGGTGAGTTGAGCGACTTCCGACGCGGGGCTTTTCTGTCGGGGGAACCGTGTGGAGGCTGTTCTGTCTCCCGGTAATTTCAGCGAAAAGTTTGGCAGCCTACAAGTCCGTTTTTTTAGTGACCGAAAGTGCTGGGAAGTAGCAAGTGAGCGCTGTATTGCAGCCTATGTGGTGTACCGTTATACCTGGGTCGCGTCTCTCCCTCCGCCTAGCGGTCCGCTGCGCTGGAGACCGTTATACGCACCTCACCCTGCTGGGAGCGGACCCGCTTTCTGTCTGCACTTAAATACTTCTTTACACGCTTTTAATACACTTTTACCCGCCTCGCAGACTCTGTGTTCATGTTTTGTTCTTTCATTCTGTCGAGTTTGTGAGCCCACCACTAAACTCGGACCTGTTTCTGCGGGGCTACCTGATTGTTATTGCGGACCTCGACAGTACGGGTTGTCTTTAACGGTTTGGTTTGGAGGAAAACACAACAAAACATGATGTGTAGCTTTGCCTTTTTGGTCGAAAACGTCGCGGACGTCGCTTATGTGTTTTTGAAGCATAGCGAACGCAACTGTTTGTTTGTTCTTTCTTTCTTTCTTTCGCTCCCTCGGAGCAGGTAGCGGCAGGACACTGTTGCTGCACCACCCGGGTGACACACCGCCTCTGCCCGCGTTGAGCCCGGCCCCGCTGCGCGCTTCCCGTTAGCTTTATATCACCGACGACCAGACAGTGTTAGCGGCAGAGGAGAGAAGAAAAGGACAGGTCTCCCTTTTTTTCATCCTCCCAACTTATTGCGCTGTTTGAGTTCTGGGCGGCTCACGCCGTTCATGTTTTTACGTTTTAAACCCGGGTCTTTGGTGGTGAAGTCGGCGGCGGACAGGGACGCTCAGTGGGGACACACGGTCGGGGGGCAACGCGAGGTTCCGGAGAACGAGCGATATCTCACGCGCTGTTTGAGCGAGCAGGGCGAGCGCAGCCCATATAAGGACAGCGGATCCTCTCCCTCTCTCTCTTGTCGCGAGCTGGGAACCCTGGTTCTTGTACGACCTGGCGGTGGTGTGGGGGCTCGCGAGCGAGCCGTTGAACGCTCTCCGTTTGTCTTACTGCCTATTTCAACACACTTTGTGTACTATACAATACAAGTGGACGCATTATGTGCGCTTCGGTATGCGGAGCTCAACGGGGCTTTCGCCCACCTCACCGCGGCGTCGACATAGTGTTCACGAGTCGCCTGTTGGGCTCTTTTAAGGGCACTCAGTCCCTAGATATCGCTCGTGCGTCTATTAACCACCTGCGTGTTCATTTAGCTTAATGTCAACGTAAACCTCAAAGACTTTTAGCGAGTTGTTAACCCCCACCCCCGTGTGTATTTATGTCGTGGACTGCTGGGAAACCGCAGAGCGACAATTTACCCCGGTCCTCACTGTTCTTAATTATTTTATTGAGAAAGAAATCATTTTTTTAGTTGTTTGGTTTTGTTATTTTGTTGTTGTTGTTGTGGGTCTGACTGTTGTCCATCAACTCGTTGTGCCACCCAGTGTAGCTTTGAGGAACTGAGCTAACGCCGCAAATGCATCGTTCATTTGGTCAAAACAAACACGCGGGACGGACCGCTTAACGGCGGCCGTGCGCGGCCAAAACAGGGTTTGGTGGTGTGAATTTTCTGTGGATACAAGAAGAGTGATGCAAAGAGTGGCATGTTGTTGTTGTGTTTTAGTTGTTGTTGTTTTTCTCGATGGGTGCTTATCGATGTTTTCCACTGTCATGCCTTTTCTTTGCGGGGTGTGTCGCTCTGCCTTCCCTCCCAGGAGCGGCTGTGCAGTTTAACCACGTGCAAGGTGTGGACACACCTTAAATAACGGTCCTGCTGTCAAGGTGTGTGTCCTCTGCGGTCCTCCTGAGAGAAATAAAGGGTGTCTTATTTACTCTGGAGAGACTTTTTAACGTTTTATTTATTTATTTTTATCTAACTTCATTTGTTGCTTTTTCCCCCTTTTAACTAAACATGTTTTTTTATTAAATAATGCCAGTCCTGTGATATTTTAAAGTCGCTTCCTCAACCAAACAGATGTGTTCCCTGTTACTTTGCCTCATTTGCATTTGCCTCAAAGAGCTGCCACGGCTTTTAAGTCCTCACTTCCTGCCACCTCCTGACAAGACTGCAGATCTGTCATGTAAATTAACATCTCTGCTTTTTTGTTGTTGTTGAAGGGAATTCCTCAGTCTAGTTAGACTGAAGGCTGACGTTGCATGTTTACCATACCTCTTGCTTTTGTCACAATGTCAGAACAACTCTGCATTTTAATGTCTAATTAATTGTCTTTGCTGCTACTTTTTTTTTTAGTAATGCAAAAATAGTTTCAATTGCCGTTGCTCGGGCTCTTATAATTAAGCAAGCCCTCAAGTTGTGCCCAGCTTGTTGTGGTCAGTGTCTTTGCCAGGTCCCCGGTGAGCAGGAGAGTGTTGAGATCAAGGTGAGCCTCGTTCCCCGCTGTAAACAGAGAGGTGTTAACAGCCCGCAGGACGACAGGTGTTTGCAATCGGCGGGATACTACAGCTTCCTTTGTCGCTTCTCCCCAGCCTGCTCCCCTAAGGAATAGCAGCCGTTCCCTGCAACAGTAATTTAACACAGCAATTTGGGAATAGAGGAATGCGCCCGGTGTTAACATTCTTTGCAAAAATAAACAGGCCCGGGCTGGGACGGCTTTGCAACCGCGCTCGGGAGCCGGGGGATGATGTTTTCGGAGCGGCGTTACCGAGTCTAGTTGAAGCGAGAGTGTGCGTACGGTTGGCTAGGATTTCTATTTATTTGACAATATCACACGGGTCATTTGTCTCATCCCCTAAACTGTCTTTCTCTCTTCGCTCTCCCTCCCTCCCCCTATCTATTCTCACACACACACACTTGCACCTTGATGAATCATCCATCAAATAGGGAAAATGAGGTTGTGGGCTTGGCGCTTGGCAACAACTCATGTGATGTTGAAGAACATGTTTATTGGCCTGGTAAAACTATACTTAAACTACACTTAGTTGCCCCTGGACTCTCTCAGCCTGTCTAGAAACTATTGAATGCAACCACATGCTGTACATTTGTGGGAGAAAAATAAAACAAAACAATGGTTTCGCTCCAGTTTGCGAGGTGAAACACGGCGTGTCTTCAGGCCACAGCGGAGGCTCCCGAGGAGGTGGGGATCGGCCCTGCGGCTCCTCCGCATGCCACTTCGGTGTTTTAAAAGACATCTGTTTACATTTAAAAGGTCCACCCCTGTTGTGCGAAGAGTTTAGTGGAGGAGGACATTTTTCATTTACCTCGGCGCTTTTCACCAACTTCCTCGGCAGCTTTTTAAAAGTGCCAAGTAAGAAGAGAAATCCACCCCCGCCTCGACTCCCCTCCTCTCCCCCTCTCACTCCTCCCTTCCCAGAGCTTGTCCTTTATTTCGAGGGGTTAAGACACAGTAGCCAGGGGTGCTGTTGATTGCCCCCTGACCTAGGCACCCATGCGTGCCTAGAGTATGACTTCACTTTCCCCCCCCTGTGCCATTGTGAGGCTTCCAGCATGTCCAATTGTGTTTGTGTTAAAGTCTGTTCAATGAAAAGGGGAGAGAGGAGGAGGAGGAAGAGAGGGAGGGGGGTTGAAGCTGCAGCTTTTTTCCTCCACTCCCTCCGACTCTCCGTCCACTTCTCCCTGACCCCTTAAACCGTGGGCTCTATGTTCCCTGTGGAGCCGAGGGGGAGTTGGTGAGAAGTGGCGGAGGTGACTAGAACATTTTACAACAGGTGACATCTGAGGGTCTGTTGCTGGCAGATGAAAAGCAGACACACATGGCAGCTATCTCCCAGATATGTATGGATTCTAGGGTCAAGACTGTAAGAGTATGTTTTGCACTTAAAACTCCAAATAAATCCATGCAGGTAAAGATCCCAAACTTTTTACTTGTCTGTTTTTTGCTAATCATCTGGAGAGAAAAAAAAAGAAAGAAAGCAAAACTTCCTCCCTAAACATGTCCATCCGGGTGGGAAAAGGCCCGTCCTCATCTGACCATTCGGCGGAATTAAAATGATGTGATGTACGACCACACTCCCACCACTGTTAAGGCGGCTTAATGATTAGCTGCTCCCATGGAGGCTGAGAGCATTAGCCTATAAAAAAAGGTGCTCTCCCTCCGTAAAGCAGGAGTTTTAAACCCAGAGTCAGTTTCAGTAACCCCCTTAACTGCGCTTGGATGTGCTTTATTGGGGTTTGCGTGGCTGAATGCTTAAATGAACCATTGTGTGTTCGGGCTTTAGTGAGAAAGCCCGAGGAGAAAGAGCCTAGTTACCTTTGCAGTTTGCCTGCTCTACCTCATACACTTTCAGCGGCAGAAGAAAAGGCCCATTCAGCGGCCCGGCATGGGGAGGGAGAGCCCTTTTCACACTCGGCTTGTGGGAAACTTCTCCTCCATACTGTGCATGCCATTTGCATATGACCCATTCTTTTGCCAAAGGTCCCTGCGAGGGAGGAATCTGCGGAACGTTCGCAGAATTCATCAAATCCCTCTCTCACGCAGCCCTGCGGGCCCTCAAGAGCCTGCTTCGCAGCACCCCCGTTTGACATTTTTTTGCCTCGGAAGCGCAGCTTACGCCCTAGTCACGGTTGCTCGCTTTAACGTAACCGCCGACGCATCCCCCCGCGGCATTCTGTGCACCGCGCGTTCTGAAGTGGCGATGTGCTACCCAGTGTGCTATTTTTGTCAGGATGAAGGCTTAATTTGGCACAGCCGGCAGGAGTTTCCCCCAAATCCCCCTGTGATGATGGGTCCATCTGCACGGCAGGACAATGTGTCGGAGGCTCCCCAACTGACGCCGCTCGTCCCAACACTGTTTCTGAAAGGACACAAATATTGAGCATAGGGGGTAATGCAGGGACGAGGTGATGGAGCTCACTGAACTGTACAAAAACACAACCGCCCGGGCTGCCTCTCGCCAGCGTTGAAAATCATTTAGGCACCGCAGGAACCAGAACTGCACACTGGCATGCTTGTTGTTGCCGAGTGAGAGTCGGGTCGGTCTGCAACGGCTCTGACAGCCTTGACCCCGGCGCACTGATACTGACACGGAAAGTGGTGGAGGCGAGTATTTGTTGCCATGCAATGTAGGGAGGAGAGCTCAGGAAAGTGTATCGTGTTAGCCAACTGAGCAGAAAAGCCTCCCCTCCCGACTCCAGAGCAGTGAGTCACGGGCAGACAGGTGTGTTCGCGAGATGACTTTCAACCTCACAAACTCTCCAAGCGGGCGCTTCTTTTCTTTCACGTCTTTTCTTCCACATTAACCGTCCCCTTGTTTCCCCCTTGGTCTCTCCCGTCTTCTCAGCCCCTCTCCACAAGTGTGGGTGGGTGAAGGGGGGAGAGGTAATATTCTCCAGCAGTGTGTATAGTTGAGGGAGAGATTACCTCTAAATTGCCGTCCTAGCGGAGGTAAATATTGTGCATGGCGTAGCCCAACGCCACCTGCTGATGTGTGTTTTTAATCACGCATTTGGTGGCTTCTCTTCAGGTCCACGGCGGGTCCCTTTGGGTCCGTCTGCAGACCCTCTCCGTTTGTCACCGCCCACCCGCCATCCCCGCCACCACCTCCTCCTCCTTCCCGCCCACCTATCCCCTCCCTTGTGGTCCTCAGTGGAGCGGTTAATGAAAAAGACTGGACTGACACAATAGGCAGAAGGCGGGCCCGGTAAGGGGCTCTTACGCCAGCTTGTGTTTATGGCTAAAACTCATCGGGGCTAACCTCTGCTGGAGCTTCACCTCAGACCACCTGACCAGTTTATTGCCTTTTTTTCCTCCTTTTTTTTGACATAGATGTTGGATGTCTAGTGCATTTAAAATGTGCTTGACCTTACCACAGTCCCTCAGTGTCTCCCGTCTACAGGGATGAAATTAGATGACATCAGATGAGGAGTAATCCGCCGCCATGCACTGTGCTTTGAACACAGCCTAGTGGCTGGCTCTCCGCCAGCCCGTTATGATGACCATATTGATTTTCCACTCCGTAGCACACAGAACTGATAATGGCCCTCCTGAGGGGGTACACATTCATACTCGCATACTGATTCCGGTTGCTCAGCCTGACTGTGACGTGACTGAGTCCGTGCATTGAGCCGGGTAGGCTAGGCCGGGCTAGCCCTGTGACGGCTCCTGCAGGAAAAAAACAAAAACAAAAAAGAAACGCCTTAGTCACATTGTATGTTAGACAGAGAGAAGGCCGGCTGCTATGTTGAATGTCAACATGGATAAACATCCACACGGGATTAATGAGAGGAGAATGGCCAGCCTGGGAGCAGAGGGGAGGGCACTATAAGAGGGAGGCATGGCGCGTCCGCATCGCCCCATTTAACTTGTGAGGGTTTTGTTGGGCTCCCCATGACCCCGCTAGTGTGACCTAACCGGAGAGCAGGCGGCAAAGCCCAGACCCACTCACTGACTGTTAGAGGAAGAGATACAGTGTGTGTGTCTTTGTGAAGGAAAAGGAATAACCTTCTGTGCAGCCTGGACTGAATTTACACCGTCTTTAGTGGGGTTAAATCAAAATAAATACAGGAGGAGTTCCTTTTCATTCGGTACTGAGGGTAACCTCATAAATATACTGCATTTCCTAACTATGTAAGGTCAGTTGTGTTTTTCATGCAGCTTGGGTGCTATATCGTTAAGTTCCTCCTTTAGGGCTGGCCCCGTCTGACAAATGCCTCTTTATAAACAGTGTATTCAAATGTTACATCACTCCATATTTTTCTCACGTCTACCACCTGCCTTATCTTACATATTGCTGAGACACCAAGTCAGTGCCACGTTCAACCTTCTGGATTGGATGTCCTGTACAGTGCAGCTAGGTCCGTGTTCCCGCTCTCGTTGGCCCTCACCTATGGCTCACCCATGAGCTTTGGGTAGCGACGGAAAGAAATGGGGTTGCAGATACTACGGTTTTGAATCCTTGAGTTCTGCATTTTGGTGTTTTAGAACGAGTGGGCGCCCTGTGAGACGCGATCCATACTCTCTTGGAGCAAAGTGTACAGTGTTTTAGTTTAGTTTAATTTCACGCTGGTTCTTTTTGTGTCTCTGGGAACTAAAATTAATCCAGAGACCTTTGACCACCTGTCCTGGCTCAGCTCACCGCTACGAGCATCCAGGTGTTTACAGTCAAAACACATCGCCCCCCTCCCCTCCGAGCATGTGACGCAAACACGCGTGTGGGTGTATTCTGTGTGTGTAGTGTGTAGTGAAGGCAGTAGATCCCCTCGGCTCCCCGCAGCCAGGCGGCCATACATCTGTCTGCTTGCTCGCGCTGACAGGGCCCTCCAGTCTCTCGTTACAGCGGCGCCTCAGTCAATGAGGCGCGGCCTTTAATTGATCGCGTTTGGAGTCGTACGACACTATCAATTAGTGCTCGCTCATCACTTGTTTGTTTGTTTTGTCTCGCTGTTCTGATCAACTCGGCATCATCACTAGTTGCCTGTCCCGTTAGCTGCGCGCCAGTGCGCTAACAAAAGCCGCGCGCTATTCTCCTCAATGTCAATTTTAACGCCTCTCTTTCTCATGACTACTCTCACTCTTTGACTCCTTCCTGTTTGCAGCCTCTCTCTCTCTCTCTCTCTCTCTCTCTCTCTTTCTCTCTCTCTCTCTCTCTGGCAGCTGCCTTGGCTCTGATTCTCCAACACCAGCAGGTGCTGTATGTATGCAGCAATTCAGCTGTACGGGACTCATAAATAACACCTGACAAAAAAAGTGGGAGAGAGCCGGAGCGAGGGAGAGAGACAGAGATTGAAAGTTTCCTCTGGCAGGAGAACAGGGTGTGGCTCACGGTCAAATGCCGGCCTTCTCATGAAGGACATGTTCAGAATAGAGAAAGAGAGAATGTGTGAGAGCAGCAGAGACAAAGAGTGGGAATGCGAGCGGTTCTTCGCCGTAAATGTGCAAACGCGTCGCCCGCTCTCGTGTTCCCGCCTCTCCTCAATGCCAACTTTTCAATAAAGCGCTTTCATGCAAATTTCCCGTAAATGGATCTTTTTTTAACACAAGGCCAGCTCTAAGTGACTGGTTAAGGAGGAACTTGAATTTGAAGGAAGGGAGCGTTATCTTTTCTGTAATTAGGGTGTAAGAGCTTGGAACAACGTTAATTGTGCCCTAAAAGCAAATGAAGAGGTCAGGAAAGAAATTACACGCACACTTTTATAATCATCATCCGTAATGAACCAGCACTCGGAATAAATGAACCCATAAATCATCCCGGATCGAGGACTGTTAATGAACACGGCTCAAAAACAAACCGTGCCTTTGTCATTTTGCGCTCTTCAAAAATCCACGCCAACGTCAGAGACGCATCCTGTCTCATCAGCAGCTATCGATCAGCCTCTCGGGGCGAAGGTTAGTCTGTCGTCTTCTCTCGGCCTCACCGGGAACAAAACCTGGAAGTGTGTGAGAGATTACGGCCCAGGATGCAACCTGAAAGCTCTTTATCTCTGTGAAAACAAGAGGCTTCCTGTGGTCCTGCTCCCATCCAGGCCACGAACACCCCCCCCCCCCCCCCCCCCCCCTTCACCTACCCAGCACCTGTGGCAGCCTATTTAAGGCTCCTCATCAGGGGCTGCAGGGAGACGACAAACCGGGAGCGGAAAAAAAAACATGAAAGCCTGGGAAACAGCATCTCTTTTCAGACACATTAAAAAGATTTGGCTCTGTGCATTTCAGTGTGCGCCAGTAAAAGAAAGGCCAGCTTTTTAGTTTCTTCCCGCAGAGTACCGTGTACCGTTGAGACCGAAGAGCGCTGCCACAGTCACTTCTGCAAAGAGTTCCTGGACTCAGTATGACACACAGAGCGTAAGGAGAAAAATAGCCCCGTCATGTCAGTGTCACTTGTATGAGGAAGTCCATGACATTAATCAGCCTGCTTTGTGTGCCTCTTTTGTTCGGCTTTAGAGAAACCCTCCATTTTCAACGTTAGACTCCACCTCTCATCTGGTGTTTCTGATGAGGGAAACAATCACAATCTTGTTGCTCACCTAACGTGTTGCGTTTTTAACCCAAAAACCCTCATCCATAGAAAGCTCTCCCTTCTCCATTGAGTTGCCGCCACAGCTGGCAAGGGTGGTTTGTCTTGCCGGTGTCCTGCGTTGAATTTCAATGAACTCCCCCCACCCGTCCTCCCCATCCTCCTCCTGGTCTTATTATGCCATCGCTGCTAACTGGCTCCTATTCACCGCAGTGTCCTGACTTCCCCGAGGGGCCTATATAAACAAGGGCTATTCACTGGCTGAAAGGCCCGCCCCCCTGCCAGCCGCGGCCCCTCCTCGCGTCGGCGCCAGGCCGCGGTGCATCTCGCTCGGACGAATCGACTGCCGGCGGCGGCGGCGGCAGGCTCCGTGCCACCGATTTTGTTCCAGCGCACTCTCGGAGAGATTCAAAACTTTAGACTTTGACCTAAAGCGACTGATGAACGGCCTCGGCCGGCATGGCGCAGAATGACGAGGGAAGGCCGGTACTGTGTGTGTGAAAGAGGGAGCAGCTACCCGGAGGTGTGCGGTGTGGTGTGATGTTACAAGCCAGGCTCACTTCCTGTTGTTCTAGTCCATCAGGGTAGCTCAGGGGTGGGGTGGAGGGGGGATGCTCCCATGAGACTACCCCGTGAGAGTCACATGGTCCGGCTGCAATGCATTTAAAGGCCATGTTTTTCTCTGTCTGTGTGTGTGTGTGTGTGTGTGTGTGTGTGTGTGTGTGTGTGTGTGTGTGTGTGTGTGTGTGTGTGTGGCTCAGTGTGCTGAGCGTGGTTTGGGAGTGCATTCCCAAACCACCTGAATTCTGACCTGAGTGTGAACTGTCTCTCCCCGGCTCTTCCTCTCCTTTTTTTTCTCTTCTTTTTCTTCATTTATTGCCCTTCCCTCCACGCTTCCTCCCAATCAACAGATCTCAGAGGAAAACCACACATCTCCCCAGGGTGCCTCTCTCTATCTCTCCCGACCAGATGTTTAAAAAGCTGTTTGTTTGTTTATCCAGCGGAAGTCACTTTGATTGATGCCTCCCGTAAAACGGGCTCTGCACGCACACTGACGCCCACATTCCTCTGTGGTAGAGGCAAATATCTTGAAGAGAGAATCATATAAATTGTTGCTGAAATGATCGCCGGCGACCGCGGTGCCATTGGTGAGCAGGATGGGGTGCAGCGTCCCTTAGACTGTAATGGCCCTCCTGTCCCAGCCCGCCTCCGTCATTCCCTGCCTCGCCTGCTAATTTAGAGCGGTGACCTTCTAATCGAACGGGCTGTCTGATAAATCTCTGAATCAGGACAGACGTCCGGCGGGGCGTGGCGGTGACACAGCGTCTAGACGGGCTGAGAGGTGAGCGGACGCTAAGGAATCTCATCCCCGTGCTCTCCGTCACACGCCGCTGCTCGTGGCCGCTGGCGCGGAGCGGCCTTTTGGCCAAATTCGTTCCACCCGAGCGTCCGCGCGGGTCAACGTCCTCCGCAGGACGGCGAGGGTTCATCGTGGACGACGACTCTGAAGTACAGCCTCAGAAATAACATTGGAGTTGATTGAGCCGTGCATTATGGTAACAAAGTAACGGGCTTGTATTTGGGTCAGGCTTTATCTAGCCCTCTTCTTTGGAAAAAAAAGGCCCGGGGCTGAATTCCACCTAATAATTGTATTGCCCCGTGACAGATAACATTGATGTAAAGCTGTTTACTGTTGATGACGAGTCCATTGAGCCCAGCCGCGCTCTTCCCTCGTCCTTGGGGAGCTTATCCCTCCGGCAGGGCTGCCCGTGTTTTCATTAAAACCCAGGTTTAAATGGACCAGGGCCTCTGATCGACAAGCAGATTAACAACTAATAAAACATACATCACGAGATGTATGTGTGTGTGTATATATATATATATATATATATATATATATATATATATATATATAGGGCCCCCTCTGAGACTCTATTAATACACAAATATGGAGGATTACTGTCTGCTCGTCTCCATGGCCGTGGAGAGGGGATTAGGGTCCCGGTCCAGACAGATTGGATTTAATGTGTGTGTAAGACTAAGCGATTGCTGTACTACAAAAGCCCTCATGCATGCGCACTGATCTCTGCTCTCCGACGGAGACGTCATGACATCCCGTTGTGTTTGTGGATCACTTACATTACATTTGTCAGCTCTGGGAGAGAAACATATTACCATACCACCTAGTTAGTCATCTGCAATTCTACTTTTTTTTTCTTCTCCTTCTTCTGCTTATTTCCAGTATTATGTAACACTTGTTTGCTCGACCAAACATGCAGGTTTACAGAACGAATGTTCCTCTCTGTGGCAAATGTGTACTTTTAGTTTTGTTGCGGCAAAATAGAAAGCTGTACCTTAGTATTTGTAGTGTAATAATATCAGAGGGGTAATATATTGGTGGCAATATATTAAATCATAACCTCTGCTAAAACACATTTTCCTGAATTAAACTTCCTGGATAATCATTTATAGCATCAACATGTGTCAGCTGCAAATTGTGCCCTTAAGTATGGCCACCTGTCACAGTTTGTTGCATGGCATTCATAAATGTCTGTGTGTGTGTGTGCATGTGCGTGTGTGTGTGTGTGTGTTTTCAGAGCTTTGTAGATAGTCAGTACACGTCTCACCAGAACGTGCCTGTTCATACCTTCGCTGTTCATTCTGGCCACATGACATCTATTGCTTCTGTCCATCCGGGGAGAGGGATCCTCCTCTGTTGCTCTCCCTCAGGTTTCTTCCCCTTTTTTCCCTGTGAAAGGGTTTTTACTATCTTTATTGGGGGAGTTTTTCCTGATCCGATGTGAGGTCCCGGGACAGGGAAGTCATGTGTACAGATTGTAAAGCCCTCCGAGGCAAATTTGTATTTGTGATGTTGGGCTATACAAAATAAACTGAATTGAATTGAATTGAATTGTTCAGGTTACAGAAACTGAAATAATTTATGGCAACTCAGTGACATGGAGGATCAATTTGGACCCAGATTGAAAGGAGCTAAACATGCACACGAACACACACACAATGCACAAAGCGCATGCCAGCAAATAGGAAGTAAAATGTCTCTCTTAACTCAACAATCAACAATTTCATAGTCTGCAGAATGCGCGACACTGAGAAATGAGTCCCAGCCTGGCGTACGTATTGTTCACTGGAGCATCTAATGCGGCGCCATTTCAGCCTGACGCACTACTGAATTGGCAAATTACTAGACAATGCACCCAATGAGGTTCCTTCAAAAGCACAGCCTTTGATTAGAAGAGAACATCTCTCTGTTCCCAGTCAGGAGAGGTACCGTGTGCCGGGAAGCTCGGGGGTCCCCATCCTCACATCGCGGAGAAGTAGTGTTTTAAAGTTCCTCTCTCTGAGTCCCCAATCCATCTCCCTCAGCATTAAACTGTGTAGCCTTGGGGGAGTCCTCATAAAGACAAACGTAGATCGTTAGGAAGCGATGGATTAAAGACTGGGAAATTCTCCGCGACTATAAGGGACCGCGGCTACAACCACTGGAAAGTGAAAACACGTGTATCCTATTCCACAGATGTCCTAGAGATATCGCTCGGTGTGTGTCCTTTACCTGTTTTAACATGCGGCCCACACAGAAACACACACACACACACACTCACAAACCCTGGGCTGTTTATCCCCAAGGGCGCCCGGCTAAAGGAGAGAGAGCCCCTTAATCATGTCCCTGTCCCACGTCCTCGTTATCAGCCACGATTAATGAGCTCTCCATTAATGAAAAAAAAAAGAAAGAAAGAAAAAAGAAAGAGAAACAGGAGGTGCCCACCCCTCCTGGGGGAGAGCGAGACGGGGGGGTGTGTGTGTGTGTGTGTGTGTGTGTGTGTGTGTGTGTGTGTGTGTGTGTGTGTGTGTGTGTGTGTGTGTGTGTGTGATCCTTCCCACCCAGGTGCAATGACATCACCCTCCAAGGTGGATATGATAACTGTCACAGCTCGCTTTTGTTCAGGAAGACAGGGCATGTGTGTTTGTTTAAGCGTGTGTGTGTGTGTGTGTGTGTACATGTGGCCTCACGCGCAACTCTGTGTTTTGATTGTTCAAACCCAACCTCTTGGGTCTAATCCGTTTTGCCTTTGTATGTCCGTCTGCCTCTTTTGTCTATGGTGGCTATACGGCGTGAGGGAGGAAGGGGAGGGGAAAGGAGCGCTTGATGAGACACTGGAAGTGGAGGAGAAGGAGGAGGAGGAAGAGGAGGAGGAGGAGGAGAGGGCGGCAGGTGCAACGGACACCCGGCGCAATCACCGGCGCTCGGCAAAAGCGGCGACAGGAAATCAAGGTTGTCTTGGCAACCGGGCACTATCGATTAAGCGCGGCCGTCTCCGGGCTCGCATCAGAGTCCCGGTGGACACGGTGATGAGCTGGGTTTCTAAGAGAGGAGAGGGGAGAGAGGGAAGGAGAGGAAGGATTGGACAGCGATGACTACAGGTGTCTCTCCAGCACTTTGTTTGGTCCTCACTAACTGGACATCCACATCAGCTCGGGGGTCGAATCCCCCCTCCATTCACGATTACAGAACCCCACCAGGGCCATTGTGGGTTGAGGCCTTCTCTGAACCCTGCGAACACTTAACACGTCCCGTGTCCCTCCGTCTGGTCCCTCTCTCTCTCCCTCTCTCTCTCTCTCTCTCTCTCTCTCTCTCTCTCTCTCTCTCTATATATATATATATATATATATATATGAGAGCACAGCTCTCTCAGCGTTTCCGGGCCATTAGTTCACATTGTGCGGCGTGATTTAAGGACCCCGGGACACACAAGAGGAGTTTACTAGTCCGGTCTCTGCAGGGCGAGCGGGTCGCTGTGCACACAGACGTTTTGCCACAGTTGTACACTGAGGCGTTGATGTTGCGTAAGCCCTGCTGCAGAAGTAATCAATACGCACTATTGACTTGTTAGGAGGAGTATTTTTGGCTGATACCGCACTCAGTCGGTGTATCTTCGACAGGCCACGTCTCTTTCACGCCGCTCCCCCTCTTTCTCTCTTTCTCTCTGTCTCCTGACAGAAGGTGAATTGCCCCCGATGCCAAATCCCCCGGCGATCCGTCCACTCTCTGTCTTTCCTCTTTTATTACCAATTGCCCTTTTTTGTTCTTATTCAACAGCCCTGTCCATCACCCGAACCAAATGCCTTTCCACACCTACACTGTGCACCAAACACTTGTTAGAATTGGGAAGCTGTGTTGCCGGAGGAGATCCACCGCTATCTCGTGATTGGGAGGACAGCAGTACAAACCTCTCCCTGTCTCCATCCCTCTTCCTCCCACCCCCCGCGGCCGCTTGAACACAGAGCCGGCCTCTGTCCTGCCATCATGTGGGTGTTGCAGCCTGGTTAACCCGTAGCTATCTGCTGAGCCAGGCTCTGTATTGTTACACTCTGTTTCATTTAGTGAGCGCAGGAAGTCTTTTTTTTTTGCTCAGGCACTTGCAGAAATACTTTTAGAGTTTGGGGAATATTCTTATTTACGTTCTTGCCGGGAGGTTCGATGAAAATATCGACACCCCTTCTCGTGACTATTTGGTAAAATAAAAATGAGCTAGAGCTAGAGACCAGTTAGCTTATCTGAGAATAAAGACTGGACACATGGGGGGACAGCTAGCCTGGTCTCTGTCCAAAGGTAACAAAATATGTCTAGTAACATCCCTAAAGCTCACCAACTAACATGGAATATCTTCTTTGTTTATCAGCACAGAAAAGTGCCGGACTATTTTTTGGCCGGGGCGTAGAGATTTCCTAGTGTCAGACCTCCAGGACACAAACTTGCTGTTTTTCCAATTGTTTCCACTCTTTCTGCTAAGCTAAGCTAACTTGCTACTGGTTACTTACTAACATAACAGCAGTATCACTATTCTCATCTAACACAAGTAGAGGAACATATTTCCCAAGACACTGGACTGCTCCTTTAAACTCTTGCTGTAACAACGTTAGCTGCTCATTATTCTGTCTCGTTATTGCTACTTGTGAAGTCATAAAGCCTGCTTTAAAAAAATATGGTACCTTCTCATCAGTGTAGAAATGCTGAAGGCTATGTTTCTCAGTACAAACGGCACCATCGCCCCACTGCATCATGGGTGGGTTGAATTATGTCCCATCAGAGTGGATTCACACTGTTGATGATTTGTGTAGAGCGGGTAAATAACTGCTCTGTCCTTATTGTCACAGTTCAGCATTTTAATCCTTCTTTTGTGACTACGTAGGACAGAAATCAACTAGTGGCTATTCATTTATTGACATGTACACTTAAATGTTGTTTCCTGTATGAACCGGCAGAGTTCATCACTTATAAGCCACAACAACTCCACAGGCAGGACGTGGTGCAGTTCCCAATAAGGTTATTACAACAGTGGCTGGGTTTATGCTAAAAGGAATGCAATAGTGCTAAATCCAACTTTAAGTGAACACATTGACGGGTGGGGGCAGAGCTGAACTGAACACAGCCGAACCGCGGCGTGGCCCGGAGTAATGTCTTACAAGACTGCGGGGGGCGCCTAACGTCCCGACTACCCCTCTCTCATCTCTCTCTATTTGGCCGCTATTCTGGGCAGGACTAATGTGGTGGCGGCGGTGCTGCGCGCTGAGTGAGTCAGCGGTCATTAGAGTGTGCAGACAGCACTCTTGCCCGGAGGCCACAGGAGCCAGTCAGTCTAATGATGAGGCCGGGGACCTGAGCGCTCAGGACGTCCTATTAGCTCCATCCAATTAGCCATTTCTGGGCGAGGGAGAGAGGGGGGTCGGGACTTGCCCATAGTCGCCGTTACTTTGACCGTGCAGGACATCTCCTCCATTGTTGAAAAAGAAATGGCTCATGGTGCATGTTGAAGTGTAGCCGTCATGTTACTGACTTGAGCCGTGAGAGAAGAGAGAGAGAGAGAGAGAGAGAGAGAGAGAGAGAGAGAGAGAGAGAGAGAGAGAGAGAGAGAGGCTCAGCCACAGTGCTCAGATCCAGTCAGCCTCCCCTGGGTGAGGCTGACTGGACAGGAATGTAAACATGGCAGCTAAATAAACTGCTGTGTGGGACACAGGAGAGAGAGAAAGAGAGAGAGAGAGAGAGAGAGAGAGAGGGGGAGACAGGGAAGAAGACAGAGAGGGAGCAAGAGAGCAAGGACAGATTATTACAGGCTACAAGTGGAATATATATCAGAGTAAACGGTCTGAACGCAGCGAGGGGATTTTCCTCGACCGTTAGCTTGCAGCGGTCGTAGTCAAAGAATTGAACCTGGGAGGTTAGACGACATCGGAGGCTCACAAGGACAGCTTTCCAGCATTCCTCTCCCGCCCACCCTCCTCCCTCCTTTTAACACCTTATCTCAACCTCTTACTCTAAAATAAGATGCACTCTCACCATGTCACATGGCACCAGACATCACCCGCAGCTCCTCAAATACTCAAGCCCACTTTGAAAGCTTTTGAAAGTGCCGGTCTGCATTTTTATGTGTGCATGAGGTGAGAGGCTGTCTATACTTATGATACAAAGCTAAAGATCATTTGGTTTGCCCCATCGCAGTGTCGGCGGTCCTCTTCCCACTGGTTCCCAGTGCGAGAGAGAGAACAGCGCCCTGAAAAGTCTGGAGCACCCCCCTTTCAACTAGTGGTCTCATCCGTCTGGCTCGTTCTTGACGTGGCGATCTGATGGATCAGCACAGGTGCCGCCGGCCTTGCTAGTACCCGGGGCAGGTGGCAGCCATTACCGTTCCGCTCCGGCTGGTTTAGGCATCGCCGTGCCACAGCCAGCCCCGGCCTCTCGGTGTCCTCTTCCTACCTCCTACCATAAAACCAGCGGCACTTCTTTACGCCGACGCTTTAGGTCTCAGGTCCGCGTTCTTTCTTGTTTTGCTTTTGTTTCCCCCCCTCCCTCTCTCAAAGCCTTTCATTTTCTCCCCAAGTTGGATCAAAGAGACGAGGTCTGTGGAGGCGTTTGGGACCAGACTCAGTGTCAACATGAAGCTTTCTCTGCTTCTTACTGAGCTGGATTTTTTTTTTTATTCCCCTCCGACTTCTCACTGAGAGCCGGTGCACCTCTTTGCCACAATGTCCTCTTCTTCCACCACGTTACAATCAAGCCATTAACACAAGCACGCCGTCAGCCACCGGCTCATCAGCGCACCCCGATATTCAACCTGACGCCGTCCTCTCAACCCCGTCTTTGTCCTCCGCTGTCGTCGCCCCCCTCCAACCAGCGCTGGGCGCCGGGCCAGAGGTGCTAAACGGCGTCTTAACCCCGGTGTCCGAGACTCGACTCATCCTTTATTCATTCCCATTAAAGGAGCAGGAGAGCTGTTCTCTGCTGTAGTCGTTGCTGCTCCCTCCCATTAGAAAGACAAACGGCCGCAGTGTATCCACCGCGTCGCACCGACATCACTGACGGACGCGGGGGAGTGAAATATGCCATGTTGCTACGTCTCTTGACTCAGTTCAGATCCACGTTGAGTTTTACTCCTGTAATTGTTTTCTTGTTTATTAAATTTGGTCTCAAGCTACAATCGCAATAATCTCAAAGTAGTCACACTGTTAAACAGAGGCACAAAGGCACAAAAACAATACCACACACACACTCGCAGAGAACACACACACACACGCCTCCAGTGGCGCCATTTAGCTGGCAGCGAGCCAAAATCTTCCTTACGATATAAGCCCCCGGTACTTCATGTAGGGTACACACACACACACACACACACACACACACACACACACACACACACACACACACACACACACACACACATACACACACACACACACACACACACACAGGCCAAACAATATCAGCATCTCCCACCTTTACAACCTTGTTTCCCTGCAAGGGGGGCTGTTTGAAGCGAAAGGAGAGATAAAGAGAGGAGGGCGGGAGGAGAGGAGGGAGATAAAGGTTAGGAATGGCGATGAAAATGGAGAAATGTGCTACGCCAGCGACTGCGGCTGGCGGGGGGGTGGAGACAGACAGGAGTGAACATTTCTGCCCCGCTGGTGGAATTTTGTGTGTGTGTGTGTTGTGCAGGGGCAGGTAAATCGAATATCAGCATATCTTGTGTGGACCGTCCTCCTCTCCGTCGCTCTTCACTTCTCTCCGGCTGCACTCAGTCGACGTGAAGCTACAATGGGAACTAGGATCACTGCTGATTCTTGAATTGAGAGGTTCTTCCTGTGTATTAGTGCAAGGGTATTTACTTTATACGTTCGATGCTGGAGCCATTTTAAAAACTGAGCGGAGGATGTGACGATGTGTTTCATATATATTAAATAAACGCAAATTATAATCAGTTAGAACGGCAGTTGTAGCTTTTTCACATTACCCACCATCCTGTTGATTCACAGAGACCTCTCTCATTAATCTAAAGCTATTGTATGTATACTGTATATCCAGATCAGCCACACACACACACACACACTCCAGCCCCAGGATAAAGGGGCATTACAGTAAAGTAGCAGGTCGCGGGCCGATTTGATGGTAATCTATAATCTGGAAGGCTTTGACGCCACCGCCGCGCTTATCGGCCATGTTTGTTTGGCCAGGCTCGCGGCGCTGGTTTTAACAGGATGACGAGCGTCGCACGGTTAACCTTTTGACGCTTTATTTTGTTTTAAACGGCTTCACAGCTTCGTCGGCACTGTTGTGTCCGTGCACAAGCATTTTAGTGTGGGGAGTTTTTTTTTTCTTCGACTGATGAGTGTCGAAACATTACAAAAAAAGAAAATGTCTCATCATGAGTCATTTAGGCTTGACTTGAGGCCTTATTTTGAATCCTTTCCTGTGCTGCCTCTTTGGTCTTAAGGAGAGGATAGCCCGTCTGTGCTGGCTACTCCGAGTTAAACACTATGGCAGGCTGCCTCCTATACATTATACATGAGAAGGCATTGTTGATTTCATTTGTCTTTCTGCTATTCTTCCATCCCCCACCCCTCTGCATCCCTCACTGCCATCTTGCGTATCCACTATAGCTGTGGTATTAATCCAACTTTTGCCGGTGGATCCCCGTGTTCCTGAACGCAGCAGACATCGGGGCTGTCGGTGGTGGCACGCACGGCTCACATGGCGCCAGCTGCTTTTATTGGACAATAACGGGAGGCTGCCCCGGATGACTTACAGGGACGCGCCCGCAACCTTCCATGTGGAGTCTTTTTTATTATTTGAACACAGGCCGCTTGGTTGCTGTCGCGCATGTGAACCACCATGTGATGTACGTCCTGGCCCTCTAATGCTTCCCACAGCAACACCTATGATGAACTGTGAGTGGGTGTTGGCTGTGTGATTGATTGCGTTTGTGCCTCACGGTGGAAGATTGTGCATGCTGTGGAACAAACAGCGCTGCGGGACATTAGTGGGAATACATTTGTTGGTTACTTTTTATGCTTTCATGCACTTGTGTTTGTGAGTGTATTTAACCTTTGTGTGCTTTGTGAGACACCCCGTAAATCCTTCACGGTGCTTCAAACTCCCACTTCCTGTGATTGTGGCAGGCTGATCTTATACAGCAGTCAAAGTGGAACCTACGAAAAAAGGATGTGCTGTAATTCAAAGATATCCGACGGAATCTAATCATATTAAATCCACATAATCATGAACCAGGAGTTGTTGTTTTTTTAACTGCAAAATATCAAACAAACAATGGTCTTTCACTTTACTTTTCACGTGACTTCCATTCTTAAGTTACGCCACCCTATTTTGAACTGAACCAGGATCTTTTCCTAAACCCTAACTAAGTAGTTTTATTGGCTAAACCCTAGCTTAAACCTAGCTAAGTAGTGTTGTTGCCTAAACCTAACTACTGAAGCAGCCCATCAGTTCATTATGAGCTCTTGGGCTGATGGGAGTCAGCTAATGAGTTAACAGTGTTAGCTCATTAGGCTAGTATAACCTAGCATGACCTCACCACGGGTTAAAGCATAGATTTGCACTGTCGCTTTGTGACACTGTGAGTGGTACGGCGCACATTCTTTCATTTTGTGCAAAATAAACACAATGAGAATAAGTGTGTTTCCGGGTCATCTGGTCTCACCTGTAGCTCACCGGCTGTGTTTGTGTGACTCGCTGTGACAGTCACCATCCTGTCTCCTCTGGCAGCTCCTGGAAGTGTCGCGTCATCTCTGTGATCACCCCTTTAACTTCCTCCTGCTCCTAACATTAAACTCGCTCAGCAGGGGAACACACAGGTATCAGAATGCGGTTATAGTTGTGCACACATGGAAGTTTGGGCTAATTATAAACTTAAGACAAACACCATTACTACATGAGTTTTTCATGTTCCTCTGGAGAGCCTCTCTCTCTCTCTCTCCCTCCCTACGTTGATGTCCAGTTGGAGCACCTGGGAGGAAGCAGCTGTAGGTGGTGATTACAGTTCAGAGACTCCAAAATAACCTCTCCTCCTCCCTTGCCTGCTCTCTCTCCCTCCATTCTCTCCTTCTCAGCCGCCCTCTCCCAGCCTCCTTCTCTGTGAGTCACTCCATCATCCATATAACAAACAAAGACGTCCACAATAAAGAAAAAAGAGACAAAAAAAGAGGAAGACAAAAGAAAGAAAAAGCTCTAAATTGCCTCCATTCTCTGCTCTTTAGTGCGTGTTCCCATTTGTGTGTGTGTGTGTGTGTGTGTGTGTGTGTGTGTGTGTGTGTGTGTGTGTGTGTGTGTTGCCATGTAAATATAGTGACTAATACACACTGCCTGGCTCATCAATATGGGGAGCGGTGGGCTCGGCCCTCACAGATGAGCACAAGATGAATAATGTTAGCCCAGCATTGCAGCATATGACCACCCTTTCTCGTTCCACCCACCTCCACTGTGTGTGTGTGTGCGTGTGTGTGTGTGTGTGTGTGTGTGTGTGTGTGTGTGTGTGTGTGTGTTTGCTGTGCTAAAGCTCCCATCAATCACACGCCCAGGACCTTTCAGCAGGCTACATGCACACACCAAGACACTGACACGTACACACTCCCGCAGAGTTTATTAAAAGCCAGAGTGTTATCTCTGATCTGTCTGACAACAGCTGCACACACACATACACACACACACACACACACACACACCCATATATATATATATATATATATATATATATATATATATATATACAGTCAGCTCTAACACAACCATCAACACAAGTCACACTCGTGTTGGCTGCGTGGCGAGAAGAGCAAGTCCTCGGACAGATCTGTCTTTCTTTTCCACTTCCTCTCGGCTACGGAGCGCATCACCGCGGTCAAACAGGAAGGCCAGTGTTCAGGGTCACGTACCGGTGGAATTCCCCTCCTGCACCACAGGGAGCACGCGGGGCGAGGACACAGCTCCGGTTTGACCCAGTTCAGCCACCGTAGAGCAAGTCCCTCTTCTGTCCGCACTGGTTTTCCTTGAGTGAATCACTCAAAATTTGCAATTTTCTGATCTTGCAGATTCCGATTTTCTCTCTACGAATTTTGACAGGCTTACAGAAAAGCAGTAGTTTTAATGACAGAGGTTGCTTAGAGCTAGTGTTAGGAAGTTCTAGATCTATTTCATATTGCTGTGAAAACATCATCAAATGATTAAGTTTGAATACATCATGACAACTTTATAAATTATATAATAATGCAAGTTAAGTCAAACTCGGTTCACGTTGATGATAGCTGTTAGCTCCGTTAGCTCCGTTAGCCGATTGATCAATGCACCTCTATGTTAATCTGTCCTTGCTGGAAGTTGACAACCAGAAGGGCTATTTTCCCACATTCATAAAAAAAAACTGGGATCAGAAGCAGAGGTCACTTGTTCTCCAGGAAATAGAGCACCGTGATTGTTGTAGCTGTGGCTTGGCCCCTGGGACACATCTGTTATCAGATATGTGTTTTAAGTGTTTCTGCTTGGGGATATTTAACATGAAAAAGAGGGGAGGCTCTATCCGGAGAGAACATCTGGCCGCTCCCTGTTGAATGACTTCACGGTATGAGTGACATCACACGGGATAGTCCCGGGAGTCCCGTCCAACGATTGCAGTGTGCTTTGGTAATCCACGTCCCGCCCTGTTGGCCCGCGGCGTACGACAAACCCTGATCTGGCCTCCATCTCTACGCCCCGAGGAGCAGCGACCAGAGCAGGGGAGAACGACCGAGCCGAATGAGGGAACGGGAATGAAGAACAACTTTATTCGGCTGGCAGTTGCTATCGTCCAAACCATTCTCACACAATCAATCAGTTTCGGCATTGGAGTCCAGCTGACTCATTCTCAAAAGCAACAGTTCATTTTCCGCCTGTTTACAGTGCTGGGAGACGCTAAGCGGGGTGATATAACAGAGGGCCCCAGAGTCCCACAGCAGCAGTGTTTGACTCACTGTAGGCCCCATTACCATAGATGGCAGAGGGGAGTGAGAGATCTGCGCCCATCGATTGCCCCCAGCTGCACCGTCGATACTCCCCTCCGAATTCTGACACGGCGGACTAATGGTCTCCCGGGGGCAACCAGACCAACGCCCACGCGCCATTCCCCGCACCTCTGGGCGTAATGGACAAGCGTCAATACGTCAATACGTGACGGCCCGCGCCTTCACCTGCTGCCTCAGCCATTTCGGGCAATCAGCGCCCGCGCTAATGACGCCGCCGCTCGCTCTGCCTGTGATTCTTCATCTGTCCGCCCCACGTTTCTGCAAATCATAGTTTGCGAGTTAGTCATTGCAGCCAGAGCCAAAAGGAGGAGGCGACGAGCTGGGAAGAGGGGCAAGGTGGACTAGTTTGACCCCCTCGTAAACTCACTAGGTGAGGTTTTGCAACATGTGTACACACGTGTTCTTCCTGTCTCGCCTGGTTTGGCAAGACAGATTTTCGTAGCCGTCTGCCCGCACAAAGTCCGCCCCCCGACGTCGTTTAACAGCAGGGTAATTGTGTGATCGGTACCGGTTGACTGCTCTTCAGCCGCAGTGGCCCTGGAGGCTGGTGTTGTGGGGAGAAGGGGCTAACCCTTCCTGATCACACGGGGGTGAAAGCCACTTTGCCTGAGGAGAAAGGAAAGGACATAAGGAGGTGGGGGGAGGGTTGTTAGTGGAGGACCGAGGTGACAAAAGAGCTTTTGTGGATGTAGGTTTAACGGCGTTAACCCCTTTCTCTCCCTGCTTCACATGACTAACAAGAAACCACTGTGACAACTGAGCAACAGCCCCCGGGGCCGTGCCTTCGATTATGCGTTTGTGTGTCAGAGGTTGTGCGGGACATTTGGCCCTCGGCAGTCTTGTGACAGAGCTGACATTCTGTAGAAATGAGAGAGTGGTCAGCTGTTGTCAAAATGCCACAAAAAGGAGGATTTTTTGTTTTTAGCGGAAAAAAGAAAGAAAAGGAAAGAGCCCTCGCTGCACTTTTGCTCGTTAGTGTCAGAATTAGTGAAGCCACAGTAGGCTGTCGACCTGCATCTGCTGCCCCGGCTTCACCGAGGTGTGCTGACCCGCTGATTGCTATAAATGGGGAACTTGCAACGGTTTTAAAATTAGACGTGACCAATAAACAAAAAGGCACTACTGGGTTATTTCTGCACTTCCACCTGTCCATGAATGCGTGTGTGTGTGTGTGTGTGTGTGTGTGTGTGTGTGTGTGTGTGTGTGTGTGTGTGCTGCCTGTTGCCCTGCGGCCTGTCCCCTCACTGAGACATCTGTCAGGCATCAACCACTGACCTTTACGCCAGCGCAACTGTTGTCCCTCTCTCTTTTTGTTCCTACCTCTTCTTCCTCCTCCTCGTCTCATACCTTCACTTTACCACTTTACGATCACTTGCTTTTTCCTCTTTTGCCCCCATTTTCAAACCGTCTCCGTCTCCCCCCCAGCCTCCATCCCTCTCTCCCCTCTGCGTCCCCTCCTTTACCCTCGGCCCCTCTGACAGTTTGTGACACTCCCTCCCCGGGGCCGCCATCAGTCCAGACGAGCATCGCGTGTGACAGGCCAGCTTTGTCTTTTTAAGCCATTAGCAGCTCCTCTCCTCCCACCTTCCCACCTCCCCCACTCCCGTTTACCTTTTCTGCCCTCTTCTGTGTGTTTGTATGCGCACGTCTCCCGCTGCTGACTTTGTATTAATCTGCATAGCAAACACCGCCTCGACTCGAGTGAGGAATTGACGAGTGCAAAAGACACGTGACGGGCAGCGATGCTCAGTCCTCCTTTAATGAACTGATGCGTCGGGCAGAATGTACAGATGCCTTTGAGCAATCTGTGCAGTAAGTTATACTTCACAGGTAAGCGGGGTTTAATGAGATTTTCCAGTTGGAGGATTGTTTGCCTGCGCACCTCCCTCTCTCTCTCCCTCCCTCCTCGTCGGCCAGTGTAACTCTCCCTGCTCTGTACTCCCCCACAGTAAACTGTCAAGCCTAATACAGGCAGGAATGTCCAGTCACCTGCTCCTAAAATGCAACAGCCCTGTGCTACACTAACCTAATATAGACCTGCGCCACACACAAGCAGGTTGGATAACACCGTTGTTGCTCATTGCGTATATTTAAACACACAACCTCGGCCCAGCTGTTGGGCCACAATGCACACAGCGAGGGAAACTGAAATCTGAAGTCCGAGTACAAATGAGTGGTATTCAGGATCCCTACTTTAAGGAAGGACTGCTAGCATTTGTAGCCGCCTCACTGTATCTATGACAGAGCTGGATCAGGCTGTGAAATCGGACTCTGTCTGACAACACAGAGAGCAGGCTTGAACAGTTTGGGCCTCGCCGCTTGACAAATGATTACCACACTCCTCTGAGTGCGTCTGCCTATTGTCCGGCGCCGTAATATGCGAAGGGACTATTCCAACACATGCGGCACCGTCCCGGGACAGGCGCTCTGCGGTGAAGTTTGATGCTACTGATGTAACGGACTACATTTAAACCTGGCCGAATACCTTTTGGCTCTAATAATATCCCTGCAGAGCCTCCGCTCAGAATGTCACAAACACGAGACACAAACCGGCAAAAATCACAGAGGAGGAGGAGCGTTCTTATCTCCTGAATGGAGTCTGACAGCAGAGGTGACGGGGAGCATTTCATTGGGCTTTGCGACACTCCGAAAACGAGGCCGGTTGCTTTCCTGTGCAGGCCGAATACTTCTGTTGCCGTGTGGTTGTTGTTTCTGTGTTTTGAGGTGATTTCCAGTGCAGGCGTGCGTGAATAATATCAAGTACGGAGCTCCGGTGACATAGTTAACACTCGTGTACAGGTCTGATAGAGGATGTGTGATACGTGTGGGACAAAGGGGAGACAACAGGGACAGATCAACCGTAAAAACAAAGCACAGAGCTTAAGGAGGAAGCATTAACTGCAGGTTTTCTGGGGTTTTACCAGAAAGCAGGTGTTTCCTCTCTCTCTCTCTCTCTCTCTCTCTCTCTCTCTCTCTCTCTCTCCTACATCACTGCTTTCTCAGTCACCTGCCTGCACCGTGCATAGCTGGACTGGTTCACTGGGTGGGCATTCTCTCACCACAGACCTGCTGAGTGTTGGAGAAGTGGAGCAGGCCTCTTCACTGGTGGATGAAGGGAGGGAGGGAGCATAGATACTGTAAGTGGGTAGCAGGGGGTTTAGGTGTATGTGTTTGTTGGAGTTTTGTAGTCTTTTTGGACTTTGTTTTGCATCAGGTTAATTGTCTTAATAGTTCCTCGTGGCGGTAGATACGATGGATGTACCCACAGCGACCAAAAAGCCCTCTACACGGCGAGCATGCCTCTAAGTGGCTAAACACACACTCTTCGCTCTCACTAGGTGTACCGCTGTTATTGCCGTTGATGGGGATGTCTCACCTCCAACATAAACATGGCTCGGGGAGACAAGTGTAAACTTGGTGGCGGGGGCTTTGCAGAGGGTGTGTGTGTGTGTGTGTGTGTGTGTGTGTGTGTGTGTGTGTGTGTGTGTGTGTGTGTGTGTGTGTGTGTGATTGCACCCTCCGGTCCCTACCAGCCCACTGGCCTTATTTAGAAGAGCCGAGAGGAGCCAGATGCAGCAACTCTCCGAGGGCACCCAGTGCAACAGAATGTGTGTGTGTGTGTGTGTGTGTGTGTGTGTGTGTGTGTGGGGCTCATCACTGTGCTCATTAGCCCCAGAGAGAAATACCATCGCCTGCCACTGTGATTCCTACCCAGAACAGCCTTTTGACCTCCCCTCGGTAGCAAACGCAGCCTATTATCCAGGTGTCATTGAGGCGCAGCAGCACTATCTCTCTAACCCCGAGCAATACAACCACGTGGCCTACTAAGCAATGCACATAATAGACGCACTTTAGTCAATATCTCTATTGAGACGCATTCCACAATCTCGGAAGGGCAGTTAAATCCTTTTTTTTTGCTTTTCCTCACGCTCATTACCAACCGCTGACTTCCTTTACACTTGGAAGTGTGATCATGCAGATTAAGAGAACAATAGCCGCCATTAGCATTAGTGTTATCATGGAAAGTGCTCATCAGATGGGAGATGAGTGACCCGCGGAGGCCCATTAGCTCACGTGCTAAAACCTTGATCAGCGTCATTAGGAAGACAAGAGCCTATTGTCTCCACAGCTCACCTCTGAGATGAGTCACATGGAGAGCCCCGCTCCACAGGTTGGAGAAGTGCTTTGTAATAATCTCAATCGCTGTGTTGCTATTTGCTGCCTGGATCCATCAGTGGAACATATAGCAGTTTTGTGGTTGCGCACGGATCCAGAACGGCATCTAAAGTGACTAATTCTCAGGACTCTTCAGCGCTTCTGCTTTTTGCCTCTCCCAGCCGAACTTAGAACGATGAGTAAGAGGTCGTTTGGGGAGTTTTTGGAGCTGAATGTTGTGCTGTGTATCCATGGAGAAGAGTCCAGGATATGACTGGTCCTAGATGTCACTGTCCTCCTCTGCTGCGGCTGGCAGGCTCTCAGGAAACAGTCTCTTGGGACCCCTAGTGCCCTCTCCGGCTAACTGACTGTGAGGGGATGCGGCGCCGCTCTACCTCTGGACTACTGGAGCCAACTCGTCTTTGCCTGACCCAAACGGCCGAGCTTGCAAGTTTGGCCTGCAAGCAAGCCAACCATGAAACAAAAATCCCCAATTCTTTTGTTTTGTTATAGGCACTCGAGCTGACCTTCCTGACTCTGTGGGAGGACGGCTGTTGTTTTAACAAAACCGGCAGCGTTTACCTCCGCGCTGAATGAGGCACCTCACCTTGAGACGGCATACTTGAGGTTTTGAATGGCACGGCTTTGTTTTACTTTGGTTTGAGCTGTTTTTTTCTTTTTCTTTTTTTTTTAGTGGTTGGCATTGCAGAGCAGCGAGGGCAGACTTTGTGACGACAGGGTTCTGTAAGTCCTCGAGGATGTCTGCGGTTGTTTGAGCTCTGAATGAGATAAGTGGTGTACCTCAAAGACGGGAGACTGCACAGAGGCTAAATATAGAGACAGGAGAGAGGTAGAAGGGGCAGACAAAAACTGTGGCTGCCGCTTATGATGAGTCAATGTGTCTAATCACAACCAGAACTCCAGCAGACCTCAGGATATATGTCAGTCGGTTGGCTGAATTTAGCAGCGGGGAGAGCGCACACCCTTTGATCTGTCTCTGTAAGACGGGGAAAAGTGTTTTGGTTGAGCATTCCAGACATGCCTCCCACGCATTCTGGTCGGGGGCTGTCGGGCCTGCGCGACGTATAGGTCTGCAGATGCCCTCGCAGGTGATGGATCAAGATAAAGCTCACTCCGGACGGTAATCTGTTTGTTCACAGGCTCCGTAAGTTGCTCCGTGTCCTCGACCAAAGCTCGGTTATTACGCCAAGTCACTCACACCTCGAGGGCCTCAGAGATAGCTCACTCCCACAGAGGTTGAGATACTGCCATTCCTATCTGGCGTGCCCCAGCATATGAAAGCACAAACCAAGCCATCTGCTGTTGAACAAACACGACTCTGCGGTGATTTTTAGGTTCCCAATGTCTGCTTATCCATCAATCAGGCCGGGATCAAAAGAGCAGGCCCCTAAAAAAATCAGTGCCAGAGTTTACATCATTACAAATCTACAAAATGAACCCGCGTCAAGGGGCCATGTGGCGCTAGATATCCTGCGCAGACGGATCGACAATGATATGTCCGCCAAGGTGATCCCTCCAACGTGTTTGGGAGTAACCCAACCAGTCACCCATTCCTTTGCCTGTAATTGATACCGCCTGGCAGGTGTCATAACAACACAGCCCCTCTCCCCCGGGACAGCACATGGAAGTGTGGCTGAGATGGGCTGTCTTGCCGTGTCTCCCAATGGACTCTGGGAACTTTGCAAAGGGGTGAGGAGTGACGGTCAGGAGGGAGGGATTCAAGCAGCTTTGGCGTCAGTCATTAACTGAGGAGTCCCTCAGACTAGCCTGTCACAAAAGACGTTTAGCTGAAGAGCGAATGAGGTACTGTCATTTCAAAGCTCGTACAAGTCGGATGCGTTGGATCTCCCGAGGTAAAGGCTTGTAATCAAGCGTGTTGCGTTATTTGGCCCTTTTACCCAGATCCAGCCAGCGGTTGTGTGTGGGAGGCCACCGCAAAGGTGTGATCCGGGGCCAGGGGGTGAACAAAAAGCCAAAGCCATGGGGTCACAGGCCTTTATTTTCCCAGGTGTTCCCAAACACACTTGCAACCTCAGAAAAGAGAGCCAACTTCTTAGAAGTAAGCTCTACACCTCCTCCACCTACCAGCGCTCTCTCTCTCTCCCATTCGCGTAGGAGTCGTCCTCCTGTTGTGCGCTAGCATGTTAGCGCTAATGAGGCCAGCTGTCCAAACGCTCAGCCGGTCAGCCAGAAGGGACCGCGGCCTTTGTTGACGCGAGGTGTTACATCTCCTGTCGGAGCACACATTCTTGTCGCAACACCGCCAACCATTTGGCACAGGAAGGCCGTCCACCTCCCCCACCTGGAGCCGCTCGCCCGTCCTTTACTCATTCTGTACTTTGCAGCTCCCTGCTTTTATTGTCCCGCTTGGCCGTGGCCGCTCTACCTCTTCTGCACACACCAGCACATCGGTTCTCTCTCCGCAGCCTTTATATCATTTTTCTCCCGGCACACAGAGTGTCGCCGTTGCAATCGCTGACCTCAGCTTCCACACCTGAGTGGCTCTTGCCCTAAACAGCCTCTCAGACTCATCCTGAAGCGCCTTCCGAAGTGCTGCACCCTGTTCGGGCTGCTGAATGGACAATACATCACCTGGCAGTCTCTCCGGTGGAAAGGAGAGAGGTAGGGGGTATAGGGAGGGAGAGAGAGTGAGGGAGAGGGAGAGAGAGGTGGTGTGAGGCAGACACACTAGTTTATAGTCTCACAATGCGATATGAATCCAATTAATGATCCGTTTATTTGAATGGGAGGGCTCCCAAGTCTTCAATTGTTCTATTGGCTCTCCTGATTACAAAGGATGTGCGTCAGCCCTGATGTTTTTCTTTTAGAAGCTACAATGTGGTGGCGGTCCCATCATATTAAAGGGGGAAAAGAGTCGATGTTGCGGAGTGAGGGACAAGCATAGCGGTTGAGAATGAAATAGCTCTCCTGATGAGCCCCGATAGGATTTCGCAGCTGCGGCACAGCGGTGTTGACCCTGCGAGCGACTCGCCAAATAACCGTGCTTCTCCCTCCTCCTCCTCCTCCTCCTCCTCTTCCTCCTCTTCCTCCTGCGCCACCTTTCATCCCTCCACCCCCGCACCCCCTCCCTCCTCCCAGCCCGATCCCGGCACGTCTTTAGAGTTTGCGCGAGGGCCCGACCGTTTGTAGTGACCTGTAGCGAAGCGGAGAGAAAGAGAGAGACCTCACAGAAACAATCCTCATTGATTGAAACTGAGGATCATGATTCTCCCAGATACGCCTCCTCCCGACAACAAAACCACAAAAAAAAAAAACACTTCAGAAAGAAGTGGGCGGGTGGGGTTGGGGTGACTGAAGAAAAATGTTCAGGTGCTTTGTACTGCCAGTGTGTGTGTGTGTGTGTGTGTGTGTGTGTGTGTGTGTGTGTGTGTGTGTGTGTGTGTGTGTGTGTGTGTGTGCACATTGTGTATGATGTGCGATAAAGTAGCTGGAGAGGTAGTTTCAGTGCCGGGCCCTCTGCTGACTGGGCTGCTCTCACTGGAGAATTGATTTGGCCTCCGAGAGGATCTGTAGCTCTCTCTGTGGAACAGAGGGATGGAGGGATGGAGGGGGGGTTTAGAAATGGAAGGAGAGTGGGTGGAAGTAACACAGGTGGAATTGAGAGGTGGTAGGAACTGGGTGGAAAATGAAAAGAAGACACGGGAACACACACTCGCGCACATCTGAGGCAGACAGTCGGTCAGGGAAATTTACTCCCCGTAATAACCCTCTCTGCGGGGCCGGCTGTCTCTGTTGTCTCCTGGCTCCTTTCAGCCCATAACACAAACCGACCAGGTCACACCGACTCCCACACACAGGCGCTCACACACACACACACACCACTTCAGCCTGCAATCTAATGATCTCACACGCTGGTGCTGCTTGTGTCGTCTGCAAGTGCGAATGTTCTGTTTTGTTGTTGTTTTCTGTGTGCAACACAGTTTGCTGTTTCCGGAGCTCGTATTCACTCTGGATTCACGTCCTTCTCGAATGTTGCATACTTCTACTTCATTGAGGCAACCGAATCATCAGCTGCGGTGTTTTTTAACGGCCCTCCCTCCGCTCTGCTGTTAGTGCCCAAGCTGTTTTATTCTCTCCCGCTTTAACAACCCACTTCCCCCCCATGGGGATCCTTTAAAGTTTCATCGCATTTATTGAAGTTAGGCCGTGGTCTGTTTAATTGGTGTTTTCAGCTCTTTACCCCTTCAACCATTCCCTTTAATAGTTTGACATTTAAATGACGGTACATATATTTAACCTCTCTGACTCGTGGCCTTCAAAGTCAGTGCTCACAATCGAGAAGCCCATAGTTATGGAGCCTCCCGTTATCTTATCTTATCAAGGATGAAAACACTAAATGCTCTCCTTTCAAGACTAATTAAAAGAAGAAGAAGATAGACATCATCATCAGGCGTCATCCTAACCTCTGCCCCGCCTTGTCTCCCCGTGCAGTGACTAACTACAACAATGCGGTGGAGGCCGGTTCGGAGTCGGATGACGAGGACAAGCTGCACATCGCGGAGGAGGAAGGCAGCCCGGCGGACGGGGCCGACTGCGACGGCACCCCGGCCGACGACAAGCACCCCAGGGAGCGCTGCTGGGACGGAGGTGAGCCCAGACGCATTGTTATGGTCGCAGACACACACTCACGTATTTAAAATCACACCTCTTGTTTATCGAGACGAGGCACAGCGAGGTCCTTCATGCCACGAGTATCGCCCACACTCTCCCGATGTCTCCTCTCTCTGTCGGCGCTGCCACCGTTTTATTTACTGCGGCGACATCGGCTGCTTGAGCGGCGCTGCCTCACTTTGACCTCGGCTGACGCGGGGCAGGCTAAGTAAAGAAGTGCCCCACTGACGGCGGAGGCACGGTCAAGTGCCAGGCTTTTGTCTCATTGTGAAAAACGCAGAGTGCGAGGAAACAGGTACTACACGCGGTTAGGTTCCCAACTGAGGCAGGAAGGGCGATTCCAAACGGAGACAATGCCAACACAGGGAGAGACCTTCAAGCACAGAACATATCCCCACGCAGGCAGGAGAGCTTTACGGCACTGGTGGGCATTGGAGAGGCGGGGGGAGGGGCACCGTGAACTTCTTTTCTACCTCGGACCGCGTGGAAGTGACATCAGAGACACAGGAAGGGCTGACGTCACCCCCCACCCCCCAACACCCCCTTTCCAAAACAACAATTGCAGGTGCTGAAGGATGTCGGTGCTCCAACCTGGACCCAAGGCCTCCGCACCGCTCTCCTGATCCCACATACATCTGTGTGCGTGTGTGTGTGTGTGTGTGTGTGTGTGTGTGTGTGTGTGTGTGTGTGTGTGTGTGTGTGTGTGTGTGTGTGTGTGTGAGACGCTGTTAGTTCGGGGCCTGCGCCAAGTACAGCATGTGCAACACTTGTGACAGCTTCGTATGAAATGTAATTAGATATTCAGCCACATGGATATTTATTTTAGGGCGTTGCTCCCTTTTGCAGATTTCAGCTAAATTGTTTATGGATGAGAGATGTGTGTGAGACGGTGGGGGGGAGGGTTCGATTTAGCAAGAGGTCGAGTTCCCGGAAATGTCCAGCGAACTAACAATTTCAGTTAAGGGAGTTTTTTTTAACAGATTCTTTTTTAGAAATTCCTCTTCAGCGAGTTTCAGCTCAGTCAGTTATAGTTTTAGTTTCAGTTTCGGCGTGGTTTCTGTTGCTCGTACACGCCGCGGCGTCGCATTCATCGCTGCTCTCCAGCCGTACCTCCTCGCATGAAGGAAAAGTTGAAGGAAGAATAATGTCATTGGTTTTGGCCGGGGCTCTCGAACATTAAACACTTCACGAGCTGAGTTACACTGAAACAGCTCAGTGAGCTGGCTGCGCTCCACACTTATGCCTGATCAGGCATATTTTTCTTTTGGCCTTCACTCATGAGCACACGCACACGCGCGCACACACACACACACACACGCACACACACACACACACACCTCTCTTTCTCACTGTCCCCGGCCCTCATATCATGCATCAAGCAACATCTTTCTTGTCACTCCAAATCGGGCTCACGAGACGCGGGGAAAGCCACGGCCCTGCGAACACACACTCCTCCCTTGGTCCCTCCTCCCTTGGTCCCTCCCTCTGTTGGCTTCCCTCCTGAGAACAGAGAAGTCTCACGGGCCCGGCCTTGAACAGCGACCGCCACCCGCTAATCTTCTCCTCGGCGTAGCTCAGCTTGCTTCAAATAATAATAAAAAAAAACCTTGACACCCCTTCTCCTGAGACGGCCGCGCTCCACAACCAACACAGCGGGTTTTTTATTCATCTGCGCTTTTGCCATCTCCCCTTTCCTCCTTTCTCCGTTCTCTCTCACTGGCTTCCTCTGGTTCTGAATCATTCCTCTTGATTACATGGTATCACAGGCGCCCTGCTCGCTGTCATTACTCATTCACTCCTAAATGATTATGTAGCGCCTGAGCAGCCAAGTGTTGGTGCAGTAAACTGCAGCCTGAGTAACTCCAGGAGATTTAAAAAAAAAAAGAAAAGGTAGAGAGAGCAGTGACCTGGGAGGGCTTCTCCTTTATATCTGACTAGCATGGTTACAGCTGGTTGTTAGTGGAGTGTGTTTGGCGGGCGCTCGCGCTCTGCTGCACTATTCCAACCGCCGGCGAATTTGCTCCTTCATCTCGCGCATCAGCGGCAATTACCTTTTCCTCACCGCGATGACACACGATGTCCCTCACAATCAAATCCTTGTTGGACCGCTTGTTTCGGGGTGGACACACGGGAACACCTACATTCCTGCGTGCCTTATGTCACCGCGTGATGTTAAAACTGAGCCGGCCTTCTGGACAGGAAAGGAAGAATCACCCAGAGAGCTGGGGAGATTGTCCAGCGGAGACACGAAGCACAAATACTTGATTACACCAAGCCAAGGATAAGCGAGTCCTTGTAGATTTAGTAATTACCTCACGTGTGCTGGGACTTCCCTCCTGTTGATGGGAGATAAAGCGCGACGTCTCCGCTAATGACTGCGGCGTGTTTTGAGCCGTTCGTGCGCGAATCCTTATCGCCGGTGCGTCTCCCCCATCCGAGAGAGAGAACCCACGAACGGGGCCTGGATGTACAACCACAGGAAGCGGTGGGGAGGAGGGGGGGGGCAAAGGTCAGGACGGGGGCAGGAAACGCAACATGGGATGCCGCTGTATCGCGTTGCAGAGATGTGGGCAGAGAGCGATGAGGAAGGAGCGAGGGAAAGAGAAGAGGAGCGAGTGGGTGGTCTGGTGATTTTGTTCTAGGTCGTACTATAGTTAGATTACACTGTAAAATAAAGAAGGAGAGAAAAACGAGTCGACAACAGAGAGTCCTGCCGCAGCCTCACAGGGCCTTCGTTCCGAGTTTTCTTTTTTTTCAAACCGATTTTCCACTTGTGCAGTGGTGCGTGCTCGTCCCTGCGTCAGCACTTAAATGGCCTGTGTGATGTTTCATGTCAGGGGAGCAGCCTGATAACACGGAGCCTCTCTGGCCTCGCTCTGTACTCAACAAAGAGCTGAGACACACACACACACACACACACACACACACACACACAGACACAAGAAGGGAAGACAACAGCTTATCATACCGTTGCACCTCAGACCCCCAACCGGGACTCGACTTCACACACACGCTCAACATTTAGTAGCCTAGAGGTGTGTTTGGATGCTGCCTTTGAGCCGTGGAGGGAAGCTCAGCATCACATCAGCACTTTCCCACACGCAACAGTGTCCGACAATGTCTCGTCAACAGCCAACAGAAGCATTGAGAGCATTTTGTATTGCCTCCACGCGGCTCTCAACATGGCGACGGTGCTGACAAAGCTAACAGTGTTTACCTGAAGCGTTATCAGCCGCAACCGCCGTTAGAGCGCCATTCAGGGGCGGCCATGTGCATTCGGGGGGCGCTAGCATGCTGCACACAGGGAGAGCTTCCTCCTCTGCTCAGGCAGACTTTATAGGTATATAGGTTTATAGTTGTTTACTGCCGCGTCAAGAAGGACCTTTAAAGAATGACTATTTCTCTCAGATGAAATATGCAGCAAACATGTGTGGGGGTTAGCGGCCCCTAAATGTTCCTGACCGTCAAGTTTATGATGAGAATTCTACAATTCTACTTTCTCAACACCTGTTGGCTCCTGCTTTACACACATGTTCACCAACACCCCGCCACTTTCTGTTTTTCCTTTTTTCTTTTCTTTCTCTTCAATAACACGAGCAACAAACGAATGATGTTGTTTCGCTGCTTTGTTAAGGCGCACCAGAGGAAGCTGTGTGTAAGAGCACTGGTATTCACTGTGCGCCATTGAGCCAAGAAGCGCTACACCTGTTCCCGTCTCCGAGGAGAACACAGCTCTCTCTCTCTCTCTCTCGCTCTCTCTTTCAACACACACCACGATTCACAAAGCACAATTCTCAGATCTCCTCTACGCTGGAGGAGTGCTTAAATCTGTAAAACATCTGCCCGGTAAACACCACAAAGGCCTAACTTTGCTTTCAGCTGACGGCTCACCCTCGTTAGTGTCCTCTGTAATGATGCACACAGGCGCGCTAACGTATCCGCAGAGGGTTTTAATCGCAGAAACACCACACTCTGTTCCGGTATCCACTTCAGGGAAGCTCTGGGAGAGCAGAGACGGAAACGGGGAAAGGAAGCTCCCCGCGCATCCTAAACGCCGTCCTCGGGTTACACTCCCTGTAAGCCGCAGCTTTCTAATTAGTGCTCGTTAGGCTAGCTAGCCGGGCTCGTGTGATGTGGAGGAGAAAAGGGGAGAAAAAAAATTAAACAAAAAACGTACTCGGCTCCCATGTGCAGACTCTCATTTGCTGTGATATTAAGCACAGTCTGAAGGCCAAGTCTCTCCAGAGAGCAGAGCGTGTGTGTGTGTTTGTGTGTGTGTGTGTGTGTGTGTGTGTGTGTGTGTACACGCATCCCTTCCTGCGTGATATCTATCCGCCGCAATACATCAGGACAAGATTCATCACCTAATTATCAGTCGCAGTCTCAACAAGCACCTTACCTAACATTGTGAAAAAGGGCTTGCCATTCAGTTCCTAACAAAGAGCTCGATGCTCATACAGTAGCCTGTGGCCTTTGATGCTAATTAGTTTTCTCATCCTATTGTGAACAACAGCATTCAGGATGTTTTCTCCCCCCTCCTACCCCCTCCTCCCTACCTCCCTTTGGCGCCACATGCCTCATTCCAGGCTGGTGAACATGTCATGATCAAGGGCCCGGACTGTAAGATCCAATTCAGCTGTAATGACAGTGACATTATTGGATGATCACATTACAGAGGTTAGGGTTTCATACGCGCCGCCCGCATCGATGGGAAAACATGTATACGGCTGGAAATAAGGGGCTGATCGATGACACCTGTTATTCCTGTGACTCTAACCGGCCGCGTGTTCGTCCCCTCTGCAGTGAAGGAGGAGTGCGCGTCGGACGCCGAGGACGACGGCAGCACGGACGCCCTGGTGGAGGAGATGCTGCAGCAAGGAGACACGGCCGTCATCTACCCAGAAGCCCCGGAGGACGAGCTGCAGCGCCAGGGCACCCCCGACGCCGGCGTCCATGACGAGAACGGTAGAGGACATCGCCGCGAAGGGTTTCACAGCACATTCACGGAAACCAAGCTAAAAAACTAAGATAACACTCTCAGCAAGATCATTTTTCCATTTTCTTTAATTGCTTTTAATGTCATTAATATCCCTGTTAGAAGTGCACACACAAGCCAGGTGTATTGTCCCTAAATAACACTGAAACACACACCACCGAGCTCACAGTCACTGAGCTCTCACACTATTACTGCACCTACCCAGTAATTACCCCCCCCCCCCCCCGGGGGACGGCTCTACCTGCTCTCCCGTCACACCTTTAGGTGTTAACACCCCCCCTATTAACGCCACTCTCCGACATCATTACACACGCTGCTGTTTGTTAAGTGCGGCACACTGGGGCCCTTTCATTGCTCCCGGGCCTTTTTGCCTTTTACCTGCTGCCACAGAGGAGGAGGGAGGGGGGGGGGCCCAGGGGGGAGAGAAACCGCAACACCTGAGCAAATTTGTCACGTCCGCGCGAGCTCTCGGCTCACAGCTACCTGCGCGATAATGTGTGTGCATTCCCATCCCGAGGCCCTCACCAATACATCACCTGTTAACGAATTAATGCTTCACCTGTGTGGGAGCCGGGCAACCGAGACCCTCTGTCAGCCCGGCTCAGATCTCTGCAGGCGGCGGCTGTTTACCCAGCTCACTTTTCCTTACACGCGTGGGTGTTTTCTGAAAGGCTCCGAGCGCACAATGGGCAATCAAATGACGGAATTTCAGGCGTGCGAAAGCTGTAATTGCTGGGCAAGAAGTACAAAAGCAACACACACAAAAAGCACTATTTACGGCCCCGCATCGGCAGCCGAGCACGTTATTTCCACAAGGACAGGAAGGCGGTTACTATGGATCACTAATCAGCGTTTATCCATTTGGTTACCTGGGTGCTGTTTACCTGTGGGGGAGGATCTCTCAGTGATTGGTGAACTCGCAGAGGAGTGTTACTGTGGCAGGCCTTGTGTAACATCAAAGAGCCCTCCCTATTGATCGAGTGTGCCCCCCCCCTCCCCCAACCCTCCTCTTCACTCTCTCATGTGTCCTGACAACACTCTCCTCTTGTGGCTCGTTTCTTCAGGAACTCCTGATTCGTTCTCTCAGCTGCTCACCTGCCCGTACTGCGCACGAGGCTACAAGCGTTACAGCTCCCTGAAGGAGCACATCAAGTACCGGCACGAGAAGACGGAAGAGAGCTTCAACTGCCCCGAGTGCAGCTACAGCTTCGCTTACCGCGCGCAGCTGGAGCGGCACATGACGGTCCACAAGGGCGGACGGGATCAGGTAAGAAAAGCTCCAACAGCTGGATTCCGATAAAACACCTTTACTGGTTCATGGATTCATACCTTTCCGGTATATTTGAACGTTCTGGTGATTTTATTTTGTTTTTCTTATCTTAGTGTTGTTATTAAGTTGTGGAAGTGCATTTTTTTTTTACTAGATACTTACTTATCCTAAACCCTACTCTGGTGCAACATTTTGCAGGATTCACTGAAACCAGGTAGTGAGAAAGTAGTCAAATACTTCTATATTTGTGTAGACGACAGTTTAATATTCCGATATGTATATGCATCACTTTACACCAAAAGTCAGCGCGGCTGTATCGGTTGGCCGGAAGGTTTCAGTAGTAATTACACAGCAACAAAGTGATCCTAAATTATGCAAACCTACACAGAAGCTTTGTCTCCGGCAGCTCGCTTCCAAACACGATAAATAAACATGAACTTTTGCCCCCCGATTGATTAATGACACTGCGACGTGAATTAGCTGCGGTTCAAAGGTTGTGTTTTCATGGTGCATCCCGCTGAACGTGCCTCTCTCCCCTCGTCTGACAGAGACACATCACGCAGTCGGGAGGCAATCGTAAATTCAAGTGCACTGAATGTGGCAAAGCATTTAAATACAAGCACCATCTGAAGGAGCACCTACGCATCCACAGCGGTGAGTGGACAACCCCTGTCACCATGGCAGCATTCCGCCCGTGTGTGTGTGTGTATGGGTGTGTTCATGCACGTGATTCTGTACACGTCTTTGCCACGACTCTGTTGGCCACAGATGTTTCCATTGAACCGATATTTATGTTTTATTTATGCTTTTGCCAATTCCCTGTCTTTAGGTATCCTTCATTGTGTTTCAGTGCTCTTCCTTGATTGTGTTTCTTTTGGCGTTATGGGACAGCAATTAGAGAGGGGCCTTTCCCAGCGGTGCCATTACATCAGCGTTTAAGCATCATTGAAATGCATTAGAGCTTTTTCCTACCGCACTGCTCATTGCCTAGCTCGCTCATTTAGCTTCATTCACTAATGGAAATCTGTTTCTCCCCCCCACCCTTCCTTTCTCTCTCTCTGTTCTACACATTTTATTCAGGAGAGAAACCCTACGAGTGCTCCAACTGCAAGAAGCGCTTCTCTCACTCGGGCTCATACAGCTCCCACATCAGCAGTAAGAAGTGCATCAGTGTCATCTCAGTCAACGGCAGGCCACGCTTGGGGAACGCCAAAACCCAGACCCAGGGGCCGTCGCCGGGGCTGCCCACGTCGCCCTCGGCCCTCCGCACCCACATCAGGGAGAAGATGGAGCACAGCAAACCCCTGCAGGAGCAGCTGCCCCTCAATCAGATCAAGACCGAGCCAGTGGACTACGAGTACAAGCCGACGTTGATTACATCCCCAGACATGGCCGCCATGAACGGTGGGGTTTTCCACGGAGGCGCTGCGGCTCCTCTGCAGGGCACAGTGCAGGCCGTGGTCCTGCCCACCATGGGCCTGATGTCTCCCATCAGCATCAACCTGGCAGACCTGCAGAACGCTCTCAAAGTGGCGGTGGACGGTAACGTCATTCGCCAAGTGCTGGAAAGCAACGCCAAAGGCCAGGCGCAGATGAACTCGGGGTTAACCACTGGAATGCTCCATCCCGGACAGCAGCAACTCATCTCAGCCATCAGTCTGCCCATCGTGGGCCAGGATGGAAATACAAAAATCATTATAAACTACAGTTTGGACCCCAACCAGGGCCAGCTCATGGCCCATAACCTGAAGAAAGAGACTGAGCCCACCTCACCAGGCCAGACCACCACTGACAACTTCAAGTCCCAGAAACTCCCTGAGGATCTCACCATCAGAGGCGCCAGGCCCAACGAAACTAAAGAGAAAGAGGAAAAGACCACTAAAACTTGTCTCCTGTGTGATAACTGTCCCGGTGGGCTGGAAGCACTCCATGCCCTCAAGCACTGCAAGAAGGACGGTCTCCGGCTGAACGGAGCGGGCCTGGATAAGTCTGAGTCTGCTGTCGCTGCCTTGCTGTCAGATGGAAGGCTCTGTAACCAGCCCAAGAACCTCTTGTCCCTGCTCAAGGCCTACTTTGCCTTAAATGCAGAGCCCACCAAGGACGAGCTGGACAAGATCTCTGACTCGGTCAGCCTGCCGACCCACGTGGTTAAGAAGTGGTTTGACAAAATGCAGGAGGGTCAGATATCACTGGGTGCCCCAACACCTCCCTCGGAGGAGGAGGACACCTGTGAGGCTAGCAGCGTGGTGTCTCTGGTCCCGGGGAAGGACACGGCCGACATGAGCCCTTCCGGGACTCAGGGCAGCCCGACAGAAGCCACCCCAGCCGAGGTCAACGGCACTCACGGCACGCCGGCCTCTCCCTCACCACTAAACCTGACAGCGGGAGGTCCTGTCCCAGCCCCGCCTCCCCAGAGCACTGAGGGACCCCTCGACCTGTCGCTGCCAAAGCCCGCCAGAGAGGAGGCGGAGAGAGTGGAGGCTACAGTCCGTGTTTACCCCTCCCTTTCCTCTGGCTCTACCAATGCGGATGAACCCCTAAACTTAACTTGCACAAAGAAAGAGGCATCGCCACTCTCAGCCATGGGCGTCAGCCCCATCGCACTGTACGCCAGCCAGCCAGGTGCCAAACGCCTGGACATTGTGACCACAATGCAATGCCTACGGGCACTCGCTAACAACACTCACTCACTCACTAACAACAAACAGACTATCCTGATCCCCCAGCTGTCTTACACCTATACCACTACAGCAAGCAGCCCTGCTGGGACCGAGACGCAGGAAACCATCCACCTCAACGGAGTGAAGGTGCGCAATCATCTTTGTTAAATGCATAGTTTAACATGTGATACTACTCTTATATTTGCATTAAACATCAAGCTGCAGGCAGCAGTCAGTTAGCCTACATGTAGCTTAGCACAAAGACGGGAAACAGGGGGAAACAGCAAGCCGGGCTTTGTCCAAAGTTTACAAAATCTGCCAACCAGCACCTCCAAAGCTCACATGTCATAATTAACTTGTTTTATTTGATCCACACAAAAAGACACAACAACACATTGTAGTTTTATGGATAGTTGCCTTCTGGATTAATTTAAGATTACTTGGCAATCAGTGGATGCAGATTGTATTACCGTTGGATAGAACCAGGCTAGCTGTTGTGTGCTAAGCTAAGATAAGTGGCTGGCTGTAGCTTTATATTTACTGCACAGCCAGGAGAGTGGTATCAATCTTCATCTGACTCTTGCCAAGAAAGCTCAGAAGCAAAGCATTCGATTACTTTGTATTACTTTGATTCAACCTGTGCGCACTCTTCAGTCGCTGTATAAAAGGGAGGATGTTATTTTTAAATGCTCACAGCTTTATTTGCCTCGCCAGCATTTCAGAGGTTTTGTTACTCTGGTTTCATTGGCACAGGTCTGACCGTACAGTTGCTCTTTACACTACTCTGATGCTGGAGTTGGGTCGGCTACAGCAAACCGGTTTGACTTAGATAGTGCAGGAAAGAATTCAGTGACTAATCCGGTAGCCATTTTGAGAAGCAAGTGGTTTGGAATCAAGTTGTCTTTTTGCCTCTCTAGGAGCGATCAGTCAAACCCTTTCAGTCCAGATCATTACTTCCCATTGTTCAAAATCCACCAGGACATAATAGATAGTGTGAAACCATCCAAAATGTAATCAATAAGTCATATATAGAAACGTCAGAATTCAGTCCTTTGTAAAAAATTTAAAAAGAGAGATGAACAGTTCTTCATTGTGCAGACGCCTAATGATGGATGTAGATCTCTCCGGGTGTGTGAGTGATCTTCCCGGGCTGTCACCCAGAGGACATGAGGCTGCACTTTACTGCAGAGCCCCTATTGATCTGCTGGAATCTGTTTAAACGGCACACCTCTGCCTGCCTCATTGATTTATTGTTGTTGTATTATACTTCCGTGTTAAGTGGATTGGCATAGACCTGCCTTGTAAAACGAAAGAGCTGTGTGTATATATCATCTCCTTAATATTGCCCCACATCCTCTTCCGCTGCATCAGTAGATGAGTTTTACCAGCCCGGGGACAGCAGAGAGCTCCACGAGCGCTCGTAAGTGAACAGGATGCGTTGTGTCCCGGGCCAAGGAGAAGATTGCTCACCCGTATTCTGAAAATTCAAAGAGATTTTACTTTCCAAAAGTGCCTTGAAGCAGGATATGACACGGCATATCTCACACAAGTTGTTCATTAGCATTGGTACATTTCTGAGTCATTCGTCGTCAAAACATTTTTAATACATGTGTGATTTCTCACATCCCCCCCCAGGTGGAGAAGCCGGACACGGGCTCAGAGGGTGTGTACACCGTGGAGGAGCAGAACGACTCGGACTCGGGTCCCGCGAGGAAGAAGATGAAGAAGACGGACAGCGGCATGTACGCCTGCGACCTGTGCGACAAGATCTTCCAGAAGAGCAGCTCGCTGCTGAGACACAAATACGAACACACGGGTAAATACCACTTCTCTCATGTGTGTACCCCCAAAAAAAGTCCCCAGCAGAACCGGAACTTGTCTCAGCAGCAGAGCCTCGTTGTTAGTTCTTGGGAAAGATGAGTCAGAGTGAGAGTGAAAGGGGGATTTTCGAGCTGCAGCGTAAAACAGGGTGGACACCTCCATTCCAGCAGGTATTACTCAACACGCGCAGAAGAGGTCTGAGAATTTCTTTCCGCCAACTCCCCACCTCTGCACTGCCAGCTTCTCATGTGAAGCCCCGAGTGTTGCAACAGGCGAGCTCTGGTAGTGATTTGGATCGCTCTGGGATGAGGATGATGATGATGATGATGATGATTCCGTGGCCAAGTGCGGGTCAACGCTCTCAGAGGCGTTTATTTTTTTTTCTTACTCTCGATACCTGGCTTGCAAGCGTAGTTTTCAGCTCCAAATGACCTCATCCCTAGGTGAAAAAAACGTCTCCCTGCCTGGATAAAGTTTCCTTGAAGGTTTGCGAGCACAATCGCTGTGATTCCGTTGTATTGTTTTGAAATGCCTTGGATACCCTGATGATAGATACTGTTACAGGCCTCTCTGCATATTGCGCTGGAGTGTTTATTGTCTGCCTCCCCATGTCTGTGCCTTCTTAACTCAACAGCGTTTTCACTCCTTAAAGTTGACGCATATCTCGTTGTCTCCTTCCCCTGCAGGGAAGCGACCTCACGAGTGCGGCATCTGCACCAAGGCCTTCAAACACAAGCACCACTTGATCGAACACATGCGTCTCCACTCGGGGGAGAAGCCCTACCAGTGCGACAAGTGCGGCAAGCGCTTCTCGCACTCGGGCTCCTACTCCCAGCACATGAACCACCGCTACTCCTACTGCAAGAAGGAGACGCAGGGCCAAGGCGAAGGCCGGGAGAGCCCCGAGGAGGACGGCGAGGCCCGGGCCGAGATGGAGGCGCTAAACCGGCTGGAGCGGCTCCTGGCGCCCTCCCAGCTGGACCTGGACGAGCGGGGGAGCAGCACGAGGGAGGACGAGGAGAGCGAGGAGGAGGAGGCCGCGGTGGACATGGATGACATCCAGGTGGTGCAGATAGGGGACGAAGGAGGGGAGGAGGAGGAGCAGGAGGAGGAGGAGGAGGAGGAACAAAGGAATGAAGAGGAGACGGAAAGAGTATTGGAGGAGGCAGAAGGAGAGGCGGAGATGATTGAGGAGGAGACGGAGAGAGAATTGGTGGAGGGAGGAGGAGAGGAGGAGAGCATTGAGATGGAGGCTGAGAGAGAATTGGTGGAGGAAGGAGTAGAGGACAAGATGGAGGAAGCATCGGTGGAGGATGGAGGGGAGGACGAGGAGAAGACGGCGATGGTGGCGGAAGAGAAAGACGAAGAGAAAGACGAGGAGGAAGACGAGGAGGAAGACGAGGAGGCTGACTCAAGGCGGGAGGAAGTGCTCGAGAGCATTCAGGAAGAGGAGGAAGCCAAGGAGAAGGAAGAGGAGGCGATGGATGCAGAGGAAGGGGTGACGGAAGAGGGGGAGGTCAACGAGGAGAGTGGAGGAGAAACAGACACGCTTTCTGGAGAGCCCAACCAGACGCTGCAGGAGAAAAGAGATACTGACTGAAAGAGGAACCCGACTCCTCCACGAGACACAATCAGATTCCTCCTCCTCTTCCTGTGCGGAGGAAGAACGCGGGAGACGATGTCCGGTCGCTCTGACAGTTCCTTTCAGTTCACTACTGTGTAGAAATCCAGGTGTGCCTGAAAAAAAATACTAGTGACTTTTTTTTCGCGGGAGAGCGGTTTTCTCGCTGTCCGAAAAAGAAAAAGAAAAATCAATTTGTAAAGAAAAAGATGAAGACGAACAAAAATTTTAACAAACGAAGGAAATGCATTATACAGACTTTGGAAGCTAGAGCCGACACGTTTTAGATAATGTTTTATTACTAAAACACCTTGGGTCATTTCTTTTTATCAGTGTTACTAATTTTATCACTCATATTTTAACCTTTAAAAGCTGTACAGTTGGGAGATATTTCTATACCTTTTTATTGCCAATGAACAAAAAAAAAGTCAGTATTTTATTAAGTTGGAAGGAAAATAAGACAAATCCTGTGCACTACAAGTGGCTTGGTTTACCTATGGATTGAGCAGTTGTGTTGTCCACCCTTCAGTATTACCGCACTAGATATACCGCGCCCACGCTAGCAGATGTTAGCTTTACGTTTCCTTTTGATGTTCTTTTGATTGGATTGTGAGCCTTAAGAAGAATAACAATGGAGAGTGGGCGGGTCGTTTCATTGACTTCCTTTCAGACTTTTAGACTCAGTGTTGTCAAAGTTCTTTCAAAGACCAGTGTTTTATTGTTAATAGTTTGACATTTTGGGAAATAAACCCAGTTATTTTCTTGAGGAGAGTTGAAGAAGAGATGAAAAGAACCCACATATCTGTCCGATAAATATACGGCTACAGCCAGCAGCTGCTCGACTTGACTTAGCTTAATTTAGCTTAGTTTAGCTTAACTTAGTTTAACCTGGCTTAGCTAAATTTAGCTTTATTTGAGGACCAGAACAGAGGGGGAAAAAGCTAGCTTAAGCTCAATCTAACGCTGCTAAAGCTATCAGTTATGTCCTACTCCTCTACTGTTCCACACTCCAGTCCAGTAATGCATGCTGGACTATTTCTGACTGCCAGACAGAGGCAGGCTAGCTAACGAGGTTAATCATTTCCTGGCTTTAGCTGCATATTTACAGACCCATACGTGTGCAGTGTCCATTTCTCTCATCAAATTCTCGTCCAGAAAGCCAATAAGGGTATTTTCTTTAAATGTGTTCTTAAAACTACTGCTTTAAGTGTTCAGAGCGCGCAGAAAGATGATCAAGCTAACTGTCTGACCCTCCCGATGCCTACCCCCTACTCCGAGCCATATGCAAAAACGAAAGCAAATCAAACTAAACAAGAGAAGCATGCATATCAAAAGTGCCATTGAATATTGCTGTTGAAGCTTAGCAGCTCTGATCAGGTATTGCCGGGTCCCAGATCAACCAATAAGCCGGAATACTGTTGACTTTGGCTCGCCACCACACCTGAGAGTAGAGTTCGGTCTATTCGCGTTCCCTAGATGTTGGAGAAGTTGCTTTTTATTTCTAATCTGAGCAGCTACAAGAGATACGATGCACATGCGTTCAAATGGATGATGAAGTATGATTTGTAAATGCTAACTGTGTCCTGCCTTTTCAAAGCTCATTCAGTGCACTTGTTTATTAACACACCATGAAACGCTCAGATGTCTCTTCAGGTAACAAAATGTAGGCAAATATGAATCCCAGGAGTTTAATTCAACAATGTTTTTACCTGTCAGTATTATTTTTTGTGTCTCTTATGTTGTTTTATGTTCTGGTTCCTTGTGTGTACTGTATGTTTTCATCAATGGCAGTATTATGTCTGTTTAGTCATAGAGAACTTTTATATTTATGTGTCTTATTTTTTATATTTCTTTATGGTTATTTATTACACGATGTAGTGTACAAGACTGTAGTTTGTATTAATACGATAATATATTTTAGTATGGAAAACAAAGGCAAATAACTACGAGCCTGGAAATACGAGACTCCAGCATACTGAAGTATGTTTTTCGAACAAATAAAAATTATGTTTTTGCTCGGAAAAAGAAAACAACTAGCACCCTGCAAGCCTGAAAATTGGAACCTATGACCTCTGTGCATCCATTCTCATGTTAGTTTTCTTTCCCCTCTAATATGAAGCTACTGAACTTTTGAAAACTAATCGTATGTCTAATAGCATGAGTGTGTGCTGTTTTATTGAAGGATTACCCTTAACCACACAAACTGTCCTTTTTGCCAAGCCAAAATAATATTGACATTTGTTCTTATGTTTTTATTTGTGCCAATTTGTTACTTTATGTCAGTGTCAAGACCACGCCCACTTTTATATATACCCCTCCCCCTTTTAACACCCTCATCTTTTTTTATAGTGATTTATTTTTGTTTTTTTTGTTCATTTTTTTATGACTCCCCATCTCACAATAAAATACATCAATTACAAGCTGCTGGGTTTGTGATGATATTGTTGTTGAGAGTTTTTAAATCACACGATATTAAATTATTGCTTACAATCAAAGTAATGTTACAATAGGGAAAAAATACATAAAAGACCACTTTGAAATTGTACAAAGAAAGAGATATGATTATTGTCAATACCATACAATTATTGTTAATAATATAATGTTGATATAATATTGTTATTGTTTATATGTGTTCATGCAAAACCTACACAACATATAAAACAGTTGATACTTCCTCATTTGGTGTAATAATACGTTATGCTTATTTACACATAATTGTCCCCAAATGTCCAATGACAAAGTAAAGCCGATGTCATCAGAGCTTAAAGGGTTAAATAAATGCTTTCACACTATTGAGCTAAACATGGAGCTTAGCTTAGCATAAGGACTGGAAGAGCAGGTCCTCCCTCTAGTGCCTCTAAACCAGGAAGTGACTGCATCCGACCAGGAAGGTCTTTCATTTTTCTAGCTAGCTGTTTCCAGCTAACAGCTCGGTTAAGCTAACCGTTTCTGACTTCCTTTAACGCGTTTCCTTTCCCCCTAGCTTCTTCTTTAGTATACACACGTTGATCCTCTCATCTAAATCTAAAGAAAGCAAATAAGCGAACGTCCCCCCAAAAAAATCAAAGCCACTCTTTTGAACTGGACGTGCGCACAACCCTCAGATAGATCAGTCTCAACACTCCTTCCCATCCAGCCGCCTGCAGCCCAGCCCAAGGTCAACCTATTGATCCGGATCAGGTTTCCAGGAGGGTCGACCCTCCCCCGCTCCCTCCACCAGCATTAATTAGTAATGGAGTGGACTAAAAATCCATAGTCTGTTGAGGAGCTGAAAATGATACAATAGCTGGTGAACATATTTGATAGCTCTCTCTCTCTGTCTTCCCAGAAGCACTGACTCCCTCTTTCTCCAAGGGGAAGTCATAAGAAGGAAAAGAAGCAGATTCCAAGTAGCTGCAGTTGGAGTAACTAGCTGAGCTCACAGAGGAGTGTGTTTGTAATGTGTGACAGAGGCGGTTTGACTGCCATCGTGTTGAATGGGTCCCCGGAGACACGTGGAGTGTTGGCGGTGGAATAATGCTTTATAGGACAGCTCGCCATAACATTACTGTGTCAATCCGTTCCGACGGCGTGGCGTAATCGTGCCGATTACGAACGTCCTCGACGGTGGCCCAACGGAGACTCCGGAAAAAGGTCAAAGAGTGCGTTGCCCTTGGCGGCGGGTTTTTCGGGGCGTTTTTACAGGCCTTCAGTCCGATCCGCGACGCAGGAGCCAAGATATTGCCACATGTTCTGCTGGGCTCAGCATTTCAAAGGAAAATTGAAAAGCTATAACTGCTAAGAGGATATGGAGTGCTCTTGCCAATAATGGTGCAAAAGCCTGATGAAGTATCATGGCTGCCGGGGCTCTGACACCGAGCCAAACCCAGGGGGGGGGCTGAAGCTCCCCGGGGAAATTTAGAGGAAAGCCGGCAGGAGGAGGAGGAGGAGGAGGAAGAGGAAAGAAAAGCCTGCTCTCAAGAAATAGCAGTCACTTAAATATCATGTTCATTTACTCAACCACTAAATAGCAGAACGTACACAAGGACATTATACGTGTGTGTGTGTGTGTGTGTGTGTGTGTGTGTAAATGGGAGGGTGAATATGTCACTTCACGTGACAAATGGCTGTTTCAGAGCTCCATTTGAACCCGCTGGTCAGCATAAGCTCACACGCTTGTGAACATGTATGTATTTACGCGTGTAACCTGTGAGACGTCAAAGCAACGATTACCCACTCGAGTCTCCTCATACGTCAGCTCTTCATGACACAAGCATACAGCATGATCTACTGGTGTTTGGAGAGACAAATAAACAACACAAATATATATGTATATCATTAAAAATTGTACAACTTGCAACAATCAGTGGACTTCTTATTGATTTCACTTTCACGCGGGCGAATAATGAAGGAGCCTGGTATAACGTTAACATGACATCATGCAACAAAGCCTCGCATAACACAGCTGGGATACTAAATAAATAAAAAGAAACATGATATCAATTAACATGACACATAATTAACCACATGATGCAACAAAGCCCGGCAGACAACGCATGACATAATGTGATACATGACGCTTCATAAGTACATGATAGGAGATGTAGAGGAGCAAAAAGGTCGTCCGCCCAATATGGAAATCTGATCGCTCATTATGAAAAGTGTACGGAAAATTCCACCATATAATACCTCGACCGGTTTTTAAGCTTCTGCCACTTTGGTGTCGTCCCGTTCCTTTGATTTTAAAGAACCAACACTCAAAACACACACGTGTGTCCGATTGCAGCGGTCAGAGGACTCCAGGGTCAACAATGGAGGAGGTCAGTGAGAACATCCCAGTGTGTGTGTGTGTGTGTGTGTGTGTGTGTGTGTGTGTGTGTGTGTGTGCATGTGCATGTGTGTGTGTACCAAAGGGTTGATTGGATTGTCATTGCGCTGTATTTAGCTCGTACCATAAAGATCTCCCTGGAGAATTACCCTTCAGCTTCAGTAATATGAAGCCAATCGTTAACTCATGTCGAGATCCACGGAGGTTTTAGGTGTCCTTGTTTTAACAGGGATTCATTACCAGAGTCCTGGTCACCTTTTTAACCAATCACCTCAATCACAACTGTAGCTTCACTTCTCTCTAACACACACACACACACACGTCTTTCTTCTCTTGCCTTCCAGCTGAATCCTATTACAGTGTTTCTCAGAGATAAGCCCCGGTGAAATCTATCTATAAATGAAATTTATGCATCATCGTTTAAGCTTGTAATTGCTCGGAGACTCAATTCATTTCATTAGGCCGCATATCTTCTCTGGAGCCGCAGAGGACGCGTGTTCGTGTTGTTTTGTCCTGCTTCTGTGCACTTTGGGTTGCTTTGTAATAAGGACAGTGAGTTGATAACTTCACGTGAACGCATCCCTCCTCTCACACACACATATAGATATTTAGTACTAATGTTCTGGCAGTTTCATGCTTTCTTTTCAGGGTGAGGTTCAGGGCTGACTTTCACCACTTCCCCTCCTCGTTACCACATCGGGACTCGAGTTGCGCTAGAAAAACACCAGCGCAACCGCAATCACCTCACAACCCCTGACTCCACACACACACACACACACACACACACAAAGTGCAAAAACTCGCCAGTGTTTGCAGGTACGGCCGGCCCTCCCACACTGGGACAACACGAGGAGGCTCTCAGTCATGACTAGAATAACAAGGAGCTGCACAGAATTCAATTAAATGGTCTGCTCTTTGAAAAGCTACCACCCACCTGCCTGCACACACACACACACACGCACACGCACACGCACACACACACACACACACACACACACACACACACACACACACAGCACTCTGTTGAAAGTAACACACCTCCACCCAACTACCCACTCTTGTATGCTTTGGTCCTCCCACACGTACAGGAAAGCATGCATGAACACACACACACACACACACACACGCAAATATCTATTTCTCCTCTCCCCTGTGTGTGTGTGTGTGTGTGTGTGTGTGTGTGTGTGTGTAATCCCACTGTCCCGTCCTCCTCAGAGGAGCCCAGACCTTCAAACGTTGTCTTCAAACCTGCCACTTGATTGGCTGCTGGAGGTCAGTGGATAAGCCCATAAAAAGAAGGCGTGACATCTCTTTACACCCCTTAGATGTTCACCTTTTCGTCCTGACAGGGCCCGCGTGCTGCAAGGACTCCATCTCACCGCCTTTGAGGCGTTCACTTATGTCCTCTCTGCTGCAGGCAAACTAAACATGCTCCGCCCTTTGGGGCTGCTTCTGGTTCTCTAAGACCTGAGGCCTCAGCGAGGAATTGAACATGAGTTTCTGACAAAGATCCGGCCAACACAGCTGCACTACTTCTTTGCAGCGTCACACATCTTCCTCTTTCTCTTTCTCGGCTAAAAGGATAGGCATTCCTCCAACAACAACAAAACGAGCACCAAACCCTAATTCTCACATGAATATAGAACCAAATGGTTTAACCAATAGTTATAGTGTTTTAAACTTCCCATGAAACGGTCAGTAAGCTGGGGAGGGACTTGTTGTCTGCGATGCCCACCGCTACATTTCAGCTACGATGACAACAGGAGAGAGCTGATGATGTTCAGTCGGTCGCAATCTGCAACCTCACCACTTAATGCCACTAACTCCTACGCACTGTTCCTTTAAATACAGTCACGGTGCTCTCATACGCAGAGTTATCTCAGTTTAATATGTGGAAATGTAGTAATGGCAGGGGTTTCTAGATTTGCAGTTTCTACAGTGGTTTATTAACCCCAGTTTGGCCATTTCATGCCAGCATTTGTGATCACTGGAATAATCATGAATCATATTGCAAGACAACATGGCATGTTGGTAGATATAAATAATAAGTGAAGGTGCCCTCACAGAGATATGTGTGTGTGCAAAACTAAGTCACATCCATCCACTCCCCTGGTGGGACAACATATTTATTTACTGATTATTTATAGATTGGTGATTGATGGAATTATTCCAGTCATTAACAGTTGGAAACCTGTGTGTGTGTGTGTGTGTGTGTGTGTGTGTGTGTGTGTGTGTCTTTCTTCTTGAGGCTTTGCATAGGCGACACCTAACAATTGGCCAAGGTCTGCCTATTATACAAATTAATGACAATGTAAATGGAAGTGAGATCAAAGATGATTTATTATTATTAACATATTACATATCATATTTAAAATATTTCTACTCCACACAGCAGTTGTTTTGAACGGGCGCAACTCGGCTCATCTGGCCGAGTGAGGCCGGCGCAGCGAGAGCCGCTCAGGAAGCAACTTCTGAAACACTTATTAAAGCCAACGTCGAGTGCACTTAACGTTGTAGCAACGGGTTATAATCTCATTTTAAAACATTGTCTGACAAAAATAAGCCAAGTGTGCAGAGAGGAAATGCCTCGACCGCGAAGCTCATGAACTCTTTCAGTTCGTCAAGGAGCTCAGCCAAATCCAACCGTTTCAAGCTAGGTCTTCAGTTGAGGCTCATTTACGTTAGCGGGACATTGAGCGCTAGTTTGACACGACAGAAAAAGTCAAAGTGTTTTCAGAATCAACAGCTTTGCTTACTTCCACATGGCCAAAGCTCCTTGATAACAATAACCCATTCATTTTGGATTATGGACCTTTTCACTGTGGACACGTGAGCTAAACATCCATTACTTAGGATTCTACCGTAGCATCGTGTTATCAGTAAAGGTCCCTTCAGTTACTTCACTCACTGCATATCGGGGACCCATGAGTGTTTCAAATAAACTCCTTCATGTTATGTGGATTAAAAAATCTAAGCTTTCAGTATATTTCTTATTTACACTCTGCCTACACTCTTATTCTATGGCCTGTAAATGGCGTTTGGAATCAGCCTGACTAACCTTTATACTAACGCAGAAAATAAAGAAACTAAACCTACAACCCGTCCTCTTGACTTTGGAAGGCAGCAAATCAAAACTATGGTGAAAATGACTCTTCAATGCTCCACATCTGTATAGATCATACATTGTGATGCTGGCATTTGAAATTGTCCCAAATGTTCTGGTCCAGTCAGCTCCTTGAAATGCAAATGTTTTTTCAGCAGGCACATGTTGCACACATGTGCTTTGATGACTCAGTGTTGACAAATCTGAATGACTTACAAGGAAAAGCCTCATTCATGTAACAAGCAGCTTTATTGGAATAAAACTGCCAACAACTGTTAGTTTTACAGTCCGGGAGACAATGGAAGAGTCTCCGGGTTTGTCCGGATCCTGCTTATCTTTGTTTCTTCACTTTCCAGTGCTAATGCTAAACTATAATACTATACATTCTGTAAACATGTTTCAATGTTATGTGTTTTGTATTTAAACTGTCAGTTGTGTTGCATTTCCAGATGTTTTGTTTGTCACGCGCTTATAGAGATGCGGCCTCGATGGATGACATCAGTGAATAAGAGGAATAAAACCTTTAACATCTTCTCTGAGCTGAAGCTCTGAAACAGGAAGTAGGTAGCATCACCAGCTGCATCTGGCTGAATTGTTTAATATGAAAAATGTACAAACTGTCTTAAATTCAGTGACCTCTTTAGCTTCATCGTGAACTTCTTAAAAATGTCTGAAATATTAAAAGGTTTGTAATCGACGTAGACGTTCAAACATCATTCAGTTTGATTTATGCTTCCTCATACTGTCATTGGCTCTGACGTCCAGAACGTCAGAATACCTGAAGCTGACACCACAGATCATAACGTCAGAATACCTGAAGCTGACACAGATCATAACATCAGAATACCTGAAGCTGACACAGATCATAACATCAGAATACCTGAAGCTGACACAGATCATAACATCAGAATACCTGAAGCTGACACAGATCATAACATCAGAATACCTGAAGCTGACACAGATCATAACATCAGAATACCTGAAGCTGACACCACAGATCATAACATCAGAATACCTGAAGCTGACACAGATCATAACATCAGAATACCTGAAGCTGACACAGATCATAACATCAGAATACCTGAAGCTGACACAGATCATAACATCAGAATACCTGAAGCTGACACCACAGATCATAACATCAGAATACCTGAAGCTGACACCACAGATCATAACATCAGAATACCTGAAGCTGACACAGATCATAACATCAGAATACCTGAAGCTGACACAGATCATAACGTCAGAATACCTGAAGCTGACACCACAGATCATAACGTCAGAATACCTGAAGCTGACACCACAGATCATAACATCAGAATACCTGAAGCTGACACAGATCATAACATCAGAATACCTGAAGCTGACATCACAGATTATTTATGGGCTCTTTTGTGAAGAGGTGCTGAAGGAAGAGCAGCAGACCGGATGGAGACGAGGACATCAAGGTAGAAAACTCCACAGTCTGTACAGCAGGTCCTGGTCACAGCTGGTATAGTGGTAGTACTACAGAGGTATGTGAAGGTGATGTCATTTATTATGCTGCCCATCTCTTCTGTTGCTCCCCAGATGGATGCATGCGAGTGGAAATCTGAGGATGGCCGAGTCATGGTATATACAGTATGTCAAAATGTTATACTATGATATATGATAAAAAGTAAAAAGAGTCACGCCACGGTTTAATATGCAACCAGTCATTGCATATGTTGAAATAATTTGTAAAAAGCCAAAGTATATTATGTTCAAAAAGTCCCCATATATTATGTATAAAACAGTCAGAAAATAAGCTATAGTGTGTTGAAACAAATCCTATAGTAATTAAAAAAAAAGTCATAAAGACTGCCATGGTTTATTATGCCCATGTTTATTATGTCATGGTTTATTATGTCCAAAGCAGTAATTGTCGTCAGTATGTCATCAAAATTTGTAAAAAAAAGAGAAAGAGCTATAATCATATGTCGAAAAAACTTTATGAAAAGTCTTAGAAGATTATTATTATTAGTCATAGTTATAGTTATATTCTTGTTACAACAAAAAAAGGAGAGCACACAAGTTAAAGTAATAAATTAGCACATTTATTTAAACAATAACTATTATTTAACAAAACACGTGGAAAGTGAGTAATCGGTTACGTGAGCCTGTGCAAAGGTTCGTGAACATGTCTAGATAAACAAAACCAAAATGCAGCGGTGTCAGCAGAGCTGACGCTGTCAGCTGCTCAGGCCGGACTCACCCGCTGACGACCAAAGTCCTGAGAGAAAGGAAAGCCATGAAAACACAAACCAGAGGACTGAGGGTCTCAGTATGGCAAGAAAAAAGGCGCAAAAGGACGTAAAAATGCCATAACGTACGTTGGAAAAGGTTTTTAGAAAACAGCATAGTATGTTGACATTTTAAAAAAAAGTCATAGTATTGTGTCATAAAAAAATCGTTCAATATAATATAGTAACATGTTTTAATCGTATACCATGATATATTCTTGGCTTATAGCATACGATGACATGTATTATGAATTGTTTTATGTCATGCTTAACCCTTATGTTATATGGTTTACGATGGTATGACATGCTATATTGTAATGTTTTGCTAAAGCATATTATTCTGGAGCATTTATACTCCTCACCTGGATCCTCTCCAACTCCTTGTTCCTTCACTCTGGGAACCAACAGAGACGAATGAGCTCCTTAAATGAGCTGTAATTTCAGCTTCAGTTATTCTGAAGTTCTAGACTTAATATTTTGGGTACTTAAGGATTCAGACTGGGCAATGCAACTTTAACAGGCTGCAAGCGTTCCTGCAAACGGCAATCAGTTTGAATCGGTTACGTTTTAGCTGTGATTTTTGTTTTTCTGCTGTTGTCTTAACGTCACAATTATTAGAAAATGACCCTTTTCACCTAGAGGTAATGCAGTGCTAAGAAAGGGGTTTCCTCGTATTACTCGTGTTTATCAGACACCAGTACGATGCCAGCATACAGATCACTGCGGTCACTTGCAAAGATTGAGAATTAACCACTTTGAACACACAGACACTTGCTCATCAGTTGATAAGGAACAAGAGGTCCCAATAGGTACTTCTGAGGATCACAGCCGGTTTTCATGTGAAATGGGATGAAAACTGAAATGCTCATATTGGACTAAGATAGATCATGGATAGTCAAAACACATAGAAGAAGAAGCTTTTACATGTTCTACCAAGTCACACAGGATCGATCAGTGTTTTTGTTTGTTTGTACTGCAGCATCTACATCTGGAGAGGTCACCCAACAGGACAAGAAGCCCTGTGTGGCACTTTACTGCAGTTTGAGCACTTTACAGCAGTTTGAACACTTTACAGCAGTTTGAACACTTTACAGCAGTTTGAACACTTTACAGCAGTTTTCAGCCACAGTAACTGGTAGTTTGCCAGCAGGTTGAACAGCAACAGTTATTTACATGATCTGCATTTGTCTTCATGATCGTTTGTTCTGGTGAACGGCCGAATAATGAGTTACTTTAAATGTTGCCGCCGCAAGGAATTGTGGGTCTGCATTATCATTATTTCGTAAAGGAAGGTCCGGTGTTTCCTATGCTAAAGGAGATAAGTTAGGAACAGACAGCTGAGCTCCCGTCCAGGTCGTCCTCCATCGCTCCCATCAGTAATGCGCCCACCGCGTCCGGCCCGCCGTGCTCGACCTTTGGTTCCTCCCCAGGTGTACGCGCCTCGGTAGGGATGACCTTTCACCTTGGCCTTTGTCCGACTTCCGCTGGGAGATGGCGATGTGTTGACTTTTCATGTGAGCAGAGGTTGAAATGTTCCATGCTTTTGGCCACCTTGGTCATCACTACATCCCCCCCCCGGTCATCACTACACCCCCCCCCCTGGTCATCACTACACAAACCCCCCCCTCCACCAATACTCAAGCTTCTATCCTCCATCTGCCTCTCTGTACACAGCCAGCTCCTCCTCTGTTTAGAATCCAGTGATTATCGACAGCCCCCCCCGCCCCTCTCCGGTAACAGCAGGGCCTCCCAGCTCCGGCTGTTGTGTCTAAGACAGCGCCTCCAGAGATTTTTACATAACAGTGTAAAAAAAGTGCAAATAGGGAAATGAAAAGGAGCGTCTGTTTGATCATTATAGAGAGAAACAACAAAAAGGAGTCTTGTTTGTGATAACTCATGTCATCACCTCTGGGTGAGAACCTCAACAACAACAACAAAACGTCCGAATCGAGGAGCCGCAGTGGGTTTCTTGGTCGGATGATAATCTCCTTTTAAAGCTTTTGGAAGCGTTCTCTCGGTCTTGCTGAGACGCGGTACAATTTTCTCACACACTCGACGAACACATGGGAAAAAAAGGAGCAATTTGATCCGGTGAGGAGTTGAGCCACACGTGGTTGTTCCTCCTCTAGATCCACTAGATCCACACGGCGAGCCGGTGGGCACAGAACAGAGCTGATGATGTTTAAAATGGTGCATCATGGAGCAGCTCACTCCTTTATGGTGATGATTAGTTTTAGACTTCGTATTCTCATCCTTGACTTGAGTAAACGTACTAACACCGCACTGTAAAAATACTCTGTCACAAGTTCTGCATGGAACATTTGAGTAAAAACATAAAATCAGGAAAATGTGCTTCAGGTATTAAAAGTAAAAGTACTTAATAAGGCACATGTGATGAGATCAGCATGACTCATAAAATCAGAATCTTAAGGAAAGTGACACTGCAAAATTCTTAAAGCTAAATCAAAATTATTGAAATAATTACAGAATCTCAGATCTATGAAGCTGGAACTATGATTCATTATTAGTTTGAATTTCATTTTCTGTCTGTCGACTAATAATTGTGTTCACTCATCATTACGCGCCCGGAAAACCCGGTTCTAAACAGGAACCGGTTCCACATGAGTGAACACACACACACACACACACACACACACACACACACACACACACACACACACACACACACACACACACACACACACACACACACAACCAGAATCTAGTTCTAGTATTGACTACTAGTCATTCAGTACAATGGTTCCCTCCGAAATGGAGTACAAGTAGACAGTGGCATGGAAAGTACCTCAAATAGTACAGTACTTGAGTAAATGTACTTCCACCACTGTTCATCACCACGACCCACATCCACACTGTGAATTAAGCAATATTGATTCTTTAAAGAAAAGACAAGATCATGAGTGTGTTAGAGGCATTTTAAAATACTCAAACTGTGTACTTCTGGATGTACTTCTACCTCAGGTTGCAGTAACATGTTGTGCTTCCAAAGCAATTCCTGCCTCTGCTTCGCTTCCCCCTCACCGTGGCGGACTTGAGCCAGTCGTGTGTTTAAAGTGTATATTTAAGAAAGCGTTTGCAGCGATGCTCAACACAGAAACTTAAAGCTCACTTAGTCGTCACCACTTGGCCTCGGGGTTCATCTCACGCCGTGTTCCTTAAGATGAAGAGAAAAGAGCCAAAATATGAATTACGAGGCTTCCACACATCAGGACTCCGCATCAAAGAGAGCACGTCAGAGTATCGATCACACAGACACACCTCATTTGTTTTTCATATCACAACCTTTCAAATGACCCGAGAAATGAGGCTTCCAGTCAGAGGGCGGGCGGCAGAGGGAAATGGAGCGAGGGGGGTGGGGTTAAGCCCGATGATGAGCAGGACACTAATCAGGGCCGGCAGCATCCATCCTCTCCTTCTGTCTCTGTCTCCTCCAGCTCTTTTCATTAAGTTGCCGGAGGCTGCGCTTCTGCTCCGGCGTCCATCAGCACCCCTGACCTCCTGAGGCCCTGTGAGGCTGTGTGTGTGTGTGTGTGTGTGTGTTTCCTCTTTGGGCTGGCTGGAGGCTCTGCCGTGCCTTCTGTCCCCACCATCAGTCACTGGGTGTGAGGGGCATTGTGGGTCGCGAGGGGGAGGGGAGCTGAAACCAGGACACCGGATGGGTGTAAGCGATCTAGAAGACGACGACGCGGAGGAAGACACACTTTGTCCTCAACCAAGGTGAGTAGAATATAAGAGAAAGGAGATATCATAAAATCCCAAGGCGTGTGTGTGTGTGTGTGCGTGTGTGTGTGTGTGTAATCCACCCCCCTCAGGAAGGAGAACAGGTTGGAGCCCCATCTCTTCTGTGCCAGATGGCTCCACATTGACAAATCAATTAGGCTCCACCTCATCACCGGGAGGGACCGGGGCTCCAGACCCGCCCCCACCACCCCGGGGTCCTCACTCGACCACTCCTCCGTCTCTCCTCGCCTTAATCACTCCCCCTGATCCCCAGAAAGCTTTGCCTGGGTAAAGAGGGCGAGGAGGCCAGGAAGAAAAAAAACACAAACAAAAACAAAGAGGCTGGCAGCACATGAATCACCTAGCATCAATATGGATGACTTCCATGCTAATGCAGGAGAGGAACAGTGGCAAAAGCTTGTGTGTGTGTGTGTGTGTGTGTTTTTACAAGCTCAGTCAGAGCAGATTTGCCATGTGCTGAAGAGCCAAGCGTCTCTTGTTGTTTTCCCTTCACTGTGTGGAGGTGGGAGAGAAGGAGGAAGATGAAGAGGAGGAGGAGGGTGGACGTTTGGGGATGTTAATCCAAGGAGAATAAGCAGCGCAGCCTGGAGCAGGTATGCATCTGGGTCGCGGAGAGGAGGGCGAATCCGTGTTCTTCACTACCCCCTAGTGGGAGAGGAGGGACTCAGCAGGAGGAAGGTGACGATGACGAGCTGCTGGACGAGCACACGCTCCATAATACTTAGAGAGACTCCTAGTTTATTCATAGAAATACATTTAAATGTAGACGAATGCAGACCGAAGCAAAAGTCCTGGATCACGTGATGAATACTGTGATGAAGACCTCCTCTGTACACCTGGAGCGGTGATGAAGACGAAGAGATGATGGTTTGAGTTCCAGACTTTACGGACTTTAGCATACGAGAAACATGACTCCATTAAGTAACAGTAAAGTAAACTTACTTTCTATATCACAGTTGATAATGATAAACATATACAATGAAAGGATAAGTATCAAGAAATAGGATCAATTCAGAATAAGACAAAAGGTAAAACACATTGTAGATGAAACCAGGTTAAAAAGCTCTGTAAAGCTGTAGGCAGAGCAGGTAGAGCGGCGCACTAAACTGAGACTGTACTGTTCCACATTAGTGCACAAAGGACATAAAGGGACTCACAGCTGGAAGAGAAATAAAAACGTTGACGTGGCTCCAAACATCTCGGAAAACAAAAATGAAGTATTACTATTACATTTTAAATCTTGCTTCCTCTTTGTTTACTGCCTACATTGTAATTTAAACTGTAAATCAGCAGCAACAAGTTGTAAACACAACTTTGATACTAACACTTTATAAGTTGATGTGGTAACAATCTGCAGCCGGCATGACCATTCATTTGTTGTTGTGTTTGTTTCCACCTGATGAGTGTGACTCCAACACTCTTTTATCTCCGCTTTGGTCTCCACCAGCTCCCGAGGGGAAACACCTGACTATCTGCTCCATGCTCCACTTTGTTCAGCCACTTCATCATTTTCCGTTTCATAAACACTGCGACGCATTTACCCGAAGCCGCCGCCCCCGACATCCGGTTAAAGAGGTCATGTCTGATGCTAGCACTCACGACGGCTATTCCGAGTCTCTAGATGGACCATAATTTACTAAATGAACATCATGCTGTATTGAAGAAGACTTGAAACTAGAGATTGAGACATAAACTCATGTTTACAATGTTTACTGAGGGAATAAATCAAGAGAGACGTAGAGTCATTTACATATATATACTTCTATACAACCAGAGGAGTCACCCCCTGGTGGTCAGTAGAGAGAATGCAGCTTTAACACATGACACATAGACTTCTATACAACCAGAGGAGTTGCCCCCTGGTGGTCAGTAGAGAGAATGCAGCTTTAACACATGAAACATAGACTTCTATACAACCAGAGGAGTTGCCCCCTGGTGGTCAGTAGAGAGAATGCAGCTTTAACACATGACACAGACTTCTATACAACCAGAGGAGTTGCCCCCTGGTGGCCAGGAGAGAGAATGCAGGTTTAAGACACTTCTGCATCAGCTTCTCTTTTACGTTACTGAAGGCCACCGTAGTTTTCTACACTTTTGGAGAGGCGATCAGTTGGTTGCAATCTGTGAATCCTAGACGCTGGCCCTTTAAGTGCAGCACAGTAAAGCTCCTTTGTTACATTGACCTCTGCTTGGTGCCGAGCATGTAGAGCGGATCTTTAGTGGTTGTGTGTGAAAACAGATACTGATAGAAACAGGGTTGATGAGAGCTGTAAGAGTCAACCAACACATGAAAGTTGCAGGTAAAACCAAAACAACGAGTCGGTTAAGTCATTGTCTACAGCTAAATAGTGTCGTGTGAAGATTAGTGCGGCTTTGAAGTTTGTGAAATCTTCAGTCTGCGAGTGCAGCATCACAAGTTGAGGCCCCCGAAGCCCCTGAGAGGGAGTGAGGGGGCGGCGGGAGGCGGGCTGACGCCGGGCGGGGCGGCGGGGTGACGAGGATGTGTGGGTGCCCTCCTGGCTCGCCTCAATCCCTGCGTCCCTTTACTCATCCGATCTGGGGGCAGCGTCGGGAGAGAAAGAGAGAGCGCTGATGCCGAGACCCCCGGGGAGAGATTAGCGCTGACAGCACAACAAAGGAGGACGACGCCAGCGGCTCTCAGCTCCTCGACAAATTCAAATGTAATGTATGGCTCCGACTGCGCCAAGGAGGATCAACATAATATATGATCGACCCACTTTGCGGTGCGCTCCGCTGGCAGTGATGTAAAAGCGATTTATGCCCGTAAAAATGTGCAGGCTAATTAAGTAAGACGTTGGCACGGGGAGCAAAACCAATGAGCTTATGAGAGAGCTGGCAGAGGAGTCCGGCCCTCCCTCGGAAAAGGTCTACCTGAAGAGAAACTTCTTCTCGACTTGAGGAACGCTCGCGATGGACGTAGACGTCCACGTGTGGGGCAGTTGATCCTTGTAATTAAATTCTTGTTTGTGAATTGCTTCGGGGTCCGCGCCCCCCATCCCCTCTGGCTGCGTCGGGGGCCTCTGTAATTACGCAAGGGCCTCTCCTCCAATCAGAGAGCCGTGTTGAAAAAGGCGGTGCAAGAAATGTCCTAATTACAGCCTCGGCGGAGAGGCTCCACCAGGGGAATACATGCGCTGTTAGCTAACAGATTCTGGAGCCAACCGTGTTAATGAGACCAGGAGGTAAAAAAAAATAGACAGCCCCCCTTTCACATTAATCAGAGCACCTAGTTCTTCCTGTCTCACTGTCAGTTCCTATCATGGCCAACCTCAACCTCACATCTCCATCCAGGTTGGAGGATCGCTTCACTGCCGCTCTCATTTCCAAACTCCAGCTTCTTGCTGCTGGTTGCGCCTCGTACCGCCATCGGTCTTCATCAAAAGAAATAAACACTTTCTGGGTGTAATCATCACTTAATGGACCCTGTCCAAAAAAGAAAACGACCTGCCACCGACACATACTCCCGGGTCCTGTGGGGAGAGAGTGTTTGGTGCAGTCAGCTCAGCCCGTTCCTCTAATGAGCTGCTGAGCGGCCGAGTCAGAGACCGACAGGCTAACTCCCACCTCGGGGCCCAGCGCTCCACTTCATGGGGGGGAAACAGGCAGACAGTGTATTTGATGTTAATATTCCAGCCTGGAGGGGAAAGATGTCATCACCACCAGTTGAACAAAGGCAAAAAGGTGATTGAACCCCCTCCTCCTCCTCCTCCTCCTCTGCATACATACAGCATGGCACTGTTGTCTTTGTGCCCTCACTCTCTGCCTGCAGTTAATTTCCCCAGACCCCCATAGCAGCTGCCGCAGGTAGACCTGGGAGAGGTGGATGTCGGGCCCCGGCTCCTCTGCTCACGCGCCAGCCCGTTTCCTTACTCAATCACGGCGGGAAACCAAACCACACAGGGCTGAGCTTGTCAAATCTTCTTGCGCAGGTGAAGAAGAAAAGGATGCCGACGCAGACTGGAGCTGGAAGTGTCCACGGGTAAATAAAGAGATATTCTGGAGCGGGGCCATTATCTGTCACGGAGCGCTCATACGGTCTTGCCTTGTATTTATTGCCTACTTAATGGACTTGATTGTGTTACTGAAGGTAAGGAGGGGGGAAAAAACTACCATTGCCAGCAACAAGGTACTTTCAGCATCCTGCAATTACCTTATGTAAATCCTGGCCAGGAATGTTGATCCACTGCTATTTAAAATGCATTGAATTTCCATGGAAAATGATCCACTCCTGCCGCCTGAAGCTCATTAATAACAACGATGAGCCGGGCTGACATTTGGAATACTTAGACGCTTACTTAGCATTGCCATGCATGCGGGAGCCCAGCCTGCCATGCGCGGCAGCTATGACAGCACATTCGGGGGGATGGCGGTGAGTTAAAGCGCGCCATGCCAATGAGTTATTTTTTGCAACCGGAGCCGGTTCTCCTTCTCGCACATGACGCCAGGCTTGTTAGTGCTCACGCCATCTTTGATCATGCGGAGAGGGGAGCGCAAGAAAGTGGGTTTGCGGAAACGGCTTTATTACCCTGAATGTAACCAGTATATTAACATGACTGGCACACGGGTACTCAGTTGTTGCTGTTGGCCTCAACAGTTACATACAAACAATACATGAGCATAGGCCTCTAATGGCGGACGCTGAGAGAGAGTTTTGGTTTTATGGGTCCCAAAAAACTAAAGAGATGAAAGGCAATCACAAATGTACTTCCATTCACCTTTTAGAAGCATTTAAAAAGGGCCACTCTAAAAAGGGCCACTCTAAAAAGGGCCACACACACACACATTAAAAGGGCCACTCTAAAGGGCTACTCATGGACAGAAGTGTACATGTCACAAGGAGCAGAACTTCATCTGTGAAAATAGTCGTACCTCTTCCAAAGCAGTGGAGGATCTTTTTCAACGTGTGAGGAAATGCATCTGATCACGCCAACAGGGTTATCTCAGATTAGGCTTGAGGGCGTGAATATTTGACCGATATGTGTTATGAGCTGGGATGCACAGGAGCGAGTGGAACATCGGTCCCGGCTAGCTCGGAGGTCGGGTCGGGTATCGGCCGAGGCTTTAGGTTTTAAGAACTGAACGTCGGGCTGCCAACGCAGTCAATGTGTCAAATGAAATATCACAAACGCTTTATTAGCATCGCACACCAATGCTAGATGATTTGGCATTGTCTGGTTGTAAGAATGTAAGCAGTCCAACTTGATATGTTTAAAGCCCTAATCAACACTTCATCTTATTGTATCAATGGATACAATTATACTGTATAATGTGAAAGGTATCACTTGTGTTGATTAATTATAATCCAGTTCTACAGTTCCTGAGCTACACGGAGTGGCTCATCGTTTTGGGTTTGACAACCTTTTGTTGACGTCGCACCACGCTCATCAACCTTGTTTTAATAAACCGACTTACCTTACCTGTTCAGCATGAAGCAGCAGATTTAAAGAAAACAAAGTGCAGCATTTAGCCAGATCTTTTTCACGGGAGTTGGAGACCACAAACAAGCTAAAAGGAGAGTTGATATTGGATTCACATTCATCAGGTGGACGAACATGATTCCAAATGGCGGCTAATGTCGCTCAGTAACTGCTAACAAGGTTGTTTGATTCCTTAATTTGGAATTCCTCGTGTTCCAAAACGCAGCTTCTGCACCGTGACCCAACGAGGAGCGTCTCTTGGATGAGCAGTCATTTGCTCACTGAGCGAGGAGTAGAAAGGTACAGGGGTCCAGAGTGGAAAACCCAATGTGTTTCCCATCCCGCCACTTTGCCCACCTGCAAATGAAGCCGCGGGGTGGGGGAGCACTGAGGCCCCATCAATCTTTCATGCTGCGTAATGGCTTGTTCACATTACCTGCCCACACCTCCGCCTCCACGGAGCAGGTCGGGCCGGCACCGGGCAGATCGGGCCTGGAAACCACCGACAGCATATGGAGCACTTCAAACACTCAGCGCTGCGGTCGCACCATGAATTATAGAAATGATCTAATTGTTTTCTCATTTGGAAATACTGGGGGCCCCTCCTCTCCGTCTCAGTTTTAACGGCCTGTGGTTTTCAACGGGGCACATGGTTCGGCGCCGCCTACCTCCGACTAGTTTGTTGACTCCAAGGTGGTCCGTCCTGTCAAAACAGAGCCGGAGTGGAGGCCCGGACCTGTTGCTGTAAATTAACACGCAGGCAGGAGCGTGGAGGGTCCGCTGTGACTTCAGAAAGGAGGGCGGAGCCACATGCGGTGGTAAATACACATGAAACAAACCTGGGGATCGGATCAAGACGTCCTGGATCTCAATGCCAAGGAAAGGGAAACGGTTGAAAAGTTAGGGAGGACTAAAGCAGAACACTCATGAGGTGAAAAGTGTGAGATACTTAGGTCGACATAAGGAGTTAATATGTCAAGAATCTGGACTTTTGAGCGTAATTATGAGAAAAGCAAACTATAACGTTTTGTGTGGACAAGCGCAAACTCTGAGAAAGAAACTAGAGGATCCTGCACAGCCTGGATATTCATCAGGTAAAATGTATCTATGACCTACAATTATGAGAGCGAATGTTACAATTATGAGAAGTCAAAACCCTGACCAATGTGAAGGCGGCAATAAAAAAAAGGGGAATACTCTCGGTGAATGAAAATTTGATTCCAAGTCAAACATTAGATTTTCTGAGTTCAGTTACGACCGCTTTATTAGCCCAAATTATTAAATTATTAAATCGAGGGTTAGCACAAAATTATAGACATTATAACAATAAGTCAAAACTCTGAATAACTCATCATTTAAGCTTCTCTCAATGTTGAGTATTGAGGTCATTGGTTTGACTTGGAGGAGTTCTCGGTTCAGACGGTCACTTCGGGTCCCGGTCGACTCAAAACCACAAAGCTGATTCTAAATGAGGCGACTGTCACTGAAACAGCAAGTGGACATTTAAGATGAAAGAACGTGTGGATTAACCACGTGGTCAGAACACCTGGACGTGTTTCACCAACTTTCTTCCTTGGAAAAGAGGATGGAGTATATACTGTATCTGTATCTAACTTAAAAATGTCTTCTATCTTTGTCCCCACATTCCTGACTCCAGATCAGTGTTTTGTTTGGCAGGAAAAGAGCTGAAGCAGATCAACACAACCTGCAGTATGAAACCCAAAGGGAAGCCGAATGGAGGCTTTCGCTAAGTGCTGCCTGCAAAGAGAGCACAAGCAGCTTTGCTCAGCACTCGCGCTTCTTAATCAAAACTGGCACCGTGGCAATTACCTAATTAGACATCAATTAATCCACACCCTTCAGGTCTGCAGCCAGGGTTGACCCGCGGAGTAACGACACAAAATGCCCGCACAGAAACGGAGGAATCAGATTAATGGAAGCCGAGCGGAGCAGAGGGAGAAATCTCCAGAAATATACGGCGGTTCATTTCATAATTAACAGGTAGGAATATAAGTGATTGAGACGTGAAAGCTTAATCACTCAATTCAATAAGCAGGATATCGGCGGTGAGTAGATTAATTCAATTCAGTAATTAAAAGCCGAGGGAAAGGTGGCGCTTGAGTTGATTGAAGGTTAAACAGCGGACTCACCTCGCGCTTTCTTTATCGCCATTTCGGCTCCAACTCACACCTCAGGGGCCCCAAACGTTTAGTCCGTCTCTTTTATTAGACATAGCAGTTTCACAAACAGCAGTTAGCCTGAACATTACATTCAGAATGTGCAGCTGACCATGCGCCAACACTCCACATACACCTTCAAACAAAAGTAACAGTTCATCACGTGTTGCCTTTTTTTTTTTATCTTCTTTTTTTTTTTTCCTTTCTTCACCTGTGTGTCGTCATTCAAATTTACAAATCATCTTTCGCTAGTTCACCAACGCAGACACACCTCACTAGAACACATATCCACGGCTAGTTCTTGTCTCTGTACATATAAGCTTCTCAAAAAGGTTTTAGAGGCTCCTCTTTGCTGCCGTCCGTCCCTTCTGATACGGCTCAGTGACGGTAACATTAGCTTATAGGCGAGGAAGAGAGAGGGACACATTCATGGAAACAATTGGTAGCGTTGCAGTCCCAAGAAATCCACGTTGTTGTTTTCCAGTAACGTCGGGAGCTCTGAGCGAAGGAGCGCGGACGAGGACCCGGCAGCTTTAACAGAAACGTCACCAAACCACTTAGGTTAATTCACTTACACATACGCACACACACACACACACACACGCACACACACGCACACACACACAGAGGGGTCTGTCCTCCGTCGTTCAAGTCCTCAGGTCACAGGGTTAATGGTTAACACTGGTTGGAAGGGGAAGTGGGCGTGAGGGAGGAAGGGGGTGTGTGATGATGTCACTAAGGTAAGTTTTGGGGCGGGGGGACACGGTCGGTAACTCCAGTTCATCCAAGTGCCAAAAAGACAGTCCGTTAACGTTAACACTGATATTCTTTTTTTACCTGATCCGAAACCACATCACAGAAAAGAAGCTCCACGGTACAGAAACCAGATCCAGTTCAGATTCTGCTCACACAAAGTGAAGCGATGAGGTCGCCGGTTCGGCTAATAATGCCACACCCCCCCGTCCCACTGGGAGGCAAAGGTTTCCACAGGAATGCAGTGCATTGTGGGGGAATCCACCACGGCCCACGTGAGTCCGGGTAGGCAGCAGGAGAAGGGGTGAAATCTGTACACCATTTTGTTTAATCTTTTTTTCTTTTCTTCTCCTCTTTAAGTGCAACACTTTTTTGTAAACTGTCAATGAAGGTAAATTATATATATATATTTTTCTCCCGTATGCTTGGTCCACAGCAATGTTCAGTTCCGTCAAAGAGAAGAGGGGAGCGGGAGGAGGAACAGAACAGGCCAGCGGGCGCCTCTACCTGCCGAAGACGCTCTCGTACTCCAGCAGGATGAGCTCCACTATCTGGTTCTGGTACACCATGTGGACCGCGATGTTGCCCGTCTCGGTCTCGGGCCGCAGCAGCGTGGGTCCGAACACGATGGCCACGCTCTGGGTGGTCATGCGGTTGGCCTCGCCGTGGTCGATCACCCTGGGGGGGAGAACACGAGCAGATTTAAATACGGATGTGCAAAATGTGTCAGAAAGGGCTTTCAGGGGTCATACGCATTCTGACTAATGGATTTCCAGGACTTTAAACCAAATTTCCATAACCAAACATTTTGTGAAATCTCGGTGTATTTATTTATTTAAACTAACAATGAGAATACAAAGCATACAGTAAACCTTAAATGACACAAATGTTTGATTAAAAGAATAAACATTTATATAGATGCCTGTATGTATGCCTGCTTATATTTTGAGCGTCTTTCTTTTAAAAGCATATTAATTATTTCAAACTCAGTGTAAATGAACGTCATGAACACATGAATATAACACATTTACATGACTTTTCCAAAACCTTTTGGATTTTTTTTTAAGGACTTTTCCAGGCCTGGAAAAAACCATTTATAAAATTCCATGACTTTTCCAGGTTTTCCATGACGGTAAGAACCCTGTGTCTTTAGGTGAGCGTATGTTTGTTTGACAACTCTGGGTTTCATCTCGTACACATCTTTAGGGCCTCACGACTCACTCACTCACACACACACACACACACACACACTCACTCTAACACCACCGAACGCTCCAGGCTAGAGCATAATAGCCTTTTTAAATAGAATCTACATCCTTGCATGCAGATGCACAAAACAATAACATATTCATGGAAGGGAGAGAGAGAAAAAAAAGAAAGAAGATTAAATCCACGTAGAACTCCATACACTGAATGTCACGCTATAAATTTCCTGGAGAAACAGCACTTCATAGGTACTGAATTACAGCAAACACAGTGCCATATAAATGCAAATTGGAAACCTAGGCAAATGTCATTGTGAACGTATGATATTGCCGCTGGCTGAGAATACACGCTGAACCTGTGGCTGAGGGAAGCAAACAGACATTCATGCCGGGTGCACGGAGCTGGAGGGTTCAAGGGTCGGCCCAGCAGTCGCACTCGTTGAGACATATTTTATTTAACAAAATATGCCAAAATGCATCAGTGTAAATGTAAAAGAAATAGTCAAATAACCAGGAAGTCAGTACATCCAAAAGCCTCAGAACTGTTCATTAATAAAGACACATCTGAGTCTGTACTATTATAGAAGTTCAATACACGAGTGGAATCACAAGGTATGATCACAGTTTGTAAATAATAAAAGCATGAAATCGATATTCCTGACAGGTTTGGAAATGTCCAAAGAAAGCATCTAGATGTAATAATATTGTTGGGAAGCGGTTCTTCCTAACTGTGTAAATGAAGGAGAGTATAATATTATTAAGGGTTTTCTCTCTCTTACCTCCGCAGGTGCTGGAAGAGGCCTTGCATTGTGTCGTGGTTGGGTTTTGGCAACTTCTTTATCAAGTCTTTGATGGAGTTCACTCGCTGCTTGTAGTCGGAGCATTCTGCAGCAGAGAAACAGTCGGTGAGCGCGCGTGTGCACAGCGCCATCTTGTGGCCAAAGTAGGGACACGCACACAAAACGTTGTCATGGCGTATCTGAACAGTGGCCCCGTGTCACTCACTGATGGCGTCGACGAAGTCGTCGAAGGATCCGTAGGTGAAGAGCGGCTCGGGCAGCTCCCTGAAGAACATCTTCAGAGCGCCGGTGGTGACGTGGATGTCCTCCCACTTGCTGTCGTTCAGATCCATCGTCTCATCTGACGGAGGGAACGAAAGAGGATGTTACACAGAGAGCGAGAGGTCAGCCTGTGACCCACGAGGGTGGACGCTCTGTTCCCCGGGAGGGAGGCGTGTCCGAGGGGAGTCCTACCGTGATTCACGGCAAAGCGGAGCTTCTGGATCACCGCCAGGTTCCCGCTCACTCTGTACAAGCCGTCGACATCGAGACCTGCAGGGAGGAGGAGAGGAGTAAAGGAGGAGGAGAGGAGTAAAGGAGGAGAAGAGGAGTAAAGGAGGAGGAGAGTAGTAAAGGAGGAGGAGAGGAGTAAAGGAGGAGGAGAGGAGTAAAGGAGGAGAAGAGGAGTAAAGAAGGACGAGAGGAGTAAAGGAGGAGAAGAGGAGTAAAGGAGGAGGAGAGGAGTAAAGGAGGAGGAGAGGAGTAAAGGAGGAGGAGAGGAGTAAAGGAGGAGAAGAGTAGTAAAGGAGGAGAAGAGGAGTAAAGAAGGACGAGAGGAGTAAAGGAGGAGAAGAGGAGTAAAGGAGGAGGAGAGGAGTAAAGGAGGAGGAGAGGAGTAAAGGAGGAGAAGAGGAGTAAAGGAGGACGAGAGGAGTAAAGGAGGAGAAGAGGAGTAAAGGAGGAGGAGAGGAGTAAAGGAGGAGGAGAGGAGTAAAGGAGGAGGAGAGGAGTAAAGGAGGAGAAGAGTAGTAAAGGAGGAGAAGAGGAGTAAAGAAGGACGAGAGGAGTAAAGGAGGAGAAGAGGAGTAAAGGAGGAGGAGAGGAGTAAAGGAGGAGGAGAGGAGTAAAGGAGGAGGAGAGGAGTAAAGGAGGAGAAGAGGAGTAAAGGAGGAGGAGAGGAGTAAAGGAGGAGAAGAGGAGTAAAGGAGGAGGAGAGGAGTAAAGGAGGAGGAGAGGAGTAAAGGAGGAGGAGAGGAGTAAAGGAGGAGGAGAGGAGTAAAGGAGGAGAAGAGGAGTAAAGGAGGAGGAGAGGAGTAAAGGAGGAGGAGAGGAGTAAAGGAGGAGGAGAGGAGTAAAGGAGGAGAAGAGGAGTAAAGGAGGAGGAGAGGAGTAAAGGAGGAGGAGAGGAGTAAAGGAGGAGAAGAGGAGTAAAGGAGGAGGAGAGGAGTAAAGGAGTAGGAGGAGAAGAGGAGTAAAGGAGGAGAAGAGGAGTAAAGGAGGAAGAGAGGAGTAAAGGAGGAGGAGAGGAGTAAAAGGACGAGGAGAGGAGTAAAGAAGGAGAAGAGGAGTAAAGGAGGAGAAGAGGAGTAAAGGAGGAGAAGAGGAGTAGGAGGAGAAGAGGAGTAAAGAAGGAGAAGAGGAGTAAAGGAGGAGGAGAGGAGTAAAGGAGTAGGAGGAGAAGAGGAGTAAAGGAGGAGAAGAGGAGTAAAGGAGGAGAAGAGGAGTAAAGGAGGACAGAAGCAGCGAGGGAAAGTCGTCAAAGTCACTTTACATGACTTCAAATTATGAAAACATCATAAAAAAAAAAAAAGCACCAACAATAATCTTTGTGTTAGAAGCACTTTTTGTGCCATAAAGAAGTTCACAGTTCATTCTGGATGTCATGAAGCACCGATACTGACCGGATACCATTGACTATCGGTGATAATCCATTTAATTTCTATACATTATATTCTGGAATACCTGTTTAAGTTTTGACAAATTATTAGCTGTACTTGAACTGTAGTCGCCTTTATCTCTGAATGTTCTGCTCTTTTGTCAGCAGTCTGTGTCTCAGCATGAACGAACTGGCTCAAAGCCAAAAGGAGCATGACGTCCACATCTACATTTGTACCGATCCAAACCCCAGCTGACATTCAGAAGCACCTCGGTGTCCCAGAGCCTCATGAATGATGACGCGTGTTTAAACGGGGATGCATCAAACCAAACCAGCCACACCAGCAACGAGGACAAATAAAAGACGTATAAAACACCTTTCTGGCCCGGCTGCTGCTCATACCTGTGGTCTCCACATGGTCGATGCACATTGTGACAAAGTTTGGTACTGAAGTGGTCTCCCGCAGGCACAGACTGGCCAGACTGCAGCCGAACACCTGATCTGTGAACCAAACACACGTTCATCCCCGACTCTTCATCAAACAGTGACGTGGGGACCAGCGGGCGACGTGTCCGTCCCGTACCTTTGATGTACCCCTTGTCTCGGACGGCCTGGTAGGTGGGTCGGCGCGTCAGGAACTTCTTGAGCTTCAGCCGGGTTTTCTTCTGGTCCGACGAGTCCATGCTCACAGAGGTCTTCATCACTGAGGAAGACGGGCAGCACGTGAGTGTGTTTCTACGAGTCACGCACAAGAAGCACGACTGCAGCGCGGCCTCACCTCGGTTCTTCTTGGAGTCCCGGTGGTCTTTCTCCTTGTCCTGCTTCTCAGCCCCCGGAGACTCCGGCATGTCCTCCTCGATGGCCTCGTCTGACTCCCAGGCCTGGACAGGACACACACACCTTACGTTAGATACTCTCAGATTCAAAAACTAAAGTTACGTGTGCATTTCCCACAATAGATGGAGAAACAGGATAACCAGCACGGGAGCAAAGTGATGTAGTGATGAGGACGTATTTTAGACACCTAAAAGAATCTATACCAGACATTGTAGAGGAGATATATTACATGGAAAAACTGACTTATTTTTTAAGGATCAAAGCAGGGACCCATGAACAACGCTGGGTAAAATGGACTTCATTCAGGAAAAAGATGAGTAATGCTCTCAGCTGACCTGTGAACGATTGGTGACCCCCTATTAATTTAATTACTTTTATTTACTTATTTTGTCGCGTTTTTTGTTAACTGAAAAAAAACAACAAACAAAAAAAAGTAAAAAAAAAAAAAAATAAATCTATACTAGTTTACGTGTTCGCTCTATTTAGAATATTTTCACAGCCATTTCTGATGGGGAACTGAATCCAGCGATAAACCAGCTAATGTTTTCTCTGAGGTAAAAAGACTGTTTTGGTCAATAAAGATTACTTTGAAGAGAGCATAGATAACGTCTTCAGTTCCCCTTCAGATGTGTCTGACAGCAAGCTGTGAAAATATTCTAGATATAACATTCACGTTTGAACAAAGCTGTGCTCATTTCTCCAAACTCCCCCTCCTGTAATGCACCGACTACGGACCGACTCACACAACCTTAACTATCACTTCAAGGCCCGTGAGCTCCAACCAGCGTGCAGCAGGAAGGAAGCGGTGACACCGAGAGCAGATAAACACTCGCTAATGAAAGACGCCCCCTCACATGCGTGTTGATGGCCTCCGTCAGCGCCCGGTGCCAGTCGTTGATCACGCTGTCGATCTCCGACTGGATCAGCAGCTCCGTCCCTTGACGCGTCTTCAGCTGAGGGAGCAAAAGTCTGCGTTACTTTGGTTTTGACGCCAGTAAAAACACAGTTTGATCTGGATGAGTTTGGGCCGTCGTACCTCGATGACGTGCTTCTTGCTGGACTTGTCCTTGGAGGCCCAATCCACCGACCCGCCTCGCAGGTCAACGGTGAACTCCGGCTTCGACTGGTTGCCCCCAAACTTCTGGAACCAACCAAACAGTGTGAGTTGTTTCCACCCGACCCCACACGCTTAAAACACACGTCTTTAGTTGTTGAGTTCCACAAAAAGCAAAAACACCGTTAGTTGTTGTTATTTAAACATTGTGCAAATTAATTAACTTTTGCTTAGACTCTTAATAATAAACTAAATTTAAGCCATTTCAGTGACTTTCAATATCTTATTTTGTGTTTTAAACATTACCAAAACATTCACACACACAAAACAATATGATAATGGTTTTTGCCTAAAAAAATATTGTCACAACTAGTGGTCCTATGATTGCAGCTGGTAAACCAGGTTATCACACAGCGCTTTGAAGACATCTAAATGGACATGTTCTGGAGTAGGATGCTGGTTAAAGGGGCATCTTTGTTGCATTTATTTCCCCCATCTGTCTCTCCTCTCATATAAAAAAAAAGAAGCATATATCATTTTTTACGCGTTTTCTCGCTAAATCAAGAAAATAAATCAAAATGGATTCTACTTCAGTCTCAAAGGATTTAAAACTTCCAGCTTAAACCTGCATTACGTCATTCGTTTACAACTTGTTGGGGAACTGAAACAACAAGAGCGTTGTTATAGTGAGCATGTTAGCCAGCGGTTGCCACATACACACCCACCCACCCACACACACCCACCCACCCACACACACACACACACACACACACACACACACATTAGCATGCATTGAGAGTCGCATTTTGTTTCCACCCTGTTAATGTTAGTCCAGTATCCACTCTCCTTAGAGCTCTGATCTGGTCTCCATCAACAACCGAGGGCTCGTTAGCATCTTTAGCTCATAACAAACTTGTTCACGCACACACACACACACACAGAGAGAGAGAGAGACACCAGAGTCGCAGTCAGTTAAAGTAGGAGTGAATGACAGACATGACAGACAGGCAGGAGGAGCAGCACACGCGTGCAGAGAGCGAGAGAGAGAGAGGACATACAGCGGCAGCCTGCACAGGCCTACAGTTCACATAGGAGACAGCGGGACGCGGCTTGACCGAGCGCTTCCAGTTGCTAAGGAGAGTGAGGAGCAGCTCGGGGATGGAGCCGCTGCGGTAGTAAGACTTCAGGAGGAGAGAGGAGAAGCAATGAACAGAGGACACGTTTCACAGTGCGGGTGGCCAATGGGGAAGAGAGAGAAATAACACAGAGATGAACACTAAATGCACTAAATAAAGGAAATGAAGCTCAGAAACGTCACAGGAACACGAGCTGGGGCTGATGGGTAAACGTACCCAGCTGGTGCTGCCCCCTTGGCCCTTCGCGAAGAGCAGGGAGGAACCCTGCAGCACCGTCCACGAGGAGGTCCAGTTCTTCCTGCAGGGCACAATAAAAGCACGTTGCATTAAGGGTGTCGACATTCAGACGAGTCTGTGGATTCAAAAAAAAAATGAAAAAAGCTACGTTTCCCACCTGACTTTCTTTCCATTCTCCGTGATTTTGGTGACATTGAGGACGCCGCACTTCTCTGAGGGCTGAGGAGACACAAACGCAGGTAAGAAGAAGCCGCTGGAACACAACGCGGCAACACAACACACACACACACACACACACATCCACACGCTGAAGCTTGAGAAGCAAATGGGACTTGATGTTGTGTCCAAATGTCACCAGCAGAGGGCGCCCTAACACCGGCGCAAAGGGAACGTCTGCATGTCCTGGTGCATGGAGTTAGAGGTGATGGAGTTAGAGGTGATGGAGTTAGAGGTGATGGAGTTAGAGGTGATGGAGTTAGATGTGATGAGTTAGATGTGGTATGCGGTAGAGTAGAAGAAGCAAATGCAATCGAGAGAAAGATGCGTTTTATTATTTGGATTTAGGCGGATGATGATGATGATGTGGTGGTGAGTGCGATGCGTTGCAATGCAAGCTGGGATACTAACGGTCGAGGGGTGCTTAGGAGACGAGTGGCAGGAGTCAGAGTCTGGAGAGCTCTGCTTGGGCGCCGGAGCACACTCCTGCCAACAAGAGGCACAACATGATGAGTCACTAGGAACTAGCGGGCGGACTGCGAGACACGGGAAGGCAAAGGGTGAGTTAGTGAGGAGGAGAGGGGGGATCAGGAGCCTGAGAGGAAATCACAAGGTCGGGTCGGACGTTAGCGGGGGTCGTCAAAGGGTTACAGATGAAGGGAAGGAAAGTTAGGATCTATGTTTACGAACAGCATGCGTCGGAGCGTTTGGACGGAAGTTAATTCAGAGTTAGAGATTCATATCAAGAGGCCGCTTTCCTCCCGGTTGTTCCTACGATCATGAGATGATTGAGTCAACACGGCTTTGATCATCATAGATTACCACGGCTATTTAACAAGGCATTCTACGGGACGCGCTGCCGGGGAACCAGCACGGTTGATTAGAGGCTCTGCGGGTACCAACTTTATCACGGCAAAGAGAGAGACCGAATCTCCTCTTGGGCGCGGCGGAAGTGAACCGCCAGAGTTTGAGTGAAAACTGAAATGAAACCGCCACAGAGTTAGCCTCCAGGAGGTTTACCCGCTCTGTAAACCAGCTTCCCCCAACACACTTATGATGAACAGAGTTTATTAAGCTTTTCAAAAACAAAATATGAAAGTGAACTTTGTACGGCGACGTGCTTTTAAAGAAAGATGAATTCTTCATAGGAGCGTCAGGTCATTGACGGAGAATGGCATACAATGCCCGCTGTTATTAAAACAGTACATAGGAAAATTTGGATAATGAAAGCTAAATCTGAAACTATACATTTGAAAACTAATCCTACTAGTCAAGTGTGTGCAAACTGAGGGCCTGGCGTTTCATAGCGCTATGAAATAATAATAATCTGTGGGTACACATTAATAAATCATCTGTTCGAACATACACATTTTGTCCATGAACAAACAACAGAACATGAAGCACACTGTCTGCGTCTAAAGGGACAGTCTGGATGTACTTCTCCATCGTCTGTCTCTCCAAACTCTACGGGAGGAAACACTTCAACTGATATTGACTTGTTTTTAGTCATAAATAAGTATTGTTGCTTCCCCGACCACAGCAGTGCCGGTACATTGCTTTGCATCCTTACTGGAGAAGTGCCTCATACAACCCCACTTCAACACTATCACTTTAAGGGTCATTAAAGATAACACTTTGTTGTTGAAGAGGCAAACACCAAAATCTATTTCAAACGTCTCTAATCCAAGCAGCACATGCTGCTCAGTTAGAGACACACATATATACTACATACATACATACATATCTGATAGATGTGTAAACATTTCCACTTTATGTTTAATATTTTGATCATATTTTACACTTAAATACATTGGTTCATATACTGTATTATCAAAATGTTGCCTTGCTCTATAACGCTGGGAGGACCGAGCAGCAAAATGTAGGATCCTGTGTTTCTGCAGCTTGAGTTTTACCGGGGACTAAAAGTTTAGAGCATTCTTTTCACGCTTTGTCTCAACTTCACAGGAGGACCGCATGACTCACTATAGCGTCTGCTGGAATGGTTCTCTGCCGCCTCAATCTGCACAGAAACGAGCTGCGATCGATGCAGAACAGACAACCCAAAGAGGGTTCTCATTAAAACAACATGCACCTAGTTTCCCTTCAATAATACACCACCCTTTGGCACGGCTCCCAAAAGTAAAAGACAGACAAATCCGGTGTGAGCCTGTTCCTGAACGCGTCATTAGCACTTGGGGATTAACCCCACTGCCAATAAGACAGGTGATGGAAAGAGCAGACGCACAGCCTGCCAGAAAACCTGCGGCGATCGGACTCCAGCGGTCCGCGTCGCCTCACCAGCGCTCAACGTCTTTACCTTGTCGTTGAGGTCCAACACGTAGGTGCTGTGTCTCCACTTGGTGAGGACGATGGGGTCCTGCTGCTTCCTCTCCAGACTGCGGCTCTTGGGAACCTCGCCGGACTGAGGGGAGATGTTGTACTGCGGAGACAGAGAGGAGAGACAGAGGAGAGAGACAGAGAGGAGAGACAGAGAGAGACAGGGAGGAGAGAGACAGAGAGGAGAGAGACAGGGAGGAGAGAGACAGAGGAGAGAGACAGAGAGGAGAGACAGAGGAGAGAGGAGAGAGAGGAGAGAGACAGAGACAGAGAGGAGAGAGACAGAGGAGAGAGACAGAGAGGAGAGAGAGGAGAGAGACAGAGACAGAGAGGAGAGACAGAGGAGAGAGACAGAGAGGAGAGACAGAGAGAGACAGGGAGGAGAGAGACAGAGAGGAGAGAGACAGGGAGGAGAGAGACAGAGGAGAGAGACAGAGAGGAGAGACAGAGGAGAGAGGAGAGAGAGGAGAGAGACAGAGACAGAGAGGAGAGAGACAGAGGAGAGAGACAGAGAGGAGAGAGAGGAGAGAGACAGAGAGGAGAGAGACAGAGGAGAGAGACAGAGAGGAGAGAGACAGAGGAGAGAGACAGAGAGGAGAGAGACAGAGGAGAGAGACAGAGAGGAGAGAGAGGAGAGAGACAGAGAGGAGAGAGACAGAGGAGAGAGACAGAGAGGAGAGAGAGGAGAGAGACAGAGAGGAGAGAGACAGAGAGGAGAGACAGAGAGGAGAGAGAGGAGAGAGACAGAGAGGAGAGACAGAGAGGAGAGAGAGGAGAGAGACAGAGAGGAGAGAGACAGAGGAGAGAGACAGAGAGGAGAGAGACAGAGGAGAGAGACAGAGAGGAGAGAGACAGAGGAGAGAGACAGAGAGGAGAGAGACAGAGGAGAGAGACAGAGAGGAGAGAGAGGAGAGAGACAGAGAGGAGAGAGACAGAGGAGAGAGACAGAGAGGAGAGAGAGGAGAGAGACAGAGAGGAGAGAGACAGAGAGGAGAGACAGAGAGGAGAGAGAGGAGAGAGACAGAGAGGAGAGACAGAGAGGAGAGACAGAGAGGAGAGACAGAGAGGAGAGAGACAGAGACAGAGAGGAGAGACAGAGAGGAGAGACAGAGGAAAGCTGTTAGACATCACAGAGCTCCTGCAGCACCCCTTCAGCACCGGTCCTCTCCCTACCTCTCCCTTTTCTCTCCACAGCACCATTGGACAAAAGGACGTCTCCTTACAGCCCAGGCATTGTCTCGGTCCGTCTGCTGAAGGCACCCATGTCCCGCTACTGTCCACACACGGACCGCTCTATTCAGATTAGCAGGTAAAGGGCCGGTAATAGTCCCGTCACCCGGGGTTCAACGTGAACACTCATCCACTTACATTAACAGGGCCAGTCTTAAGGACACACAAAGAGGTGCCACTGGGTGATGTAAGATGAGAGGAGTGTCCGGTTGCTGCGATGGAGGGAACAGGACAAAAGGACAGCTAATGTCCACAGGAAGTGTGTTCATAGTCTTACCTTGGGCAGCTCCCATTCGGACCGGGACCCGTCAGCGCTGTAGTAGTAGGGCCGGCCCTGTTCATCCACATGTTTTATCCACTGCCGACACAAACAGCGGTCAGCATCCAGGAAATACAAATCTGCACATTTGATGCAGATGGAATTTGCAGGGGTGGACATCAAATCACATGCGGGAGTTGTGTTGCGTGTGTTCAATAAGCCGCACCTTCTCCTGCGTGTGCTCGGAGACGTAGAGCGTGTGTCCGTGCTCGTCCAGCTCCTCAGACCAGCCTCTAGGGGGCGACCCGTACTGGCTGTCAGACAGACTGGAGTGGGTGCTGTGGCAGTTCTCCTCTGAGGACAGCGGCTGTGGAGGACAGGAGACTTTAGGAGGGCTTTAGGATACACACTTGTTATGTGGTTCAATAGCAGGCAGTTAGCGTAGCTACAACTGGAATATTGTTATTATTATTATATACTCGTGTTAATTCAACAAATGACAGTAAAATGTTATATGGGAGCTTTAGATTGGCTGGCTGGGAGGCACATTATTTTACTTTTGGACAGAGGCTATCGGTTTCTTCCTGTTTACAGTCTTGCTAAGCTAAGCTAACAGGCTGCTGTCTGTAGCCTCATATTGACAGTAAACTCATCAAGGAAGCAAGAGCATTTCCCAAGACATCCCAAACATTTTTTAAATAGCTAGATGACTCAATATTGCGTCTTTGTAAACACTGTTAAAATGTAATAATACATTTGCTATGAATGATTATTCCCATTTATAACTGAATTTGTTGGTCGACGAAATGCAAAAAAAAAACTAATCCTAATTTTTGAGATTTAGAAACCACCTTAAACATCAACAATTATGTTGATAGACTCATCAATTCACCACTGATTATACTGCAATAATACTACACAAAGTATATATTAATACCACAAAGCAGACCACCACATGGGGGCGATGTTGGATAGTGAGGAAGAAACCATGACTTCCCCACATCAAAGGCCCTCTTGTTCTTACCTTCAGTAACCACAACCCCGTGTTAAAAGTCCTTTGAGGTGCACACCACCGTCACCACAGCCTGTTTGATCCACACCGGCTGCCATGCAGTCGTACATTTACAGACTGTTTGTGCCCTCAGCTTTGACTTCTCCTCACAGACAATCACACTCCTACTTCTGCGCTTCCCGTCGCTCAAAATAGGGGCGATTGTGACAACTTTTTTTGTGCGCGCTATCTATGTCCATGCTGCTACGGGGAGGAGGCAAGTGTGGGAAAAAATGCAATAATTGTGTGTCTGATCCCCCAAAAAAATATTCTCCAGAGTTCATTATGACCAATGAGAAGTTGAAGAAAGATTTTTCACGGGATATTCTTTTTAAGTTTCAAAAAAGTAACGTAGAAAGATAATGAGTTATTAAACAACTGTTATGAAGAGAAAACAATTCAAATGGATCACTAGGTAATGATAATCTCACTTGCCTCTCGGGGCCCAATTAGAAGCGTTTAGTCACAGTCTCACGATGACATGACAAACCGTTGGATTAGCTCACCTCGCTCTCCGCCGTGCCCTGGCTGTCTCCCCGGACGCTGCTGCTGCTGCCGCTGGCGTCCCTGGTGCGCGGCGGCTTCCAGGTCCGCTCCCCGCTGGCCCGGTTGTAGTAGAAATGCCGGCCGCTGAGGTCTTTGTGGGTCTCCCAGTCGCCCAGGATGTGGAGAGGGGAGCTGGAGGGTATGGGCGGCAGGCTGGACTGAGAGAGCTTCAGCTCCTGGAGGTTGGTGTAGACCGGCGAGTCCGACCGGCCCTGACCCGTGGGTGATGTCGTCTGGTGGAGGAAAGGAGAGAGGAGGTCAGATCATGAACAATTCTGTGCAAATCCTCAGCTTTTTAGTAAAGATTCAGAGCTTTTTCCGGACAGTCTGCACGGCAGGATGCAGCTGCTGATCAAATCACACGCCACATGTGGCTCGCAGATATTTAAAAAAAAAGTTCCATTCTGATCAGGTCCTCCGAACGGATGGATTTGGCACAGTAACATTATCATTCATCGCTCTACTCGGAGACCTGGGACAAAGAATGTGGACATAAAAGGCTACCGCTATTAGCATGAGAGCGCTAACGTTCGTAGCACTTCTCAAAACAGAAGTTAGAGAAAAGAGGGAGATCGAAGAGGCAGAGAAGGCGATAAGTGAAAAGAAGCACAATTAAGTTATGGGACACATTAAATAAAAAGGAAAGCAAATGGATTTCAAGATGCATTTTAAAAAGATGGCCGGCCTAATTCTAACTTTTGTATTTGATTGGCTAAAGCAGCGTCTGGCCTGATGACACGGTGACGGCATCACCTGCTTCAAAAGACCGGGGTCACTGAACGCTGCTTTAGTAGCTGACATGGTGAAACTAAAATCTTTAGGCTGAAGCAAGCATTCCATAATTGGATTGAGCGGGACTGACTTCACAACCTTTGTGTTGAAATCACAAATAAATCCCTTTTCCCCGGTGGATAACTTCGTACAATCCTCTCTAATAACTAGTGAAAATCAGTCTGGTCGAGATGCAACCAGGACGCAGACACCTGCAACCAGGACAATTCTGTGCAATTCCTCAGGTTTTTACTAAATATTCTGAGCTTTTCACAGTTTTTCCCCTGACTTCTGCAGACCAGGACGCAGACAGGAGGTCCGGTGTTCTAACGCATCGGACTGGACTTGCCGCAGGGTTTTCATTGCAAGCGACACCAGCCAACGGCAGCCGACAAGCTTCGTGACAACTGTGGCCCCTGCAGTGTCAGCGTGGACAGACCTCAGAGACGGTTCAAACAGTGTTGCCCCGGGGGGAGGAAAAAAACCCTGTAGTAGCATCCGAAGGCCGCTGCACAAAAGCCAGACGGCTGTGTTACCATGGCTACTGCTCAGAGCATTTGACGTTGTTCTGAAATGCTCCTGCTTTTTCTGACTGTTGCCGGCTCTGTGTCTCTGCAGCACCAAACGTTCTGTCAAACAGTGAGCGGATAAACGACCACCAAAGAGTTAATGTCAGAGGCTGTGCCAGCACCACGCCCCTCCTCCTGTTTGTTACAGGAGAGGAATGCACTTCAGTCAGAGGATCTAAACTGCTCTCGGGACACAGATGGGACTTCCTGTCGGTTTTTGGAACAACGGGAATATTTTTCACAGAAATGATTATTTAATATCCTGCACACATTCCGGAGCGGAGGAAAGGATTCGGCCGCGTCCTGCTGTTTTCAGTTGGGTTCCACCCGCTGCTTCAGTTTCAGTCCGCAGCTCTGACGGCTTTTAGGGAATAATGTGGGAGAGATCGAGCCGAAATGCAGACGATTGAGTGTGAGGGCTGGGACTGAGGGCCGCAGACGTATCTGGATGTTTATGGCTGAAGCACCATAAAGCCCTCGATCAATCATTTCCCAGAATGCAACTCGGTACGTTTTCTTGTTGTGGTTCACAGGGGTTGTTTTCTCAGACTTTGACAAAGCTCCCTCCAGAGCCACACAAGTTATTGTTTAACCGTTTCCACAGTAGCACTCCCTGTATTGGATCTTAATGTGGAGAAACTGTGAAGTACCCCTTTAAAACAAACACACACACACACACACACACACACACACACACACACACACACAGGCCGATGAAGTCTAGTCCACTATAGGTGGTCAAGCGCCAACAAACTGCTCGCAACAACGCAGGTTTTCAAAACTTTGCAAATGTTTGAAGAGGAGGGAAACACACTCAGCTCGTTTAGATCTACACACAGATATATTTGTGTGTGGTTGAACACATAAATATATCTCTGGAAACATTTGAGAGACGCGCAACACAGCAATAGAGTCTTGATTCAAATCTAATCAGCGCTGCCTCGATTCAAAGTTTCGTCCTCGGCTCCGATTGGCCGTTTTCTCTTCAGGCACCTGGGATGAGGGACATGAAAAGGAGGCAAAGGACACTGTTTTTTTTTTTTTTTTACCCCCCAAGACAGTTTGAGCAAATATGACAAGTTATAAAGTGCAGCATTAATGGACAGAAATACGCAGATACATTTAAATAACTGCTCCCTTGAATCTTTAAATAGAAGGGATGTCAAAAAAAACAATAGGTGCCCTCCTTTTGCAAAGTTGGCCTGTTCTGTATTAAACCGAAAACGCCTCATGCCATGTGCAGCATATGCTGGGAGAGAAGTCCAACACATGCCTGGAACAGCAGGAGACAGCGAGAGCTCTTCTCTGCAGAAGGTGACCAACTGAACTCCACATCAAGTGTTCTACTGGCAGAGCGCTATAGCGTGTGCTTCTTTTTCAGACCGGCAACCTGCTACCTGGAATTCCATTAAACAGTTTAAATGGAACAAAGCTGGCAACGCCGGAAAGTTCTCAAACTAGAAATGGATACTTTGAGGGAAAAAAGGACACAGGGAGATGAATTGTTACGGCGCATGAGATCTAATCTGTTCTATATTAAGAGTGGACACTGTCCTGATTAAAATATCCCCTCACAAAAAGTCCACATATTTTCCCGTCTCTCGTGTCAGGTCCCCGTGGGCTTTGTCACCTTGTGTCCGGACACAAACACCTCGTCGTCGTCGTCGTCCCCGGCTCGCCTGTAACCTCGAAATGTACTGAGCGCACGACGCATGGCGGCGCACGGCGGCCGTCAAGTGTGACGACGGGAGACGCTTCGCCTCCCTCCGAGGCACACGAGCTCCATGTTTTGTTTTCCGCCTCGTCCGGTCTTCCTGGCTGGGCCAACGGTCCGGCTGTGAAGGCAGGAGGGGAATTTGAGACCGACTGCGTGACAGAAGGCGAAAGGGGGAACCGGATCCGTCTGCCTCACAGGAACACTGAGCGCAAACGCATCTGACGCAACAGGAAATGGCGTCGAACAAGTCAGAGCTTCCTCTATCAGAGCGTGCTGCTGTGTGTCAAATCTGGGGGGCGGGGGGAGGGCGGCAGACAGTTGACAGGTGAACGGTCCTCAAAGGGGTCACTGTGCATCTTTCACCTGGACAAATGAGCGCTAGGGAGACGGTCGATTGCGCAACGGCGTATCGGCAAAGTTGTTGGCGAGTTTGAGGGAGTCAGAGCTGGGGAAGTAGACGGCAAGAGGAAGGAAGACAAAGGATGTGGCAGAAGAAAAAAAATTAAGTGAGATGAAGTGATGAGTGAGCTGTACATTAGTATGATTGTGTCCAACATTTCCCTGCATGTAATGCACATCTGTCAACAATACAGCGCTCGCCTTTCTGCTCTTTAAAATACATATATGGTTTTTAATTACTAACAGAATGTTTCAGAGACTTTTATTTGTTATTATACAAAAAAAGAGACATTATTACTGGATGTATCACCAGGCTGCAGACAGTAAATGCAAGATGAGGCATTTCTGCATTAGCACCTGGTTGATACTGAAATATATCATATATCATATCTTAAAGGAAAATACATTTTCTAACAAACACCTATTTATCCTCAAGTGGGCAAGATGAGGATTGAGTGAGTCTTTATTTCTTCTTTAACATAAACACATGCAATACCGACATTGTCTGTTAAAATCCCTTAAACATGTCTTAAGTATTACGATACTTGAAGTCATTATAAAATATTATATAATGTGTTATGATTATCATCATGAAGCATGATGAACACATCAAGTATCTTTAGTCTGCATTCTGTACTGCAGTTTCTTGCAGCGGATACAAGTATATCTGATCTGTGGTGAGCTAAAAACTGGCTGCAAATAGATATTATTAGCTCATGGACCAACAACTTCCAACAATGAAAGAAACTCAACTTTTACATATTCATAACTGCGGGTCAGTGAATACTTCCCACAATGCACTGGCGCTGAATCGCCCCGAGGCTTTGTCCTCATCGGCAGATCGCTGGCTGGTTTAAGGTGAAGGAGATGTGTCAGCTGGCCAAGCAGGGTGGGGGTCTCTGACGGGTAATTCAAAAAAGAAAGGACCCGAGAGGGGCGGGAGAGAGGGAGGTGTGCATGAGGGAGAGAGAGTGCAGGAGAGAGGGAGAGGTGTGCATGAGGGAGAGAGAGTGCAGGAGAGAGGGAGAGGTGTGCATGAGGGAGAGAGAGTGCAGGAGAGAGGGAGGTGTGCATGAGGGAGAGAGAGTGCAGGAGAGAGGGAGAGGTGTGCCGCTGAATGCAGAACACATCTTAGCAGCAGCCGCCTGTCTGCACGGCCGTGATAGATGAGTCTCAGACTGCGGGGCCGGCGCGGTATAGAACCAACACAAACTGGATGCACTCTGCAGCCGGGAGAGCGAGCGTGGAAACGGCCAACATGGAAACGTGCCACTTGATTCCACTCATTGGGGCCGATGAGAACTGGCTCGTTAATGGAGATTCGACTCGGCCGCGTGGAACACGGCTTACTGCAGCCCTCCTGTTCACACCCATGTTGGGAATACTTCTGATCCAGCCTCCTGTCCCACTGCGCGTGCACAATCTCGGGAAAACACCATCAATAGTGTGTGTGCGGGTCGGGGTGAGGGCAGCAACGGGGATGCGGTGCTGTAGTTGCACCCGGAGCCCCCTTGGTGTCTCTGTCGGGTCGGGTACGGCGAGAGTCTCCCCTCAAATGCATCGTCGCCATGAGGAGCGTGAGCAGGGATGGGAGGGGCTTTCTCCTGGAGCACACATGGCAACCGGCTCTGCAGCATCGCCGCGCTGCACTCTGACACATCAGTCGTATCTGAGCAGCTCTTAACGCCTTGGACACATCCGGTCATGCTGCTGCAGCCGATTCACGACGTGCTGCTTATTCACAGCACTGCTGCCGCCAGGATCCAGACAGGAACGGAGACGGAGAAGCCATTACATCAGCCCTCCAGACCACAATGGGTTCTAGTTTGTCAAGGAAGAGACTCATCTTAAAATGTGTAGGGTGCATAAATCACCAAATGGCCGAGTCTTGAGATATAAAACTGACCGATGTGAAAGGGCTGAGCCTCTTCAGGGTTCAGTGACCGTCCTTTGACCACATCTCAGGCAAACGGGCACAATTAAGAAAAGTTCAAGCTTGCCCTCTCATCCTCCCACTGGTGTCCAGATCCATCCCCAAGAGCTCCTGTTGTGTCTTTTGCTCGGCCCTTGGAGTTTCTACGTGAATTGAAATGACAATAAGAGCGCACACTTTTGGACATTCTGCTGCTTTTGATTGACATCAACTAAAGAAGTAGCTGTGCGAAGAATTGAACTAATATAAGGAGGTTCAAAGAGGAGCTCTAACCCGGCCTCTTTCACAAGCTCGCGTTAAGTGGGAACGATTAGCTGGACGTTTCAGATCATTTAAGACACTGTTATTGGTGCTTGAGACTGTGTGAAACACACAGTAACTTTTAGCATGCTCCTAAATGACGGCGCCACTAAAAACAAAAGATTATCGGACAACATACTGTCAATATTGCCTAAAAAAGTCAAGTACCAGAGATGGTAAGGTGTATCAAGCTAACCATGCCAGTGTATTAGGTACAACAAACTTAATTCAACAGAAGCACGTGGTGGATGCTGCAGTGATTGCATTATATCGTGGAGTTTAGAACATTTTGTCTACCTCACGTACATCAATGAAGGCAGATTATTAGGTGAACGTCATAATGTTGCAGTCAGTTTATAATGTGCATCATATATTGTCTTGTGTGTTCTCTTCCACATCCCCGCAGATAAATATTCTACGTGACATCCTCTCTGATGTAAATGGGTCTTAAACAGAACTAACGCAAGTAAAAAAGAAAAGTGTGACGATATCCCAGCAGCTAAAACATTGCCTCTGCACCGTCTTCCATCACGGCACCATGTGTGCCTTTCCCCTTAACCTCGTTACGTAATGCGATTGTGTAATTGAATGAGGTGAAGGCGGGTTTGAAGGAAGTGCAATGAGGCGCGGGGGGGGGGGGGTGAAGACAGGCCGCGGGGGTCCGGGGAGCATCACTCCACTCCCTCTGTTCTTTTGTCCTCTCATCCTCCTCCGCTGACCTCCTCCCACCTCCTTCATCTCCCGCTTTCCTTTCCCCTCTCTAGCCCTCTTTTTTCTGCACACACACACACACACACACACACACACACACACACACACAGTTGCATCCTCTGATGATCATGCACCAAACCTCCCTCTACTCCAGGAGGTATGATGCTGATCATGATGGTTGTGTCCAAATGACCAGATTAACATAGTCCCCCTCTCAAAATCACATGTGTGGCATTTCACAAGCCTCTGTTCACTCTTCATAAGCAGAGAGCGACACACACACACACACACACACACACACACAGTTCAGCAAGGTGTGTTTAAGCAACATACACGGGTCAGCAAAACACGAGTGGAAAAAACAACAACAACAAAATATTAATTGAAACCCTGAGATGAAAGTGAGTCAGCACCTTTCCTCTCTCCTCGGGATGACGACAGCTACTTTCATTTCACGGATCGGAGGACTTGGCGAGCCTCGCAGCCCGGCAGCGACGAGAGCAATTAACCTTTTCTTGGTCCCGGGCTGATAGGACTGGGGCCAAAATGTCAGTCAGTGTCTGTGGAACTGCACTGTGCTCGTGATCAACCTCCAGCAGAGTAACTGGTCCTATAGACACTGCTGCTGCTGCTTGGATACTGCAGACTCCAAGGCTCCAGAAAAAAACGGCACTTTTGTAGATTAGAGCACAGAACGGTTTCATAGGGAAAAAACAAGCTGCGGTTGACAGACGAAATGGAGTTTTTGTGTCAAAAAAGGATCCGTTTGACATGATTTCAGATCCCCTTTTGAATCTCTGATGCTCTGTTCACATGTGTGTGTTACAGAGGGGCTTTGCTGTGCCTCTCCAATCCCATTGCCCTCTGAAATGTTGGGAGACGCCGGCATTGGCCAAAAACCAGTCTGTCGTACTGGGCCGCGGTACGAGGGGGCCAGTAAGCAGGCTTAACCGGAGCAGGGGGAATCAAACAATTCATATCTGGGACAACACGGCCATGGTTATTTTATAGGCACCCAATGGATCGCAGGGTTTGGCTGCTATTTTTGGGGCTAAGCTAAACTAAACACAGACGAGCCAGAATCAGACAGACGCCTCCTTCACTCTCCAGTTCCTCTCTTTAAAGCATATGGAGACATTCCTGGAGAGGTTTTTTTTCAAATGTCTGGGTGTGCATCACAAATATCAGCGGAGGAACATACAGCTGCTGTGTGTGTGTGTGTAAAGATGCATGCTTGCGAGACACCGAGCCGGAGATTGTGCGTGTGATTGCATAATGCTGCTCGCTGTCAGCGAGCATGATATGATTCGTGCAACGAGCGGCTTGAGGCGGCGCCACCTGCAGCACCTGGGCGTGCTTCGGCTCGGTGCCCGCTGGCGTGCGCTTCTTTTCTGGCTCGGTGTGATCATCAGATCAGTGCAGCTCGGGCACACACACACACACACACACAACACACACACACACACACACACACACACACAGCGTGGAATCAGGCGGCAACCTCCCGTTCTGAAAAGTGACGCCAATGCTGACGTGCCTTGAACGTGCATTCTTTCTACTGGCCACCAGGGGGGTGACTCCTCTGGTTGTATAGAAGTCTATATAAATGACTCTACTTCTCTCTTGATTTATTCCATCAGTAAACATTGTAAACATGAGTTTATGTCTCAATCTCTAGTTTCAAGTCTTCTTCAATACAGCATGATGTTCATTTAGTAAGTTATGGTAATTTAGAGTCAAATAGAACATAAAGCAGGGGATGCTTTAGGGCGGGGCTTACTGTGATTGACAGGTCACTGACCCTACCAGAGCCAAATACAGCGTCTCTACTTCAGTCATCCACAGACCCAATATGGGCACTTCTGTTCTTTGGTTGCGAATTTGAAGCTTTACAACCACAGCCCAATGGGTGACATCACAACAACTACATCTTATATATTCTTTAGTGCCGTAACTCATTACTGCTAGCTAGATGGGCTAGCACTAGTCAGTCACAACAGCTCTTTGGGTTTACTCGCCCCTGGAATGTCCTTCATCTTAAACTATTCGGTTCCATAAAAAAATCTCTCCAAGCGAACAAGCTTGCTCATGGTCAGTCAGCAAATTCCAGTGACCAGCAGGCCTCTCCTGTGAGAAACACACAGGGAAAAGGAGTGCGCGGGTGAAGCGCCGACTAAGAGCCAATGGGTGCACATATGCACGCTAGACAGAAACTCCTACGGTCTCACCTCGAGCAGAGGTCAAGGGCCACAGATCAACACAGCAGGAGCCGCACCCCAGACCCCCAGCAGTCTGTCCGGTCTGGGCGCTGCACTCCCTCCACTTACTCTCCATTTTGTGGCGAAAACCTTTGACTCCGATACACTGCGATCACAGACTTGCGGGACGGGATGACGGAGCAGCGCTGCAATCCGTGATGGATTTGTGATGGATTTGATGTACACTCCTGAGAGAGGAGATGGAGCGGGAAGGGGCCCAGTAAATGAATCCTGGCTGCACAAGTCAAACGACCTGCCAGCGGCCTGACAGCATCAATTTGTTCTGTTTAGGGTCTGGGGCGGGGGGGCGGGGCGGGGGGGGAGAATATCGACGACACCGAAGGAAAAGTCAATTTCTTTAATGGAACTGGCATTGCCAAATCTCTCTTATTACTCACTTCGAGGGGTCTTTGCCGATCAAAGACTGTGATCAAACCATGGGGTTTTCTTCCACCGCGGGGCCAAAACAAACAGAGTGCTGACACCACTAAAATATCACACTTAAAAAAACTTTTCCGGTCAGCTTGTCAGCAATAAGCACATCAATATCATGCTCCAGGAAACCAGCCGGCTGCACAGTCGACAGACACACTTACAGCTGGTGTCTGATCCAACCTCCCGTGGCTCAGGCTATAAACAGAACAGCGCCACTGTATTTTAAGAACTATTTTTGCTCCCGGAATTATTATTTCTCTCCGTTTCTCGGTGGCAGGGAGCACCGAGAGACTTAGCAGCATTCCTGCGTGGCTGACAGCTAAGCCCTCGGTTAATGACTAATCCGGCCCTCATGGCTCCAGCGTGATTGGTTCAGGCTAATTGCGCTAGCTCGCTTCCCCGGCTGCCGAATGGCTGGTCGGAGGGAAACGCAGTGTGGACTCAAGGTGTAGCAGGAAATGTGATGGATTGAGCATTAGAAAACTAATTTGCAACTATTTTTTAAATCAATACGAAAGCCCAAATATTTGACGGTTCCAGTTTCTCAAATGAAAGCACTTCCTATTTTTCCCTTGTTTTACATTGTAGTAAAGTAAGTATTTAAATGAATTAATGAAGTAAATAATTGGAATCTTAATAGATTGGAGCGTGAAACTAAGTGTTAGTTGCAGCCTTACTTCATGGTCCACTCCCTTTCTACACCTGAACTCAAGTTGGGTCCTGATGAGTTTTGGTTGGCCGCTCTTGCTGTGTTAAAGTGTTGGCGGACCTAATTTGTGATCGGTTTATTATCCTTGGCCTATTCTGGACTTGTTCTGACTGAATTCATTAGGCCGACATATTTCACAGTCAGCCTTCATGTTCGTGTTCATCCTTTTAAAATGGTTATATGTTATTGTGGGCCTTTCGCGGCTTTAGAAGACCGGCAACCAGAGAGACAATGTAAGCCTACATTGGTCAACCCTCTTTTCTTTCCTACAGCAAAATATAACTTGGCACGGGATGCAATGCATCCTCTTGTGCCTTACTGAATACATGAAGCAGCACAAACTATATCATAAAAACACGTAATCACTTATTCGACAAAGCCGCAGTCGCTCTCCCTCTCGGTCTCCAGCCGTGGTCTGGAAGGCGGCTGGCTGTGGCTTACAGCATCTTATTAATATTCCCTTAAATCTTCCTGCTAATCTGCTCGCTTTATGAGGAAACAGATAGAGATACTCGGGAGGGCTTCTGGGAGCTGGAGGAGGAAAGGAGGGAACGGCTTCCCTCTGCACCGCCACAGAATCTCCTTTTAAATAATAACGCCTTAAATGATCATAAAAGCCCCGCATTCAAAGGGAGGGAGTTTACAGCACGTTAAAACCAGCTTTGAATATAGCAGTGATTGTTCCTTTTTTTAGAGCTGCAAGATATAGTCGGTTAATCAATGAAGAGATAAAATTCTCAGGTTCTGTGATTTACTTTTTCTCTTCAACAACTGTTGGTTGGGAAAAACAAAACACGTGAAGATGTCACCTTTGGACATTTATCACCATTTTAAGACGTTTTCCCAATCGAGGAAATAATAGATAAGGCAAATAACATGTTATGTTGAAACAGTAAAAAAAAGGGCCAAACCCAAACTTCAAAAAGTATCATATCACACAGATATTTGCAGCATGAGGCCCTCAAATGATCAGACTTGGCCCATAGATGTAACAGAATATTGCATTCCACATATCAGACTTCCAAAGTCCAAATTGGTCCAGCAAGTACACCTCAGCAACTCTATCTGCTGACGGCTTTCCATACTGTGATAATAGGAGTAGGTCTACCTACGTGTGATCGCGTGCATCACCTGACTGGGAGGCTAGCAGGACGAAACCAATGTAAGCATGTAAGCCTCCTCATGTAAAGGAAAAATAGCACTTGTACCGGGACACAAAGAGCTCTCAGTACTTCCTGTTTTAGCGGATTAGGTTTCAGAAGAGGCAGATTACGTGCAGCTGTGAAGTTTCTGTGTTGGACTGACGAATTAATGGTTGCTAATATCAATACGTCTCACGCAGCGATGAAAGCCTCTATCCTCTGCCGCTACCGGAGATTGAATTAGTCTCTTTTCTGAGAGTCCCGAGCAACGGAGAGGAGAATAACAGGATGTGTCGTGCGCGTCCAACGCCAGTGGGATTGCATGGTAGAAAAACTGTTACATGTCAAGCTGGTATCAGTTTTAAAACTAAATAAATAAATAATGGAACAGATGTTTGGATGAAACGACTAATAAGTCAATGGACAAAAACAGATCGAGTTACTGTCGCCACCGCGCAACGGCCAAAAATATCAAGAGTGGACTGCAGCAGAGCTGAGATATCAACAATGTTAGATGGCAAAGACTCCCCGGTACACGGTAACATCTCTTCAGCGCTGGGAACCATTTCACAGATAACTAAACGCTACGTTTCTGCTGACAGCACACAGATTACACGTGTTCATTCTATGATATTCAGGTTGGAGACGCTGAGGGATCATTACACTCTTATTGATCCACGCTGGACAAATGTCTTGCTGCCCTTTGCGGTAAAAGGGGCCAAGGGTCGCTCTCTCTTGAAGCATCATGCGGTGAAGTCTATATTGACCGCGCTCCAAATCGCAGGTCAGAAAAGCCAGAGAAGCTTGCCGACCCTCACAGTGCAAGAATGTGATCGTATGCTATGTACTAAATGGTACAATACTATCGGTACGCATCCATTGTGTGAGAAGTCTTAAGCACCTGGTGTGACTAAGGATTTGCTAGAGCCTCCCTATGGATAACCATGCCGTGGCCTTAAAGCTTATGGCAGAGATGTCGTGGTGATCAAAATCAGACCTGTTCATGGAAGAAAAAGGAAAAATGACAACGGTGGGGTGTATTACTGCAATGTGAAAAACAAGAAAACAATCCAGGACAAACCCTATTAAAATTAGTCTTCCTGTGACAGATATACATGAGTTGTGTTCCAAATTGCACACCAACGTACTGCATAATACTCAATCAATGTGTTCCGCATACTGCCTACACAAATAAAGTATACCCTTCACGTTCAAGTGTACAGTCGCCATTCTGAGCAGACAATCCTAAAAATACTATGGAACGCGAGGCAAACGCACCGACCTTGAGAAGTAGTTGTCGGACCTCACGACAATGGAAGCGCACTAACGGGCAACGTGAGGTGCATTTACCTGTATATAATCAAAATAATACACACTATCATGTACAAGTCGGGTTACGAGCCACTACTACCTTCGGTCAGTGTCCCCGTTAGCTCCCCGCTGTAGCCAGCTGGGGCTCCTGCTAGCGCTCCGTTACTTCCCCGCTAACTTCCGCTAGCTCTTCGCTAACTGCCGCTAGCGCTCCGCTAGCTTCCCGAAAACCACCGAAGGTAGCGGGACCAGGCTCGACATCCGACTTGGGCAGAGGGGACGCTGGCAGTAGCAGCAGCAGTGGGCAGTAGCATCGCTAGCTAGTGCTGCTCCTAGCTTGCTACAGCGGGGACACTGACCGGAGGTAGGCGCGGCTTGTAACCCGACTTTTACGGTACATCCAAGTAAACACTCTGAAAGTGATCTTCTTTGCACAAAAGTTAAATTTAGAAAGAATACAGAGTGTGTATGCTTGCTAAAGAAGCATCAGTTTTCACGCTCAACGGTGGTTTTTGTTTGCTTGGAACGCAGCTTTATACTGGGCCTTTTCACCGTTTTATGACATTGTAAAATAGCCAGTGTAAAATACCACGACTATATGTTGTATAATGCTGCCGAAAAACACACAAGGCAACCTTTGAATAGCCGCTGTGCCTTTACATCAACATCCCTGTACATCTCATACATCCACTTGCAGGTTTATTGCATAAAACATTTTTTAAATAGTTCCAGTCCAGGTGAGAGGGCATGTTTTGGCTGTGTTTTTGGTGAAGAGTTGGGGGGGGTTGATGGAGCAGACCCAGGAGGCCTGGCTGTCTGTTGGTGCCAGAGCACATGAAGTGCGGTGGCAGCGCGGGACACAGGGCTCTTGGTACGAGGGAAACAAAACAACGGCCATCAGCCTGCAGTCACTACAGCTGAGCAGCTGACAATGCAAGGAGGGGAGCTGGTGGGGGTTAAGAGAGGTGTAAAGAGTCATGCAGGGTTGGCTTCTCCAGGCGGGAGGGAGACACTGTGACACCGAGAGATAGACAGAAAGGTCCTGGAGAGAATAATGAAACCACAGCGGGTCTACTTGACAGCTGTGATTGCCATGGAGAGAAGGTGGTGGGCGGAGAGAGAGTAAAGCCAACTCGGCTTAAGTCTTTTCTCGGCCTTTACGGGAGGACAGGTGTGTGTGTGTGTGTGTCAGGGCCGAGGAGGAAACCCACTCTGTCAAAGAAATTGCGATCGCCCGTGTGCGCCGACGCGCTCCAACCTCACGGCGGCGGCGGCGGCCGCCTCGTCTCTGTGCGCTGACAGACTCCGTCCTCGTCAGGCAGCAGCCATTCACGCTGAGCTGCGTTTGCCCTGCAGTTAAGTGAAGGTCGGCTCCTCTTTGTGCTCTCTCTGGAAAGCAGTTATGGACTCCTTTTGATGCGGAAAGAGGACACTGGAAACAACCATCAGGCCTCTTCCGTTCTTACGCAACCCCTGAACGCTCCACAATAGACGGGTTCGCCAGGACTCCTGAGGGCAATCTACTCCAACCACTCTACAAATGTACTATGTACAAGTAGCATCAGTAAACCAAGAGTTCCTACAATGTTTGCACCAAAAAGAAACCGCATGATAGAAGTCAGAAGTATTGAGATCATTTACTCATTCAACATTTTATTTATAATACCTTCCTTTAGACTATAGGTTACTGAGCCTTGTAAAGGAGTGTGAAGTGAGTAGGGAGAGAAACACTCCAGGATGCCTGAGCGCTAATGAGGAGAGAAACATGAGGAGTTGTTTTTGTGCCATAAAACTGCATAAACCACGGATCTCCCTTACGGCTTGATTAATGTGCAGATTACACTCCCGGTTAATCCTCTAAAGTATAAAATGCAAAAGAAAAAGTTGTGAAAATGTACAAATCACAAGTTTTCTAGAGTCCAAAGCGCATCTCAAAATGGTTTGTTCTGTCAAACTTTCAGGTCACAATCATGTCAATGGCATCATTTATCGACTGATGGTTTTGGCTCTAAAATGCATGTTTTGAAGATAAGACCGCTCAGTTTTAGTGTGTGTTCATCACTGTTGAATGAAGAGTGTGAAGGTTTGTCAGTAAGAGCTCACGTTAGCTTAGGCGTTTTGCCCCTTGCAGGCTATGCATCATGTTAACTAGCTAAAATTTAAAGACTAGAGTCTATTAGTCTTTAAGTAAACAAATTAATGCAATTGTAAAACTGCAAGAACAAAAAACATATTAACCTCTACAATGTGATTTTAGTTGTTTTCAGTAACTTTTTTTCTTTCTAAAAATTGAAAAATGTCCCTAAATAAGCTGTCATGACTTTCCACCACAGACAAACCAAAACTGAATCAAAAAACCTTCCAGAGTGGAGCTGTGGGTCCGTCACCTGAGACCAGGACGAGACCCACTAACGTCTACTCTACTCTGCCAAGTAGCATAAGCCTCGCCGGCGCCACTCACCCAACACATCCACTAAGCTTGTGGACGGAGCCGAATGACAGATACTCACGATGTAGTGTGGGCTCTTCAGGTACGAAAACATGGTCCAAAAAGAAAGGAAAAGAGAGAGAGAGAGGCGAGTCCAGTAGGGGCCCGGCGGGGGGTCCCTAGCCCGAGGTATTGAGGATGTCCAGCTACCGCAACGACCTCACTGCATGCAGACTGCCGTCACACTGAACAGAACAGCAGAGGCCTCGGCGGCCGATTAAAGGATCTTAAGATCTATTTAGGGCCTTTCTGCTCGCTTCTTAAATAGGAGCACTCATTAGCTGAGTGACCTGAGCCTCTCAGTCACAGAGAGACAGAGAGAGGGGAAGGAGAGAAAGAGACAGAGTGGATTGCTTGACGGGTGGCCATGCTCACAGTTCAGCCGCAGGGCCATAAAAGGTCAAAGTTGTCGACCTCGGGGTCATAAAGTGTGCGGTTCACACGCTCCAGTCACACAGGCAGACGCTGCTCTGAATGTAACCGAGATATAAACCAAAAAACAACCCAATCTCAGCAACGTCTGAGTGTCGCAAACACAACAAAAAGCAATTTGAAACCCAATTTCTAAACAGCGAATGACATGCGACCAGCAGCAGTCACCAAATTGCCAAAAAAAAAAAAAAAACACAAAAAACAACCTGCCGTGTTTTCTCCCCTTTGTCGAGTGTCGGAGGAAAGATTATCGAGATTAGATTTTGGAGTTGTGGGTAAGTCTGCCACCAGCTGTGTGTGTGAAAACAAAGTGATCACAGCTGATCCCCAGACGCCGCTTTCACTGCTTCCTCCCAGGCTGTCAGCGGAAAGGTCAGCCAGAATGCTGAATAATGAGCCGGATGACAGATTAGAGACATCATCTACCTCGTTAGTGGAGCGGCAGATTGGAGGGAGGAGTTGTCTGCCGTGCATTCTCTCTCCTGACCACCAGGGGGCGACTCCTCTGGCTGTATAGAAGTCTATAGAAATGACTACTTCTCTCTTGATGTATTCCCTCAGTAAACATTGTAAACATGAGTTTATGTCTCAGTCTCTAGTTTCAAGTCTTCTTCAATACAGCATGATATTCATTTAGTAAATTATGGTCATTTAGAGTCAAACAGACCATAAAGCAGGGGATGCTTTAGGGCGGGGCTACAAGGTGATTGACAGGTCACAACCAGTGCTTTATGGCCTGGGCCTTTCAATTTTACAACTTTAACCCTTTCACAGTGTGTTTTTATTTTATGACAGCTAATTGTAACATTTTGATCGCCTAAAAATGTCTTTCTTGTCCGATTGTACTTCATCTTAAAACTACCAAACTTGACTGTAGTCTCGGTGACTAAGACCACGTCTTGCATGCAGTCTGTGGTGTCAGCATAATTGGGCATTAGAAATGATGCCCTGATTGCCATACATGTCGTGTTTTATTTGGACTATATACTTGGACCGTTTGTGTTAAGACAACTATAAACAATTACTTTGGTGTATATTATATAATGTCAATGAAATGATTGTTCTCTGTATAAATCATCATATACGTTTCATTTTTGACTTTAATATATAAAATGCCCGTCGCGCATCCAGGGTGACTTCCCATGTGTTTCATAATGTCATCGTTTCAGCCCTGGAGCGGACTGACCAGGTACGTGGGCTGTGATTGCCACTGAAGGGTTAAAAAAGATGCTCTAGCAGCACTGGCTTTCTCCAGGCAAGGCTCCAAATATGGTCTGATTTCTGTCACTCAGCGGCAGACGTAACGAGCTCTGACAATTCTGTGATGCTTTTTATATATATCTACATATATCGTGAACATGTACTGTAACACTGTAACATGCAGTCAAACGCTGACACACTGCCCCTATATGCAAGTTACATATTCCCAACACACACACAAAATTGACCAAATATGCAGCAGTAGCAGGCTTGCTGATGCATCAGCGCACCTCTACTTCAAATCAATAACGAATCCCTAATTATAGCTTCAGGCTGCTTTCAAAAGCTGGCAGATAATGAAGTGACACAGTGCAACAATTATGGATGAGTCACCCTGTAACTGTCTCAGCCCTAAAGATATCATTTCTATTGTTCAAATTGTGCCGCGCTTGCATGGGAACGCACAGCAACACCAAACCTGGAGATGAAGTCTACTTTGATCTCAAAGTCAAGGCTGCGTTTTTGTTACGCGTTCGTCTGTCTTTCTGCTTTGTTCCCTCGCCGAACGGCCATGTCGGAGACAAAGAGGAGTGGGTCCGTACGTGCTCCAAGAGACGATGACTCATTCCCGCTAAGAAGAAGAAGAGTGGGAGCGCCTCGGCCGTGGTGCATCGGGGGTATTAACCTCGTGTATCAGGTTAAATGCTTTTATCTCAATGCCGCTTCGGCAGAGAAATGAGGAAGAAAAGAATACCTTAGCTGTGCTCGAGCTATGAATATGCATCAGTGTGCATTTGCTCTCATGATGCTGATTTTCTAACGCTCCAAATTGAATGATCCTCCTCTCTAGAAGGTGACCCACACGAACGTCACGCTGCCACCCCGGAGGTTCACGTGGCATAATGCCACACATCTCTCTCCTCTGCTGCCACCCTTTAACCCAACGTGGAGTGTATGCATGGTGAGATACAAGAGCAGAGGTGTGTGTGTGTGTGTGTGCAGATATTAATGCCACCCGCCGTTATCACGCTCTCTCCGGCACAGATTGAACGTGTGGTGGAGTGGAGCGCCGGCGTGCGCCACTTCAACAGACGATAGGCACCCACAAGGGAAATGGAGACTTCCTCCCAGACGAAACCAGCATGCTGTGGCGCATGCTGTGGCACACACACACACACACACACACACACACACACAGACACACACACAGACACAGACACAGGAAGTGGTGCTTCAGCTTGAGGTGAAAGACATGTTTCTTGGAACACAAGCCTATATATAAAAGGTGTCTATTTGTTTGTTTAAAAAAAAGGACGGTTCACCCTAAAATCGAAAAAACATGCTAATGCTATTTATCGATCCAGATAGTTTTGGTGCGAGATGCCTGCTTTTAGAAATATTGGCCGTAGAGTTCCACTATAATTGAATTATTCTTTTGTGTTTTTCTTTCCATTCAAATGCAGCACATGACCTGTAGGTTTAACTGATCAACATATCCACCAGCAGAACAAAATGTATTTATTTTATTATTATTGTGAAGGATTATGAGAGACAAGAGTCCCGGCAATAATGTCATTCAGAGAGTAGTGAGACATCAGCGCTAACAGAGGAGGGAGGTAGGGAGCGAGGAAGCCCTCAGGAAGGAGAGTGAAGAGCAGAAAGCCGGGAGAGGAGGGAGAGGAGGAGGTGGGGGCGGTGGTTCTTTTCTTTTGTGGTCGGTAGACAGTAACGCACATCTGGGCTCAGAAAGACCGACAGCAAGGGCGCCTCCCACAGAGGGGACGGATGAAATCCACGACGAGGAAATCAAATTAACTGAGCGGAGACCGAGCCAAAAGGCCCAGCGGGCGGTTGGGACGCCTCGTCCTGCTGTCCCGCCTCAGAAACGGCACAGGAACGACAAATAACTGCATATTTACAGAAACGCTGATTTCTGTTAATCACACCGCTCAAACTGCACCTCGGACATATGGATAATGTGCAAATCATTGCATAACGAGGCCTAGCAGAACAAACTAGGTGGGGTGGACGCAGATGGTGTTGGTACAGGGGCTGCAATAATTAAATAACAGGACTCTGATCAACATCTGACTAATTATTTTATAGCTCGGCGTAGGGAAACTGTTGTCCTGAAGCTCCCACCACAAAATAATCCCCCCTCCACCTTGGGTATAGGGGAGTGTCCCCTTTATCGAAGAAGAAGGCAAACATGGATATGAATAATGCAGGATTTTAATGGTCTAATATAATTTACTCAACCCATAAAGAAACGCTTAAAACTGCAATTGCAGATACGTGGTTTATGATAGACAGCAACTAAATCTTTGAGAGACTCTAACCAGAACGTTTTGGGCTTTTTGCTTGTACATTGATTACCTAAATTAGCAGATTCTTTTTTTGGTCTATTGATTAAAAAGGACCAGTGTGTGATTGCAAATTGCAACCCACTCAATACCCCGCTGCTCGCCCCTCCCTTTACTGGACTGTAGTAACATGAGCCGCAGAGTGCGAATCTCTGGCAACGCCGTTCTCCTCGCTCAGATCTGCCTCGCCATAACAACACTACTTTGGGAGCAGGGGCTTCACACTCTGCAGCTCGCGTTACCGCAGAGTCACAAGCGTGTTGTAGAACTGTAGCTGTGAAGGACTCATTGTACAGGTAACTGTACACTGATGAAAACAGTCATGAATATTCCATTTCTGCTTATAGATCCCTGCACACTGGCCCTTTAAATCAACAAACCGTTTCAGCTCAGCACTAAACATAATCTACGGTTGAATTGATTGTGTAAATTGCAACCCTAAACATATTGAATCGATTAGGGATAGAAGCTTTTTTTTGGTGGTCGACATGGTTCCCGCCGAGCACTCGAGGCATTGCACATTCTAATGAGAGAGGATATGTTTACGTCTGTGACCCCCGTACTGGTGAGGAAACAGTCAGCCAGTTGCTGGAACATGGATTTATCATAATATGTCATGTATCAGGTGAGAATACCAAACATTTATTGTCGATTTGTTCTCACAACGTGAGAATGTGTGTGTTGCTTTGGGCTCTGGTTACAGGTCGTTGTAGATTAATAGAATAATACTGGCCTTGTGGTGGCCAAGAAACATGGTGAAGAGGGCTACGCACCATTTAAAGGGCACATTTATGAATTCTCCAGCCCTTCTCCCCATTGGCCCACATACCACCATGACTCAGGGTGTGTGTGTGTGTGTGTGTGTGTGTGTGTGTGTGTAGTGACAGAAAGGTGCATTGTGTCCCGTTCGTATGGGTCATGGGTCGCTCGTCCCACTGCCCAGAGACTGCCAAGCAGCGCTCCCCTCTCCGTGCCCCCCGTCCCCCCCTGCATCCATCCAGAGAAAAGTTCCAGTAGCCACTGTACAGCCATTGTTGTGTGGCGTCCCTGTCAGGGAGAGGGCTGCCTCGTCATCCGTGCTGCCCAGTCACACGCTTTAGAGAAATGAACTGCATCATCAGCTGGCCACTGCTTCTGAGAGTCGCACTGACAACGTGGCCAAGTCCTGAACTCTTCAACGTATTCTCGGCGATCTGACTGTACTGTCGCTCTAATCACAATGTCTAAATTTGGGTAAAGAACACATAAGACCCTGGTAAATAATCATGCTGCTCCAAAGTACCTTCACAGAACTAGCTGTCCCATACAGCCCCACTTTCCCAGGCTCCAACGAACGGCCATGTTCCCGTTCGTCCTCTGCGTGACCCATAAAAAGGTCTTGGTTGGGTAATTGATCGTCACAGGGCCGCTTCTGTAGAAAGCAATTCAATTTCCACCGGGCATGTCTTGCCACATTAGCGAGAATGGTGCTATTGTTTTGTGGAGCCGGCCGTGGCACGTAAAGGCAACTCTGTCCGCGGCCCATTGACAGAATGTGCGCCGGGACGGGCAGGGACTGGTGGACTCGGTAACCTTGAGCCACGAGGCGGTCCCCTCCGGAGAAGTGGCGCTGACGAGGATCTGGAGCAATGGTGCCGCTGGGTCAGGGGGTTTGCTTCAGAGTAACAAAGGGAGATTGGATCAGGGCCCAAACAGGCACAGAAATGGTTTTGAGGACGGTCCGGACAGCTACTTAATGAGCTCCGGATTTTAAAATGTAAGTTTGGCAATAGCTGAAACGGGAACTATTTCAGGCATTCAGTGAACTAAAAAGTAAACGTTATGTTAATTTTCTGCTTCAAAGGAATGCTTCCCCCTTAAAATTGTTGAAGAAAACTTGTTTTATTCTTGCATGCCTCCATGGTGAACTGAAACGTCCAAAACGGTGTAAATCCTTGATGAATTAAAATGTATATATCAAAACATCCGTTTATGGAGCGTAACCAGGTCTCGTCTAGCCATTTGTGTATTAGCTCTAAAAGTTATACTCTTTTAAAAACTTCTGACATGCAAAAATGTATGTATGTAGCAAGCATATGACGAGAGTTGGAAATACTGCATGTTTTGATATAGTTTTTCTGTTAAACCTGGAGCTTGTTTGCTTTAATTCATCAAGTATATAAAAGGTAACGCGTGGTGAGTCATTGAGTATTCCTTGAAACAATGTTAGGTGACTGACAGGTGGCTCTAATGGACAACTAAATTCAACAAGACCATTTGCGTCAGACAATACCTGGTTCAAAAATGTACATACATTGTATTAGGATCTGAAGACAGGGGTATTGTATAATATACACACTATAAAGCCTTTTGAGGCAAATTTGTGACCTGTGATTTTACGAGAGGATGTTTTTATCTTATTCATATGTAGCCTATCCAGTCCTTTGAGTTTCGATGCCAACATCTAAAGCTGCCAACTCTTACAACCCACCTCATGTATATGTAGCTCAAATGCAAATCTATTCTGATGGAGAATTTCCTCTTACTACTTTGATCTGGAATAACAATGGCCCTTAATTATTCACCAATTAAAAGATCTTTGTGTGGGGTAGATGTTTTCTCTTTGACATCCCACTGGAGTGGCTGCCGTCTGATTTGAATGCGTCCCCATGGTTGCAAACGCCCACTCATTTCAGATCAATCGGGGGCTCAAGGGCCTGGAGGATTGGCTGGCAGATCAACAACAATCCTCTCCACTGAGGAGGGGGGGTCCTGGACCCCGGAGCAGCCACATAACCCCAAACTCTCAGAAAGACAGATTACTCGCCTTACAATTGACACTGCGAGCGAGAGACACAAGTGAGGAGAATGAATTAGAGAATTCGGCAAACGATGGCGATCTTCAACCAAGCAGCGAATACCCTCTTGAAAACAGTCTCTGGCGATCCAGCGTGTGGCACGCTTGGTTTCTGGAGGGGTTTTGCCACCGGGGTGAGGACCGGCAGCACGGGTCAAACGAGCACATTGTTCGACATGATGAGAAAACGCTGGAACATGTTGGTGCGGGATAAACAGGGTTTGAGGGGGTGGGGGGGGGGGGGGGTTTAACCCAGGAATGCACTGTACGCAACCTCTTAATCCATATATGTAAGAAGATTGCATTCTAGTGTGTGTATGTGTGGGCAGTCTGTCCGGGACAGGGCTGACCTGTAAGCCCCCCCCCCCGTCCCACAGTTGCCGGTGCGTGAAGCTCACCCAGTAACACTTTTTAAATGATTATGGCGCCCTGGCCTGGTCCGTCTCTCTAAACCGCACAAAAACACAGTTCTAGAAGCAATTCACTGGAACAGCCGTACACATTAGTTTACCATACATAAGTAAGGGCTTATTCTCTGAACATAGCACACCGGGAAACAAACCTGCTGTACTCAAACAACTGACCTTTGTCATGACTTTTTTTTTTTTGCGTGTACATCTTAAATCAATGTAATGCTTTAAATCAAAATCAAGAAAACAACGTGTGTGTGTGTGTGTGTGTGTACGCAACAGCGTCACATGGTGGATGAATCTTAAGGCCAGTCAGAATGGTCAGATAATAATATGTAGAGCAAAGTAAACAAGCATTAAGGCCTCGTGCTCGTCTGAGCAGATGGTTTCGTGGCGCTGGGGGTCAAATGAGCTCAACTATCCGGTGTCCCTTCACTGTTGAAACATTAGCATAGCATTAGAATGGATTTGGTCTGTGTAACCTCCATCCAGTCACTGCCTGCAGAGATTAAACGAAGAGAGAAGGGAAGCATGCTTAGCTAATTATATCATAATTATGCTTTGATTGTGTTTCATTAGTACTTGTTTGAGGAGATTGAATTAGCATGTGTGTCTTTCTGGAAGCAGGTTATGTCAAAATTGGCATATCAGGGATTAGGTGTGCTAATCTGAGAACAGACACAATTTCAAGGATTTTCTCATGAACACAACTGTAATATTGACAATTTAATTTGCATGGGAACGTGAGCGTCACTCACCGGACACATTTTGGTTCAATTTCTGAATTCCTGGTTTGAAGAACTGGTGCAGGAATGCTGCAAAAGAAGTGGAAAATGGAACTACTGGCTTATGTCAACAGAGAGGGGTGCGTTTGTTTTAAGATAATGATGACCGGACCAAGGTCCATCACGAATGAGAGGAAACAAGATAACGTGCTTTGAAGGGCGATGGTGGCGTTACAAATATAAAAACAAAAAAGCTCCAAAGAACGGGTCCCTTCTTTAATTTTTTAATACTTTGGAGGTTTTAGGAGTTCCTCCTTTCTCCTCTGCATTAGATGCAATGTGTTCTTTACATTTATTGTAACCCCTCCGTGACAGAATAATCAACAAGCTGTCAATCAAGCGCACAAAGAGGCGATCAAACCAGCCAACGGAGCGTGGCGGGAACACCGAGACATCCGTTACCGCTGGCGTATCCATTTCATTAATGCACGCCATCAAATACGAGACCACTGAAAGCCCGCTGGCCTTAGACGCCTCCCCCGTGTACCAGAGAGGACACTGATCAGCCTGCTAGCGCCTCTCGGTTTTTATCTGCAAGCTATTTCTGTCCCGCTTTGAGGAAATGCACAGAGACACGGACTGTATCCCCAAAAGGCAGCATTTGGGTTTGGCAGACTCCCCGCAGGGCCGAAAGCCCATCCGAGTGCAATTATAGGACGCGTGTTGCTGCTGTGTTAAAATGGGATTTGCCGTTTGTAATGAGTGTTTGGGTACGGAGCTGTGAAGCTGGCAGAATGATCCAGACTGATCCACCGTGGTATAGAGTGCACTCTCTCTGCATCTCTTTTGTTTCCCACCGTCGTGTCTCTGGTCAGCAACAGCTGCTGGTGGAAGGTTCGGGGGACAACAACAGTTTCTGGAAAGTCAATTCAGCTGTACATTGTTTTATAAAAATCACAGGACTGCAGGAGCAGCCCATCCTCAAGTACTCGCACAAAAATGACCTACAAAAGCCCAAACGGATGATAAACAGTAGAGCAAACTCCACTGATGGAAGATCAATAAACTGAGCAGCACAAGGTCATCGATAGAATGCAGAGTCACACACACACACACACCTCAGTAGCTCCTCTACGCCTTCCCCGAGACTGCCACAGCTGCAACATGATGGTGACGGACCAATTTGAATCTCCCTTTCACAATAAAAGATCACCGCTAGGACGGCGGCTAACGGAACCATTTCTGCGGCGATGGATTCCCAGCTGGTCTTTCGTCCCCGTGGGATATTGGCGGGTATATGACGGAGGTGATGCGTAAGCAAAAAAAGCCCCGGCGCTTCCGGTAGCTGCCCATTTCCACAGGAAAGCAGTGAGAGCAGAGAAGTGCTGGACGACGACTTGTCTTTTTGATCCGCAGTGATCTGCCGCATTATTATATTAAAACCCCTGAGAGACGCAAGCTGTTGTACAAAACGACGAGCGCAACAAGTCAAAGAGCAGCCAAAAACACAGCTTGAGTTATTCCGCCTCAACCACATTATTTGCGTTTAGTTCTGTGTTTTGGATAGAAAAGATGCAAAAGTCCTGCACAGTCGAGGGGGATTTTCATCTTTTACGGCATGCTTTGCAGCGACTTTTAAATTCCAGTCAATCCCCATGCGAGAGGAGCACCAGTGTGGGCAAAAACAAGAAGAGAGAAACAACCACAAAGCCCCGCACAGCGAGGGGCCACGGGCCTCCACCTTCGTGCTCTGCCAACTCCGATCCCCGCGGTGGATTCAGAAGTAATGAGAGAAATCACAAGCGCGGTGCACCACACACAGGAAGAAAGAAAAAAAAAATGCAGCAGGCGATATCTAAATGACTTCACCGGCATCGTGCTGATGGCCACATGCATCCTACAGAGACAGTCTTTGTAGGAGATGCGAAAGAAAAAAACGTGACCGTGATCGCCGTCATCGGAGGGTTGGGTGGAAGCACAGCTCGACCTGTCCTCATCGTCCAAAGCAGAAGGCAGCAGTTTAAAAAAAAGTCTCTGGACACGGCCAGCATCTGTTACGCAACTGTGCACTGAGGGTCCGATGCACGGAGCAGCATCACTCGTACGCAAACACAGACCTCTGTGGAAAACACAGCAGGGGGGGGGGGGGGGGGTCGGTCAACACACACACCAGTTGGTGCCGTGGCTCTGCATGTTTTTAAGTGGAAACTGGAAAGGGTGGTGGTTAGAGAGGAAACACACTGGAAGAGAAAATGTCCCAAACAGTAGGGGCAGGTGGAGGGAGAGGGAGATGCAGGGAGGATGCTGGGTGGAGAGAGGGGGAAGCAAGGGGGAAATAAATCACAGGTGCTATCAGAAATAAAAAAGTAAAAAAAACAGGCCGGCTAGAGGTTCTTACCTTCTCTAGGTACATGATGTCCCAGTGCACTGAGCTACAGCCGCGAGGCGGGCCCAGAGAGAGAGCGAGAGAGAGAGATAGGGGGACAGTGGACGACGGGGCTGCACAGCGAGCAATGAGGAGAGGAAGAGAGAGAGAGAGAGAGAGAGAGAGCGGGAGTGTGCAAATGAAATAGGTGATGTGTCCCCCGCCGTCACGCTGCTTCACGGGCTGACAGGCAGAGCGGCTTTATGGACACCGGAGTGCAGAAAACTACAACCAACGAGAGAGAGAGAGAGAGAGAGAGAGAGAGAGAGAGAGAGAGAGGGAGGAAAGTCTCTCCTCTGTCAAACCGTGTTCAGTTACATGAACACTGCTGCAGTTTGGGCTCAAAGAAATCATGTGACAGGCCTTTCCATCTTCAATGCATGTCTGTGTTCTCCACAGTTGTGTGTTTCAGGGAAGACCTGTGAGTCTAACCGTGTAATGCATTTTGCTGTGAAAACACCTACTTCAAAACAACTGCATTTAGTCACGTTTCTCACCAACAAACGGAATTCTACCAGATTGCATTTGAACTCACCATGACGCCGTTATCATTTACCTTCATCCAATTCATTCGCTTCCTGAACTGGCCGTTAGCGCTAGCGTTAGCTCCATTATTTGGTCAAGCAGGAATGTGCTGCCCATCGGCTGCTAACGGCCAATGCTAACTAGCTCTCATTCAAACACTGATTTGTTGTGAGAAACGTGGCGTCATCAGGGGACAAAATAGACAAGAGCGTTTAACCACAGGTGCGTGGTGCTAGTTTGTGCAGTTCGGTGTAGCAGGTCAGGTGGGGACTGGCTGTATCGGAGGCATTTCTAATCCTGGTATCAGTTTCAATTGCCCTTTACATTCACTTCCTTCATAGAGCTTTATAGTGTGCACATGCAACCATGATCTCTTTCTGTATTTGGGAATCTGGTTCTCTTCCTTCCCCAGAAAAGGTCAGCACTGTCAGGATGCATGTGGTCAAATAGGATTTTTCTTTTCTTTTTTTAAATTCAAAGCTGACTTCACCATGTGTATTTACTTAAAGATTTCCCGTGGAATTTGTTGTCGCCTAGTAGCACTATGGAGCTGTTTTGGTAAGTACTGTTACTTACCAAATGTAAACGCAAGAAAACTCCATGTGGCACGTTTCCTCTCAACAAGCTGATCCACTCAGTGATTCCATTGAGAAACAACACGATTTAGTCTCTAATCTAAATGTTCTGTTGAAATACTGGTGTCAGAATCGTTAAACACAGATATCTCCTAGTTGGGAGGGGATTTGTGACCTGCCTGATGCAGCATTAAGTAGCATTAAGTAGCTCGTCGGAGTATCACATGATGATCTGTTTCACTGTCCACGTTCAGCCACGTGCCCAGAATAGAATTCGGAGGTAAACACTGAATATTTCATTACATTTTGTTGGCATCGCTCGCCGCTTCAATCCAAAATTGCTCGCCTCGGAAAGCTACGCCGTGAGCCTGGACGTAAACAATGAGAGGACGCATGTGGTGGTGAACCATTTCACGTGGCTTACCTTTAGCCAACACTTCATGGAGGAGAATAATGCAATGCCCTGCACCTTACACAACAGACGTAACCCGATGTGTCAACATCAGCTCTCGTGGTTTGTCTCGAAGGCTCAGCCCATCGGAAAGGGGAGGGGGTGTAATCCTCTTGTTGTGTCACAGAGGATCAGGATGGATGTGGGGAAGACGAGAAGAAAAGAAATGGTGGTCTCAGGTTGAATGAGGAGCTGGTTGGACCACATCTGACAACATGATTCAGGGAGACAGGGGAGAGGGCAATGAGAGGCCGTCAGAAGAAGAGGAAACAAAAAAAAGGAGGCGAGAAGGGAAAAGTCGAAGAGAAACTAAATAAGGCCCAGACAGAGGAACGAGAAGAGAGGTAGCAGACTCTCACACGGATGCACAACTTGCTCGAGTTTAATATCAAATTACCTAAAGGGTTCGGCGCTTGGCTTTCGAGGGGAAAGCGGACGCTCATTGACTTCGCTTCCTCGCCTGTTGCCTCGCTGTGTGCAGGCACCGAGGCAGGAATGTCAAGCATGCACTGGAAAACAAGAGGGGGCCTCCTCTTCAGCCGGTCCGGGAGTAAGACTCTCGGCGCAGCTCCAGAATTACAGGGCACGGCACACGGGACGTGGTTGCACTTTGCAGCATTGCTCACACTCGCCGGTATTTACTGGGCCATTATGTAATAGGAGCGCAGACCTTCTAACTTCAAAGGGGATCTCGGCTTATTTGGAAAATGCTCTGCAGCTAAAGATTTCGGGCCTCCGCGAGGCAAAGAATCCGTTTAGCACGACATGTAATTAGCAGGTTATTGCGGCGGCGGGGATGTTCAGGAACAGGAGGGTCATTACTGCGCTGTAAACTTAAGAGCTTTCTCGGGACGTTCAAGTGCGAGAGAAAGGCTCTCGCCACAGCCAGCGTGCCGTCCTTCACGTGAACAATACACACATTCTGTGTCACGTGGGAGAAAACTTGCGTCACTGGACAATAATGATCTGATTCACTGCACCAAAATAGCAGCAGTTAAAATCCATCAAACCTCTCTCGGAGTGAATTCATATTCAAAGTCCCCTTAGAAGTCCCGGCCACGCCCACGCAGCAGTCTATTTCAACGCTCTGCTGAGCCCCCCTCGGTGCACATTCTCAGCCTTTTCTCCGTTGCACAAGTCAGCAAACGCACAACTCAGCAGAAGCCAAAGAGCACATGCAAGAAAGAAAACAATGAGCGATCCATCTGCGCCTGCGAACACCTCAACAGATGTTCGCGAGAGCCGCTTTGAACGCTTCCTCCGGCCTCGTAACGTCAACTCTTTCAAGTCATTCATCTCGCTCGTGGCGGGGTTGTTTTTTTTTTCTTCCCGACTCACGACGCCATCTCCACGTTATCAGTCTGGCCTCCTGTCCTCCAGGTCTCTACCGCAGGGCCCGGGGTCCGGGCACTTTGTCCCCGTCCCGCTGCGCCCACAACACCCCCCTCCCTCCCTCCCTCGTCGCCAGCTAGCAGGACGACCACACAGCAGGTTGAAGGCAGACGGACTCTGGCCTCCACTGTTTCCTCTTCTTCTCCAAACCCTTAGAGAATCCGTGCGGATGCATTTACAGCCGGATACGTCAGTGTGACTGCGGGCATCCTTAAAGCCGACCTTTCTAGGACATTTTCTGCGAAACAGGAACGGAAGGCGGCTTATTTTCGAGAGAGCGACTGATCCAGCTTGTAATCTCCAGAGGGAATTACTGTTATTATTATTAACACGGAGCGACGCGTTAGTGCTACAAGGAGTTACTTAACAAGATAAATGTGTCTGGAGCTGTAAAGGGAGGGGGTCCTCCTTAGTGGCTGATACCTTGTTTGGGGCGTGAAATCGGCATGGAGGTTTCTGATCAGAGAGGGAGTGAGCACCGGGCAGACCCCGCTGACTCCACGGACACAAAACCACAGACACAAACACGTCCCGGGGCCTCGGCCACATCTTCCCCCTCGATGACACACACAGCTCAGAGAAAGAGAGACACAACAACAATCCGGCCTCTCGCACAATCCCACAGAGCAGCCTTCACCCGCTCATTAAGTCACTGCGCTTTTGGGAGAGAAAAGGAGGCCGTTTCAAGTCTCTCCCCTCCCCACTCTGAAGAAGACTCAAAAATAACTTGCTTTGCGGCGACTGTGTGGTCATGTTTTGCTGTTGAATTTGAAAATAGGCAACAAGGCAGCGTCTTAAAAAAAACAAACGGCCGCAGAGAAAGCCACTATGCCTGGGTGTAAACAGCCCTTTTAAAGCTTATGGTTTGCCACGTTCTTTCAAGAAAATAAACACTATCCCACTGCCAGCTTCTTGAGAAGTATGGAAAAGCGGTTTATTTTGCCAATCCCTAATAGTGCTCTTAGAGGAGGGGGGAGGTAACTAAGTAGGATTCAGGGGGACGGCTGTGTGACCATAAACCCAAGCAAGGAGGCGGGGGAGGCGGGGGAGGCGGCCCGTCGCGCTCCGCTGCCGCCGGAGACCCTGAGATAAGCGAATTACACGCGGAGGGACGCAGAGGCGTTAATCGACACCCAGAGATCAGATCTAATCAATTAAGAGGGGGGCAGCTGGCATGTCAGCGACAAATCCGTCCTAACAGATCCATCCATCGAGCCATACGCCCGCTCATCCAGCCAGCTCAATGTGTGTGTGTGTGTGTGGAGGGCCTGTCCTGGTGATGGAGAACAGGGGAGACGTTGATATGAATCTTTGTTTCATCTGGTTAGAGGGGAACTATTTGACGGATCAGGTCCAGTTTATTGTCACAAGGAGCTTGTCCCAGTTCTGTGCTCAGCCCTAGACTGCGCACATTGACTCTGGTTCCAACTTACCTAATATCTTAATTTAGGTTATTCATCCATTTTTTGTAGATACAGTTATGTTAAAAAAAAAAAGTGATACATCTGAATTTCTTGGCTCCTATCTGGTATCGGTCAGTCACCTTCATCGACAATAACGAGCACATACAACTTAACTTTCCCAAAGAATATGATTAAATTCAAACGTTATTATTCTGTATCTGCACATGGCTTGAAATATTCGTTAATTTTTTTCTGTCAATTTCACGTGAAACAAAAGTTCTTAATTAAATGAGAAAATACTTATATTTGTCAAGTAGATTTCATTCACACAGGAGTAAAGAAAAGTAGGCTTTATTATGTTTCATATAAACTAATCATGTATTGACCTAACAGTAAACATGCTATGTTGTGAAATACATCATTATTAAGATCAAAAATCAGGATAGAAGATTTTGGCCAGCCCTAATCTCTCAACTCAGGCCCAGTTTGTCTGCACCCCCGCAATGACAGGAACCAGTGGAAGTAGGGGAGATAAAAGAAGTTTGGATTTCTTTTCTTCTTTTTTTTTTTAACGGGGTCAGTCACTTGCCTGGCAACAGACCAAACAGGACAAACTAAAACAACATCACAAAGACCGAGGGAGTTGGTTCCACCTGTCCGGCGACCAAAGACGGCGCCGAGCTTCACGGGGAGTTTGAGGCTGAATCCCGTCTGCTGTCGGTTTCTTATCCGCCCCTCCAGCACGACAGGAGCCGAACAAAAAAGACACTCCAAAGAGCTGCCCATGCAAATGTGAATGGCCGAGAGTGAAATGTGCATTTATTTTGGCCTGTGTGATTTGACAAGCGTGAAATTAATTTTAAAAAAAAGGTCGGCGAAGGCGGGCGGAAACACGGAAAACAACAGTTTTTCTCGCCTTGGTGGAGGGGGGCTTTTGGAGGCCTGTCAATTCCAACCCATAAACCATTTAGCCGTCCCACATGTGGGGCTCTGAAGTTGTGAACCGTGTTGGTGTGCTTCCATTCTCACTTTTCTTTTCCCTCACGTGGCACATCACACATGGCGTTCACACGAAGCGCAGCGGTCCCCACGGCGGGGCGACCGGGGGCTACAGACTGATCCTCCGCAGATATGACCTACTTTCCATTCAAGCCCGTCTCTCTTTGTTCACTCTGTGGTGGTGGTGGTGGTGGTGGTGGAGGAGGAAGGCTGCTGCAGCCTGTGGAACAAAGAAAACAAGCAGCCTTCCAAACAAGCTGACCCTGCCTAGAGACAGGCACCCCAAAAAATGGCCCCGGAAGAGCGGAGTCTCTTGAAGGAAAATCTCCTCCTTCTTCTTCTTGCAGCCTTCCACCATCCATTCTCCTGGCTCAGAGGGACGAGACACATATCATAGAGGGTGGGAGGAGGCCCGAGTCATCGACCTGGGACTGCAGCGACAGGCGGAGGGAGATGAATTATTGGGCGTTTTCATCGGGGGCGGTGGGGGGGCATCAGGAAGTTCGGATCCATGCATAGTGCTCAGTCACTTGATACCCTCTTCAAGGGGTCTGGTATCTGTATAAACATTAGTATCTGCAAAGCATTAGTTTTTTGGTGTGATCGTTTGGAAGGCTGCTTGTTTTCTGCCGCAAAGCACTAGCTTTTCAGTGTGATAATACCTTTACGTGCATTCCTGCAGTGCTACAAAACTACACATCCAAGCAGTGGCGTTTGTGGCATTTCCTTGTACTAAATGTACCTGAAGACTAAACTACGAAACCCAGCATTTAACAGTGAAGCTGTTTAGTCTTTAACCCAACTGCAACGGCCCACCCCCCGAAAAATATGCACATCTGTACAAGCCAGAGAAAATACTCTTGTCAGGGCAACAGAAGCATTTAAATAAGGACCTGCAATGTTGCCACTTTCGTCAAATCTGGCAAATGAGGCACGGAAATTGTTTGGAGGTAGAAGCGCTGTAGGGGCTGATGAAAGAATGCAGCTCTGTAAGAGACGGAAAGGGAAGAGCACGCAATCGCGCGGCGCCCCATATGACAGAATCTGATGCGGACAGGGGCGGTTATCTGCAGCCGACCCGAGAGGGAAATAAAATGAGCCACGGTGGGAAATGAATCAAGGAGAATGGAAGAAAGGAAAGGAGGCACAAGAGAGCCTGTACTCCCAGTTTCCTGTCTCGGAGGAGCGACCACGCATTGTGTTTGATGCCCATACAAACTTTACCACAGTGACTGATTGATTATTCTCTTAAACTACCAAAGAATGCACAGAAAGCCAAAAAGCAAAACACTTAAATGCGCCAAATGAAGCAGCTCCTTGTAGGACACCATTTCTGAAAGATGTAAGTAGCACCGTACCTGCATGAGCTCCGTTGAGCTGCTGCTCAGCTCATCCCCAGACTCCGAGTCGTTGTGGAGTTTGTTCAGACGATCTCCCGGCAGGTCGCCTGGTGGGGAGGCCTTACCGCTGTCCGGACTTTTGTCGTGGTTGTTCCCCACTTTGAGCGGGGGCGAGTCCGCCCGAGTCCTTGGCAACGTGGAATTGTTGGCGTGGTGATGGTTGTTGTTGTTGTGAAGAAGCACCAGTTCGGCCACCATCTTGCAGTGGTGGGGACTCCCCACGTTCTGGTTGGCGTCCTTGGACAGGCCCGGCGGCGTGACGCGGTCAGAAGATGGCGACGGGGTGGAGGAAGGCGACGGGCGCCCGAAGCTGGACATTTCCGGCTGGGGTCTGTTGAGGTTTTCATTAGACGCCCGGCAGATATCCAAAACGGTGGGTTTGGCCCTCACGGTGGGCTTCTGCGGGGGCATGAGCGCCCGGCGCACCTCCCGGACGTACTGCGCCGGCACGTAAAAGGCCTTCGTGCCCTCTTCCTTCCTCACCTGCCACCAGTCCTCATTCGTCTTCTTCACCAGCATGTAGCTCTCTCCCTGGCGGATGGCCACCATCTTGTCTTTAGACTTGTACTCATAGTCGTACTCCACCTCGATGTAGATCTGGCCCGGGGCGATGGGCGGCCCCTCTCTGTCGGCCATGGCTGCCGGAACGCGCACTTGAACTCTGACCTCAGCGACCCAGGCCAGGGGGGCTCCTCATGTCTGACTGGGCAGGAAACTGCTGGGCTGCAGGAGAGAAGACAGACTTAAATGTCATATGCTATTTTTTTTTAAAGGCGCAACATTTAACAAGCTCCAACACATGACCACATGCCTACAAAAACCACATCAACATGCGTACACGTCATCCTACAAGCCTCCCAGCGGGTCACACCCCGAGGTATTGCTCACCTGATTACCGCAACCGCAAAGTACTGCTGCTGTAACACACTCGCATTATGATACAACCCACCGTCCTATTGGCGAGTCAAACAAAGATCACCACATGACTAACCCTCCTCCCTGTGATCATCCAAAACCAAAACAGACAGTCAACCCCGGGTGCTCTGGTAACCGACACTACCACCAAGGCTATCCAGCCGGAAACCCGATCGCCGTCCGCGGAGCTGAAGCCGATGACGACGTGATCCCAGAGATCCTGCACGCGATCCACCGGCTACATTGACTCCCTGGAGCTTGCACTCCCTCAGAGAATGCTTCCGAAAATAAAAGTGTGTGTCTTTTCATGGAGTTTGGCTCTGCAGTTTGGCATCATTACTCATTAATGCAGCTGCAATTTAGAAACCTTTCAAAAGCTTTCAGGTGATCATGTGTCAGGGGACAGATGGGCCCTCACCAGTCCCTGCAGGGTCTGTCCCGGAAAGAGGCCCGTCATAGATCCGTCTGTCAGAGAGTCTCCCATCGCCGGTTAGCCTAAATAAATACCGGGGCGCTCCCAGAGCAGAAGAGCTCCCCTCATATCAAATTCTCCCTCTTCCTCCCTGAAATAGCTAGCTCCCCCGCCGCCGTGGACTGACATCCTGGTGGTACAAGCAGGTGCTTTTAGTGAGGCGTTAGAACACGCCGCTGAATCTATAAAGGGGTCCATCCTTCTGTAAAGGAATATGTACACACGCTCTGGAGCTCAGACTGACAGCTACGCGCCCAGAATAGATTTACGGTGGCGAGAGCCGCCTGGACCCATGAGAGTTGGGCTGCTTTTTCATAATGGGCCTTCATCGGTTTCAACACCATGAAACACACACAGTGTTGCATCACGCGAGGGCATTTTACTCTGTGTGTGTGTGTGTGTGTGTGTGTGTGTGTGTGTGTGTGTGTGTGTGTGTGTGTGTGTGTATTCGACAGCAGGCCAGTCCAAACCTGCCCCAATACAAGCTTCAGCCATGATGTCAACACACACGCATGTCCAGCCCAAGCCTTTGTGAATGGCTGCCTCTCAAGGAACCGTTACGGCCCATTTTAGTTTGTGTGGCGAGTCACAAATCCTTGTGTAACGCCACACGGTCACAATCTACAGTTCACACCATCCCCAGAGGTGCCGGGGATGTAGTCTGTCGAAGCTCCTGGTCACGCGCTCGATAGCGGCCCACTATCGCCGTTGCCGCAATGAAGGTGGCCGCCGTCCCGGCCCGCTGCGCTCTAGGAAATACAGGCCGCGTTTCCGGCGGGTTTAAGCTGCAGTCCAAGATAAAGGATAAAAACCTGTCATGGGTGACGTGGCGGTGCCGGATGGTGAGAATGTCACGCTGTTAAGTCAGTCCAAAGATAACTCTATCGGCAGCAACTGTCCTCTTCATGTCATTAGCATTTGGAGACACTTATCTAAAACAGATAAAGGCTCCCAAATATACACCCGTGTATGACCAAGCCACTTTGCAGTCCGCACAAAGAGCCGATTACTAAACCGGCAAGCCAGACAAAGCAAGCATGTGGCATTAAATAATCAGCCTTGACGTGACTTTGATTTTCTTCCTGGAGATCGCGACAGCGCTCACCTTTTGACCAAACACCAATTGAAACGGGCTCCTCGAGCACAACACAGCAGAAATGTACAGCTATCCCCGTGTCTCTCTCTGAGCTGCTGTGGCGTCTCGGGGTCCTGGCAAGAGGACTCGAGAGAGTAAACTCTGCTGCAATAGAGCGGCCTGTCGCCGCATGGCGTCAGGGCGAAGTGAAGCCTCTGGGGAGAGCGCGGGCCAACGTGTTGCTCTGTGGAGATTCAAAGGATAGCGCTCATGTGGAGAGAAGAAGAAGAAAAGGGTTGGCACAGCTCCGCACAGCCCTGAGACTGAACGCTGATTGTCCATCTGTGTGTATGGAACAAAGCCCCACTGTCCCTCTGGGTTTATTTTTTTTACTATTTAGAAAATCGATCAGTAGTTTTCAAAGTGGGGCCCAAGGCGACAATAACAGTGAGTTTATGATAACCATTAGGTTTTACTGAACATGTTCTTAACTCATTTGTTCATCAGATCTTTTTTTAAATCAACTTTGTGAAACTACTCTCCACCTGATGTGTCATGCACTGTAGCTTGTGTCGTTTCCCGCCGTAGGGTTCAATGGATTTCCATGACTTTAAACCAAATTTCCATGACCAAACATTTAGCGAAATCTTGGTGTAAACATGAAAAAGTCGAGAAGATGTAGTATTTAAACTAACAATTAGAATTCCAAAGCATACAGTAAACCTTAAATAACACAAATAGTTTGATTAAAAGAATAAACATTTATATAGATGCCTGTATGTATGCCTGCTTATATTTTGAGCGTCTTTCTTTTAAAAGCATATTCATTATCATGAACACATGAATATAACACATTTCCAAGACTTTTCCAAAACCTTTGGGATTTTATCTTTTTCAAGGACTTTTCCAGGCCTTGAAATAACCATTTTAAAATTCCATGACTCTTCCAGGTTTTCCATCACCGTAAGAACCCTGCTAACGAAACAATGTTGGAGCCCCTTGCCCTCCTGGCTCTCTGCTGTGTGACACGGGCGTGTGGAAATCACGTGTCACGCTTGTATTTACATGGTAAAACAGTCGCATAGCACTCAATCAGGACGTGTAGCTGGCAGAGATATATCATCATAATAAAAAGAAAGAAAGGTATGCGTCAACACAGAGATCACGACCTGTGCTTTTGTCCGCACCTCCCTCTGCAGCCCAGCCACCACGCAGCAGCAGAACACCTCCAGACCCCGGACTGCCTTTGTCCCCTGCGCTTCATTCAAAACAGATGTGGCCGCGCAGCATCCACTCCGACATGTGCTGCTGCAGTTCACTCCATCTATGCGGGGTTATCCGCTGCATGCGCGTGAAAAACGCCATTATTTTACATTGATGCAACAAAAAAAAAAGAAGCCCTGACAACAAACAGATTGGGTCTATAAATCGTGGAGGAGGGAGGGAGGGTGAGATACACGAGCATGCCTGGGGCGGGGTGGTGAGTGGGGACATGGGCGGGGGGCAGGGGGCCTTCAGCCCCGCGGACCGTAGGAACACCACACAAAAGGAGTGTAATCCCTGTGCATTTATGACAAAGGGTCTCCGAGTCGACACCGCCGAGGAGCGAGGGGACGAGCCTCGCCGGAGGAGCCGCCGACCCCGAACCCCAAAAAAATCGCCAAACACACCGCGAGCCAATCCAAGCTCAACCGTATGTGTAGGTGCGCACCGCCGCTATCACGTGGAATGTAGATTCACCCAGCGCGTAAAACAACCCGAGCCGAACACAGCGGGCTCCTCCGGGACATATGTTGGGCCACATTTCCAGAAGGCTCCGCGCTTGGACACCAAAAAAAAAAAAAAAAAAAGCACTGCAGGTTCACTCGGATAGGAACCGTCCAATCTGCAACAGCGTGCATAGCAACAAAGTAACTCCCGACAGAAGCCAATAGTCTCGCGCTGACCAGGCGACGGGGACAGCCCCCACACACACACATTAAACACACTAACCTGTACACACACTCCAGCCGCGTGTCTCCGGTGTTCCGCGTCGACCGGAGAGGTAGTTAGGAGCAACTTTTCCCCCGAACCTCTTTCAGCGTCGGCTGCTCCGACTTATTCCGCAGCGGACCTCCAGTCTGTCGGTCTGTTCGCAATCCCCCGCCTCTCTGCGCGCGGTCAAGCTCGCTGCGGCAACCCACCGCATATCCGCGCGCGACCGCCAAAGTAAAAGCTTTAAATTGCATTTTATTTATTGTTTTGCCGTTTGGGGCTTAGAATTAAAGAAGAGCAGCTGAAAATAATGAATGTTTTTTTTTTTTTAATGACACTTTGGGTCATACCTTTCCCTACATGCTGCATCCTTTAAGTATGTGTAAGGGGAAACGGGAATCTTTGTATTCATGTGTGTGGTGGGATCCGTTGCTTGTAGTGAAATATATATATTTTTAATTCAATGAAAGCATCTTTAAATATTAATCCAAGCAAACTCTCCAAATTATATATTCCTGCATTATGGGTAAACTGGCTGAAATGATCAAATTCCCTACAATAATGGTTGCCTTAACACACATGAATGGCGATTTCAGGGATATGTTTTTCTAGATTATTAAATGCATCCGTCTGGTGTCACAAATGGTGCTGTAATGCAAGTTATTTTCTCCATATGTGATCAAATGTTGCAATGTTTGGTCTACATTGTACACGCACATGTCCTTATTTTGGATATAGTTTGTTTTATTTTGAAGGAAGATTCAAGTAAAGTCCGAGTCTGGTCAGCGTGTTTCCGCTCAGCTTGGCGCAGTTGTGGTCTTTAACCCAGAAGACCTCAGTCTGTCAGCTCCTATGCGGCGACCAGAGCTTTCCAATTCAGGGTACGGGGACTGTTGTGATCCAGTGGAACCCCATCAAAGTTAGAATAGTTTAAATGTCACTTTTGCTTGAGTCCGTAAAAAAAGGCCATTGGTTCTCATTATTTCATTGGGCTTTCATTGTCCTAATCTTAAAACCATTTCACATTGTTCAAATGTGTAGGGTAAACATGTCAAGATGCTGCTTCCTCTCCTCAGCCAAGCTCTATCTGGCAATCACAGCGGGGAGTCTCACCACCCAAGCCGGGGCATGAATGATTTAGTGCTCGGATGATCCAGGAATACAGTCTGTAGTCTCAGCCCATTGAGAGGCTGAGAGAAGCCTCGAGCTATGTAACTCCAGGTTTTCATTGTTTCAGAATAATGTATGAACGGTGTAGTTTAATCACATCTCTTCTCATTGAGTGTCAGCATAATGTGTGTAAACGCACACCCTGCTGGTGTAAGGATGCAAGTGGCAGACATTGAGCATTATGGGTTTCAGTGGCTTCCAGTACTTAGGGACTGAGAATGTGATTTATTTGGTGAATTAAATGAATCAAAATCAAACCACACAGAGCCTATTGTTGATTTTTTTTTGTCCAGGTATAATAGAGAATTTATACATTTACATTCAAATGAGTTTTTAAGGCTTTCTATTGATTTCCCAAAACTGTTAACCCATTCTGCAAGCTAGCAATCTCTAAAATAAACAGTGCAGGCTGTAGAAACAGACATGTGTTTAGGATCAATAATAATCTTGATGATCTGAACAGTTGTCCTCTCATGATACGTTATAGGTAAATAAATTAACCACAATAAGGGTTTCCAATTGAAATGTATATCCATAGAAAAAACTTGACTTCAGGCATCCAAAACAATTCTACAAGCAATGCATCCTGGTACATGTAGGCGCTGCCATGCAGCACGGCTCCACGAGCAAGATAACTCATCTTTCTGGGTCAATATACTGAGGTTTATTGACGCTCATATGACATTCACATAAGAAGGTGGGACATTTTCTGTATAAGTCATCAGTAATACCTTCAGGTGGTGCGTTCATTGTATGAAAGTAAATAACACAATAAGCGTTTTAAAAGGTTCATTGCAACAAAATATTGAATGAACACTTGATTCATTCAGAAGCTTTAACTTTTATATTCTGTGCAATAATAAGATTCAAGGACTCAGGGACTCAAGGATAATTTATTGTCATTATGCAACACATATACGATGCCATGAGTATGTCACTGCACTTGTCAATAATAATATAATAAGGCTCCAGAGCTGACAGACTTTCAGAGTGTTACAGGGTAAGTACCAATCATGCACTTTCCTACTGGACATTCTGGATACATTAGCTCCATTAAAAATGAAGCATAATTAATGCTTTCCAAACAAAGTGATCATAAGTGGACTTTTGCCTGCAGCTATCAGGGATAAATTACATTTTCATACCTACTCCCAGGGCTCTTCCTGCCCTGAGCCCAGAGACAAGAGTGCTGTTGCAGAGTCGAAGCCTCTTTGGGAAGCTGGGGAGTGAAAGGCTTTTAGGGGTCAATGCCAATGAGCAAAGGTCCCAGGGGAGGGGCCAGACCAAGAGCGACTCAATGACCCTATATGAATCTGCCAGAAAAGAGTTGTCACACCTGGGTAAACCGGGGCCCCCTTCGGGAGCCAGACCTAGAAGGGGAGCTCCCCGGCAAGCGGCTGGTCGCCCGGGGCGAGGCACATGGGGCTCGGCCAGGAACAGCCAAAAAACACGCCATGGAGCCGCCTCCCTGTGGGCCCGTCACTCGCAGGGATAGGCATCGTGGTTGGGTGCATTGTGAGCTGGATGAGAAGCAAAGGTGGGACCTAGACGTGCTGATACTTGTTTGTGCACCAAACAGCAGTTCGGCATCAGGCTGTTCATAAGTTTACTTGGTACCAGAACGCCTTCGGCCAAAGATTGATAACCGGCTGGTCTAATCATCAGATCTGCGGTCGTATGTCTTGGACACTCGGGTGAAGAGAGGATGAGAGCTGTGAACACCAAACCTGGTAAACACAAACCTTTAGTGGGGGTGAACTGGGAACGTCCGGCTGAAGCGCTTCTGATTTTTTGTGCATCCCGAGGGAGGTTAGGGACATGGATTCTGAGTAGGCCATGTTCAAATCCTCCATTGTGGAAGCTGCTGCTAGAAGCTGTGGAAAGAAGGTCATTGATGCCAGGATAGAGACTCGCTCTGAGATGCTGGAGGCTCTGGTCATTGTTGGGCTGTCTTGGCTGACACAGCTTTTCTGTGCTGGTGGTCAGGGGCAGTGAATGGGGCGTGGCAGTTTAGGGAGGTGGTTCTGGACCGTAAGGTGAAGAGGGTGATGAGCAGGAAGTCAAGGCTCTCGATTTAACAGGTCATCTATGTTCCGAGCCTCACATATAGTCATGAACTCTGGGTAGTGACAACAAGACTGAGATTGCGGATACAAAACGCCAAAATGGGCTTCCTTCGTAGGATGGCTGGGCTCAGCCTGACAGATAGGGTGAGGAGCTCAGGAATCTGGAGGGAGCATCTAGTAGGCCCGCTTCTCCTTCACTTTAAAAGGGGTGCTGAGGTGGTTCGGGCATCTGATCAGGATGCCTTCTGGACGCCTCCTTTCAGAAGTTTTTAAGACACGTCCAACTGGCAAGAGGCACCATGGTAGACCCAGAACACGCTGGAGGGATTATATATCTCGTCTGGCCTGGGAACGCCTTGTGGTTCCCAGGAAGAGCCGGAAAGCGTTGTTGGGTAAAGGGATGTCTGGAATTCCCCCCTAAGCCGGTTGTCCTCACAACCCATCTCTGGATAAGTGGATAGTACGTGGATGCATAAATGGATGGATAAAAAACAACTGTGCAAAAACTAAAGGAATCCTCTAAAAGCAGAATCCTCACAAGCAAAGCATAGAGAAAAAGGATCAGTGCTCTTTCTTTACTGAACACCATGACTATGTTCAGGGATACATCAAGGTCTGATACTTTAGGCTCATAACTTAAATGACGATAGAAACGTAAATGCCTATTATCAGTAACCTTTGAGCATTATGTGTTGATTCTACAAGGCACTGATGTGGTTTGGTTTCTTGTCGAGCCATAGGCTTGAACGGCTACACAGTACATGTCATACTTATATACAGTATATACACATTGATGTTGGAAGACTGGTGCAGTGTTTCCAGGTGAAAGTTCAATACTTAAGAATGAAATTTCTGGAGCTTTGGCCAGTTGCGTCGTCCTCAGCAGCTGTAAGGGAAACCGGAAAAGAAAAGGAATGCATGTTGTATATTTGGACGGCAGTAGCTTGGGAACCGAGTGGTTCAAGTCCGACACGGACCAGGTACGTAGTGCGGACCAGTGTCTCAGGCGCCAGCGGGCCTCCTGGTTACTGCCGAGATGCCCTTGAGCAAGGCAGAGAACCCCCAAAGGCGTTGTGCTGCGGCGACCCATCATTCTGACATGTCGTCACAGTGAAGCATGTTCCTGTGTGTTAACCAAGAAAAATAACACAAGATTGAAAACATTGAATTTCATCAAAGGGACAAATAAAGTCCATTATAGTTTACATAGATAAGGATTACAAAAGAATAAAGATAGGGACTGAAGCGTGTGTATTCTCCTCTCACCTATTGTTGCCTCCTCCCTTGATGCCAGCAGGCTGGTTGTTCTGGATGAGGTTGGACCTGTTGACACTGGTGTTAATGGGAGAGGCTCCCGGCAGCTGGCCGGGTCTGATGGGCTTAGCTGGGTCGGACGCAGAAAGATAACATGGGTCACATACAGAGAGCAGGTTCATCCTCACATGTTGTTCAGAGTAGACAAACAGTTCTCATTTCTTTGTTTGAATTTAAAGAAAAAAGTCTTTAAAGGGTGTCGGTACGTACCGTAAAAGTCGGGTTACAAGCCGCTTCTACCTTCGGTCAGTGCTCCCGGTTAGCTCTCGGTTAGTTCCCCGCTGTAGCCAGCTAGCACTCCTGCTAGCGCTCCGCTAGCTCCCCGACAACCACCGGAGGTAGCGAGACCAGCCCCGACTCGACACCCGACTCGGGCAGAGGGGACGCGGGCAGTAGCAGCAGCAGCGGCCAGTTGCAGCCGCAGCAGCGGGGAACTAGCAGCAGCACTAGCTTGCTAGCTTGCTACAGCGGGGACACCCACCGGATGTAGGAGCGACTTGTAACCCGACTTTTACGGTATATATTTGAACTCTAGACAGAGCTAGGCTTGCTGTTTTTCCTTCTTCTATTCTTAATGCTAATATTTCCCAAAAATGTATTTTGACTCGTTGGACAACCTCATACACAGAATTTAGATTTTCAGAATATGGATGTTCTATATTGGATATTTTCAGTGTGTGTGTGTGTCCGCCTACCTATGGAGGCTCTCCTGCCCATGTTTTTGGGCTTAACGGCATCCTTAATGCGCTCCATCTCCTGGTCGTGGCGCTTGCGGTCGGTGGCTGCGTTCTCTTTGGCCTCCCTCAGAGCCGCCTCCAGGGCTTTGACCCGCTCAGCTGTGGCCCGCAGGCGCTTCTCCAGTTTAGGCAGCTCCCCTCGAAGGTCGGCGTTGTCCCGTAGCAGCTACAGATGAAACAAAGAGCGAGAGGAAAGGGACAGGACACAGAGAGCACGTAGCCTTTAGACACTAAATCTGGTTAAAATCCCTTATAAATGAGTTCAGGTGGGAAACTTTGTGTGTAATTGTGTGTTTATACATATGTGTACCTGCTTGTGAGCTTTGGTGAGCTGCTCGAGGTTGCTCTCCAGGAAGCAGACCTTCTGTTTATAGATGGTGCTGCTTTCTGCGTCGTCCGAGTTCATCTTAGCTTTCTAGTGAAGCACAGCACACAGCTTTACCGAGACACTGATTTCAAACCAATCCAATGTCTGCATTCGTTCATCTGCCAGAGATGACTTGTCGCCATTCAGATCATCCAACCCAGCGTGTTCAAAATCTCAAACCAACACCCACGAATCCAAAGCATCCCATTTATGGCTAGAGTAGATGGTGAGTGGGATATTTGAGATGGGTACAGCACCAGGGCATATCCTCTACCCTCGAAGAAAAGCCTGATGCCTTTGTTTATCTCATGCAGGCTCAGCCTGAGGGCCGAGAGCCTGGGTCCCTAATTTACAGCTGCTCCCTTTGAAGAATCAGATGGCCTACTTATTGCAGACGCTTTCTGTTGTGTTCCCTGGATTCATTAACATTTCATCATGGTGCAAATGAAATGGAGTACAGCGCGTGGCTGTGCTTGTCTCCTTCCAGGTAACTGTTGTGGTCGTGCTCATGTGATGTCACACTAGATTCATTGATGCAAAATCACACACAAAACCAGATCACAGCGATGATGGAGGAGCAGCTTCAGGACAGGAGGACATGTGCATACTGTCGGAGCTTTTACCTTTTTGACTCGAGTGGCCAAGTCTTGGACAAAAAGCCTCCGGAGGTTGTGGAGTGTCTGCAGCTCTCGGGCCTGTGTGATGACAATGAAACCCAGTTCAGAAAAACTGTTTGGAGCCAATAAAGGGTTCGTTTACCCAAACTACACCCAGGTTTCATCCATGTTTCGAGTTTTCCTTCCCTGACAATTCTGCATTCACCCTAACACAAGTGTAGTTTAAAGAATTTGAATTGTTTTACCTAAAATAAGACCAAAACTCTTAGAACATAACCATGGATGGGTTACTGAAAGGGGCTTACCGGGCACAGGCCCAAGGGCCCTAATAGTGGGGCCTCCTTGGTCTTCACCTACAAAATGTCACTCAAAGAGATATGTACCAACAAGGAAAAGACTTGAAACGACTTCAAAGAGACCTAAACGACTACAAAGTGATGCAAAACAGTGGCAAAGAGAAACAAAGACATTCAGAACGACTAGAAAAAAAGGGGGAAAACAAGCAAAAAGAGACAACAGGCAACTTTAAAAAAAATCGAAATAACTACAAAGAAACTTAAAACAACTACAAAGAAACTCAAAATGACTACAAAGAAACTTAAAACGACAAAGAGACATAAAAACCACTACAAAGAGACACAGCAACCATAAGGAGAGAAAACAACTGCAGTTACCCATCTGCAGTGTACTGCTAAAGTAAAAGTGATGCAATCACATCGAGGTGATGCTGCTCATGCAAAGTGACACTTTTTGGATTTTCACATGAAATGACTGTTGATAACTTAAACAAAGAATTCTACTTTACTGTAGCAGTTGGCAGATAATTTGATTTGTGGCTGTTCTACAAGGACTTGCCATAGTTCATAATAATCCTTCTATAATTATTTTACTTTTCCCATTTAACTTGCTAATATCTATTAAATCGGTCTGCTTGCATACTCTCTATATAGAAAGTGTCCTAGGGAGATTTTCAGCTTTCTGTTATTACCAGAAATAGCCAGTGTGACCTTATTTGATCTCCATTGTTTGTGACCCAAATCCATACTACATACTAAGTGTATACATTATTTATTTATTTATGTGGTGTACTGTTTTTTCTTCTTCTCGTATTTACTGCACTGTAAGAGAAATCAACATCCATTACCATCTTATATTAAGAGGAAAGTACGTGTGATAAACTAAAGGAAACCCCTGACTGCTGTGACTGACGTTGTATTACCAGCATGCATTGTAAATTAATCCTCCTGAGACATTGTTTGTGGATCAAAATGTCACTTTGTCAATTCTAAAATTGAACAATAGAAATGCTATGAAATTCTATTAATTTTTTGTATTCAAAATAAATGCAAAACTTGTTTTATAATCTGGGGGAAATCACCCTTTAATCAAACAGTGATTTAAAAGGACATGCAGATAACTGACCACAGTCTCCTCCAGTCCCTTCAGGTCCTGTCCGGCCTGCTCCCGCTTGTCCTGCAACACCCTGCACAGAGTAAAATGGGTGTTAACCTGTTGCATTATGGGAAACAATGGCAATGCACTACAGGTAGAGGCGTTACGTGAGCTCCTGCAGCTGGCGGCTCTTCTCCTGTTCGGCCGCCTTGAGCTTCTCGTGCTCCGCCCTCAGCCTCTCCTGCTCCAGCACGATCTTCTGGTTCAGACTGCACACACGTCGGCATCAGAGTCAGATACGTCACATTTACAGAGAGAACGTGTTCGGCGGGTGTTGTGGTCTTACTCCCGCAGCTCCGTCATGAGCTTCTCCTTGTTGTCCAGCTCGTCCCTCAGGCTGCTGATCTGCTTCTGGTGGCTCTCCCTGTGAGACTGGATCTGCTTCTCCACCGCGTCCTGGAGACATAAAGCGGCACACAGCTGTGGTCACAACGCCGCGGCCTGTATGGACAACTCTTTAGCGACGCAGTACCTTGACTTCATTGGCAGACTGGATCTCGTTCTCCTTCTCCATGCAGTTGACTTTCTCTGGAAAGAGAAAAGCTGATACGGTATCACTATCATTCTGTGAACACCTCATGAGTTAATGGACATATTGTATTCATTTTGAGCTTCTATCAAACAACAGAGGTGTCAATTTACAGTGAAAGAACACGTCTGCCTTGATTTAACACCACAAAAGTGAAATAAAGCTCAAACGTGTGCGTGAAGATGTCAATGTCCACAATTGTTATTGTGTTATTGTGTTTTCATGAGTCTTTACCTCATTTATGACTCATTGGAAACATCCACTCAATGTCAGACACAAAGACACTGAAATAATCATTTCAACAAATATAAAAAGGAAAGAATATTCCGTATAACTAATTATAGGTACTTATAATTAAACAATAGTGTCAGAAAAACTACCTTTACTAATAAAGCTTTTTTAAAGGTTGGCGGAGCATGTGTTATATAAAAATAATATATTACGAGCAAAGCAAACATATGAATCACGAAAACTGCACAATACACATTGTGCAGAGAGTGATTTGCCTGGAAGACAGACACCTGAACTGGTCTGGTTCTGGAAACTGCAATGCACCCTGGGGATTTTTCTTTGGGGCTCAGTCCATTGATTTAAGTGCAACACATGTTTCAACATGGCATCACAAGTGAGCGCATTAAAGGCAGCATAGTGGGTGATGCTCACCTTGGGCTTTGATCCGGACTATTTCTTCATTTAGAAAGTCCACAGTTTCCTCCAGCTGTCTTTTCTTCTGCTCCACATTCTGGAGGCTGTCTGTCAGGGACTTGATTTTGGCTTCATGCTGGCCGACGACAGGAAATTGACAAAGACATGAAAACTTAAGAAACGGTCACGTGTGATTAAAACTGGCACAGAGTTTAAAACCAGAACAAAGACATGCAACAACCCGTCAACTAGCGAAGCTGCTGTCGGATTGATAAGCACATAATCTGGCACTTTAATTAACCGCCACATTTGATCCATGATGGCAGAGGCGGCGGCGGTTACCTGGGAGACTCGGAGCTGGAAGGCAGTCAGCTCCATCTCCGCCTCCTCCATCTTCTGGGTGCTCCCCGCCCAGGAGCTCTCCAGCTGTTTGCTCTTCTTCACCATCGTCTTCACCTCCGACTTCATCTTACCGATGTAGAGACGGGCCATGGTGAACTCCTCGTCGAGGAGGCCGCTGCTCTCTTGTTGCTGTGAGGTCAGAAAACAGTAGTTAGGTCTTCGAGGATGTGCTTCAGGCTTTGTCTTCGTCACTGTGTCTGTATGCAGAACATTTTCTTTTGAATTAATGCCTTTTTTGGTATATTTCTATCAATCATTAACCAGAAACCACTGACTAAATATACAGAAAGCCCCATCTACAGTGGAGGCAACCAGGGCTGCAACTCACAATATGATTGATATATTTGTTGAAATTCTCTATACATCCTGACAGCAATAAATCAATCAAAAACCCTCCCACCTACCATCTACCTACCTACCTACCTACCTACCTACCTACCTACCTACCTACCTACCTACCTACCTTCCTACCTTCCTACCCCACCCCACCTACACATACATACTTTGCATTTTTGCACTTCTCTATTGTTTATGTTTAATTTAATTTCCTAAATAATAATCTCTGCGCTGTACATATCTTTCATCCCAGCTATTTTTATTTTTGTATATATCTCTCATCCCTGTTGTTTTTAATATGTTGTTTTTATGTTGTTTTTAGTCTGTAAATTGCAACAAATTTCCACTTGGGGATTAATAAAGTATATATTCATTCATTCCTACCTACCTATCTATCTACCTACCTACCTACCTACCTACCTACCTACCTACCTACCTACCTACCTACCTACCTACCTACCTACCTACCTATCTATCTACCTACCTACCTACCTACCTACCTACCTACCTACCTACATACCCTTCTTCTTGTGCCCACTATGAGTATAACAATCGCCATGTTTGTTGTTCATGTTCATGATGATGATTTTGGGAGGAGTGGCTTTAGAGGGAGGCCTGAAGAGACAGGCGCTGCTAGATACTTTCATTGTAAACAGTTTGCGACACCTTATTGTTTGATATTTCTAAGGTCTTTGAACATAACATGTGTGACCAAATCGAAGCAGAAAATTGTGATATTTGATCAAAATTGCGTTACTGTACATGTCTCATTTAAAAAAAAAATGCACAAACCAGAACCTGCACAACAACTACACACACCTTTGATTTCTCCTCACTATTGTGATGTTTCTTAAGATGTGCAGGCCTTGTATATTGCTGTGTAAAACTAGGCCACAGTGAGTATATTGGGCCGGATACACAGTGGCTGCACTGGAGCCCCATACAGCGTCGTCAGACCGATAGATACAGTCGATGGGTTGCTATGGTAATGTCACTGAAATCGGCATGTGACAACAGGCCATCGTTCCTCTGCTTTGATCATGAATGATTCCTTTGAAACAGTGCGTCATCACCACGGCTGGTAACCTTTATGTCGTTGCTCCCCATGGCGACGCCTATCTCAGCCAGGTCTTTGAGTAATGATGACATCATCTCAGTCACCCTCTTCTTCTGGTGGTTGGTCATCTCCTTCAGCTTCTGGAGTTCAGAGTCGATGGAGGCCAAGGAGTTCTGGTGGTGGAGGAGAACATGAACCAATAAAACCTTACAAGGTTATCGCGTGTGACCGCTCATCATTTCCAAAGGACTCATATCGAAGTACCGATTTCTCGTTCAGCTCCTCACTGAGGGCCTCAAACTCTTGCGCCTTGTCCTCGACTTCCTGACTCTTCTCGTCGTAGTTGAGGGCCAGCTCCTCCAGGGCCTGCAGCACCTCCTTCACCTCCTCCTTGGAGGCTTCGTTCTCCGCCAGCAGCCGGTTCAGTTCTGTCTGCAGGGTGTCGTGGTCGCGGCGGGAGGAGCCCAAGAGCTGCGGGTGAGGAAAGACAGTGATGCTCAGCCTAGGAAAGGGAAGGGACTTCAGGTACTTCTATCTGCAAGGCTCCACTGTGGCTTTCTAAGTGGGAGTTACAGTCGGACCTCTCCTGCGGGGCGACTAATGCTCTGCTATCAGCTGTCAGGCTGGGTTTGTGCTAACAGGAACAGCTGGAGGGGATGCAGGGAGGGGAAGAAGGGCAGTTGTGTCACCTCCTCCTGGTCCAACATCTGCTGCTGCAGCGACTCCAACAGCTGAGACTGCTGGTTGATCTCGTCGTCCTGGAGACGGTGGAGAAGGAGGGAGCACAAGAAAAATATAATGCACTCATCACTTGTTTATTTCCACCAGAAACACCGGCAACACTGAACAGCAGCCTATCACGCCATCTGCTGGCCAACAGAGGACACTACACGGAAGAAGGATTATCCAATTAGAAATGCTGCGTATAATATTACATCCTAACATCATATCTTATTGGATATACATTATTTAGAATATTAGTACATCCAACATAGTCAATCAATAGACTTTTTAATGTGACGTGTGAAAACTTAATTGTGTGCCAGTCATTTACTTTTTAACACAGGTTACATATCGTGTCTCTAACAGCAGCTGGAGAAGGACGGCTTCCTGGCTCAGTTAGTTATACGCTTTAGGTGAGAGTGAAAAGGAATCCCACTCTACATTGCATTGTTTAATATGTGGTGATTAAAGGACGAGTATCCCAACTGCTTTGCTGGCGATGAAATGTTTTATGTGTAAAGTTGTTTTCTTCGTCTGACAAACGCTGCTTCACACTTGCAATGACATGCTGAGGGTCAAGTCCCAGGTCAAGTCCCAGGTCATCCTGTTGTCTTTGAGACAGCAGCAGTAACAAATAACATCACTAGGAGGGTGAGTTGTCTTTTTGGACTTCATCAAGTCAGGACTAAAGTCCCCATAATCACGACTTCTGGTTTGGTCTCTTTTTAACAACCATTCAGTCCGACTATATCAAGTTTTTGTTGTTTTTTTAACCTTTTTTTAAGTATTTGATTTACCTTTACTGTGTGATTACGTATTTAATAGACTTGTTTTGATGTGTTTCCTGCTTGTGTGTCTTGTTTGTTCGTTTTGCAGTATCCACTCTGCTGCTGTAATCCTGCAAAAGGCCCTGTGTGACTAATAAAGGATGATCTTGTCTTGTCTTGTCTTTTAAGTCCATGTGTGTGTCTGGGCTCGTGACCGTGCATGACACAAACAACCACCACCAAAAACAATGGATACACAGTGGAAGGCTGTATGTCAGATGCAGCATAATAATAATAATACATAACCACCATATATTACTGTTCAATACTTAGGTTCACTGTTATTTTAAGTGATATTTTTGAGACTAATTCAGTTATGGCACACGGCGGCTTTGTTCAGTCACATCCGATATTTCATGAGCTCCGTTATGTTAATGTATTCAAACGCATTGGTGCCACTGACGCTGATGGATTGTCCAATTCACAAAAACTCACTCTCGCATTCTCCGTGTGATTAGCCGTTAGCGCTCGAGATCAATAACGTTCTCACTCGATCAATGAATCCACACATGAACTCGACGCTTGGTGTGTGTGTGTGTGTGTGTGTGTGAGTACACACTGCACCACTTCCTGCCCCGCCTCCCTCACCTTGTCATCCAACTCTTTGTAAAGGTTGGCCATTTCGCCGGCGTACTTCTCCGTCTCCGCCTGAGTGAGTTTGACCCCGGGGAGGGTGCTGCGGGTGCTGAGGGTGCTGAGGCCGCTGAGGGCCGGAGCGGGGGCCGTCTTATCGCTGTTGAGCGCGCTGTCCAGGGCCTGCACCTCTGCTTTGGCATTCTCTTTATCGAACTGATCCTCCACCGGCACGCTCTCTCCTGCGGGGGCCGAACAGGAGGGACATCAGCTCCAGTGACAACACTTCCCTCAAGGACACCTGTGACAACTCGTAGATCTCTCATGTCTTTGGATTTATGTAATGCAGGCGTGATCGTGCGAAGAGAAACTACACCAGACACTGCTGATGGGGAAACAAAGGACTCTTTCTTAAAGCATGTCCTTTTCAAGTCTAAAATAGGCCCAATGTGTGATTCAGCTTTCTGGAGCATGACTGAGTGATAAAACCTCTGACTTTCGGTTTGTTTTTAGCTTTTTTTTCTCCATCCAAACGTGATTATCGTTCATTCATAGGAAATGGCCAAGTAGACAGAATTCTCCTCAATTATTCTTAAAATATACCCCAGTGTCCTTTGTCTCCACGTCATAATGCAGCGCTTATAGCAGACAGAAACGAGAGACGCTATTGGATGGTCCTCACCGCTCCTCCAGCGGCTGAGCTCGGCCTCCAGCCAGGCGACGCTGGATTTCAGCGTCTTGTTCCTCTCACTTTCTTTCTCCCACTTCTTCTTCCACTGCTCCGCGGTCAGCTCCACATTCAGGATCACGGTGTTCTTGACGGTCTTTGCCCTGGTGAGACAGGACGGGAATGAAGGAGCAGAACCAGCCGCACGCCGACAGGGCTGCAGTGTGTGTGTGTGTGTGTGTGTGTACCTCTGTCCAAACAGCAGCGTGGTCCTGGTCTCAGCGTCATTGTAAGCGGATGGCGAGCAGCAGATGACCATGGTGGTCCGACAGTTCCCTCCCAGGGAGTCCTGCAGGATCCTGGTCATCTTACTGTCTCTGTACGGCACGTAGCTCTGACAGAGGGCACACGTTACGATCCTGCTCGGGTCTTTTATTAACATTGGCATTATGTCATCAGTTTCAAATATACGTTTTACATGACACATCATTGTGACTCGTTTAAAAAATACCACGTTTACATCATTCTCCTTTCTAGGGCTCCTAATCATACATATTCTCCCTCTTAGGGCCGATCCCCATTAAAGAAAGCTTTTAAAAGCCTGTTTGTCATCTGTCACTTGCGCGTCTCACAGAAAAGATGCTCTTCCATTTTATTAAATGTTCAAATCCCATGCAGACAGCTAATACGCCGGCGTAGATGTGTTTTGATCTTATTAACCGCATCTGCAGTGATCGGTCGAGGCTCTCAGATTGCCTGTGTGCTCGCCTTTTCCTCTCACACGGAGAAATAAGTACAATGAACTATTTAGTATGTCAGTAAAGGATTTAGTACGTCCTGATATGTAACATGTCAAATGGAGTGAGCAAAAAATACCAGGATGTTCTACTACATCCTGGTATTTTTGCAGTATGCAAGCTTGCTGTCCTTTGCGCAGAAAGGGGTCAAAGTTCAAAGTACAATGTTATCAGAGACTAGTATGTCCCAATAGAATGCATCCTGTATGCAACAGAGCACCAAAAGTGAACGAAAAAACAACAGAAAACCCTGCAGGTTGGAAACACAGCTCATGTCCGCTCTGCTGATTGATTGAGATCTGCTCCCGTCTCACGACAGCCCCCCCCCCCCCCCCCCCCACAGGAAGAGCGGGACGTCTCACCGAGCCCTCCGCCAGAGCCGAGATGACGTTCCCCAGCGAGGACAGGGACTTGTTGATCATCTTGGCCTCGTCCAGCACCGTCCCCGCTGCGCCCGTCTTCCCCACCTGTGGAGCACACAACACAGGGGCGTCCTCAAAGAGGAAGGGGAGGTGCAGTGTTCAAAACAAGTGGGTTCATGAAGGAAGGCTGACAAAGCATGTTTCATGTCTTCACTGGCGCTGTCCTTGTCTTATTAACATGCTGACGGACCGGTCACTACAGAGCTCCCCTGTGGAACGGAAGCAGCAGTGTGTCATTAAAGCGAAAAGGCCCGTCCACATCTGAAACGACAAGTTCGAAAGGTGCAATGTGTACGATCTGGCCAGGATTTTAGTACAAGCATTCAAAATACGAGCTGACATTATCAACAGATGTGTGTGGAGGTTCAAGTGTGGAAGTTACGTCAAAGACGTCTATGTATTGTGTTGCAGAGGACATCCACTCACGGTAACCAGCCAGCCCACGCAGGTACAGGGTTGAGCGGATTGAGTGCATTTTGATTTGGTTTATTGGATTGAATCCAAAGTGGCAGAAATTAGAAAATAAAAATGTTGTTTCTCCCTCAACCGCGACCTAGGAGACGACTTCACCGGGAGGAGGACGGGCGGCGGCTGCCACTCAGTAGCTGCTTCGTTGTTGTGTTTTTTTTATACGATTGTATGGCCCGAGTAACAGGGGACATGCTGACCCCTCGTGGTTTGGAGCAGGTGGTCAGATCTCACACATTGCACCTTTTAAAATGAATAGCTACAATGTCTGTAAAAACATCCCAGGAGGGATGGGGAGGAAGGAAACGCACACTCTCACTCCCGGCCAGGTCCACCAGGTACAGCTTGCCGGTGAGCTTCTGTCCGGTCTGAGAGTTTTCCTGCTTGATGTTGATGAGGAAGATGCTGTGACTCCTGGAGCTGTGCTCGTTCATGTCTGACACACACACACACGCACACACACACACACGCACGCACACACACACACACGCACACACACACACACACAATTAGCATGGTGCCAATCATACCTTTTTAGTATTATTTATTACAAATGATCTATTAATCATATAATAATACGTATTGGTTGTTATTTGTATGAATAATAATATAATTATAATCAATTATAATGTGTATGCTAATAGTACAAAAAAAACTCACGAATGTTAATTGTTCTAACAAAACACAACCCAAGTCACATTAACATGAAATCAGATTATTTTTGCACTTTAATTAATTTGACTAATCTTTTTATGACAGGGACTGAATTACAGTGTGAAATAATGTGACGGTGACGAGCTTTTCCGTGTGAAAAGGGGCCGCTGTAGTCACAGAGCAGAGTGCTGGTGTCACATGCCGCGACGGGGCACGATACATGTGGCCCTTAAGGGCCCCCCAATCCGTTTGAAGCGTTAAGTACAGCTAACCGGCCATGGTCCTCCATGTCATTGGGATGTCTTCAGGGTTGTTGTCCTTGTTATACAAGGACATTTTTGTGTTCTTATCTGAACTTCCTCTTACTTTTATCCCTACGGTGGGCTCGTATATATATATATATCCCGAACAACATTCTTGTGCCAGAGATTGAGCACAGTAATACGTATTAAGTCAATAAGAAGTAAGACTAACACCATGGCAATGAAAAAGAACAGCAATAATTAAATTACAACAACATAAAAATATGAAGAAAAGTAAAATGATGATGAAGTGTGTTAGAGTCCATTCTAACTCCAGTGCCTAATGGAATAATAATAAATGTACAAAGTTACAAATTTGTAAAATAAGTGAATTAAAATAGAAAAGTAATACCCTGCATGGTTTTGAGAGGAATATAGTTAATGATGTTGAAAAAGTAATAGAATTTAACATGATATTGAAAGGTCATAAACAAACTCCCCAAACTCCATGATGAATGCCACCTGTGTGTACATTTAGTCATGGGCACGATTAGTATAAACTTCTTTATAAAAGTAGTCTGTAAAAATAGAGATATGCTGAGACCCAACCCTCCGGGGGTCCACCATGGGACCTTATTTTGGAACAAACATATGGTCTTTTTCACAGAAAATATTTGATGAAATCGAAGCTGATCAGAGGACGCAGCAAAGACAACAATTAAGCTCAGCCTAGTCTAAACCGAGCGTCCAGGAATAGAAACCCTCCCACGCCCTGCTATGCGTGGAGCACACACAGGGTGCCTTGGCTGCATCAGGAGACCCGGTGAGGTCGAACCCATGAGAGGCAGCGGGCCTCGGGGGGGGGCGCTCGCGCCTGAACTCACTTGTGACGGCCACGTGTCTGCTGTTTTTGCCCTCGTCGATGGCGTCCATGACCTCGTCGGGACAGCTCACGAAGCGCTCGGTACACCCCTGGAGACACACGCAAGCACAAGGAGCCGCTGTGTTCAGACAGCCGACTTCACAGAGACACAATTATGAGCTGAAGAAGACCAAGACATGGCGATGTTTTCAGAGGGAACTTATGTTCCCTGTCGCCTTAGACTGGTACTCTCTCCTCATCCGTCCAACTCGATACATGAAACTTACACTTGAGAACAATATGAAGGAGAAGAAAGATAATCTCATGTTGTACCGAAGTAACGTTACTCAACATGTGTCCCACCTTGACATAGGGAACCCTGTTTTTGTCTTCGTGCACCGAGAGGTTGTTCTTTGTCACTGCGGGGGAGAAGGAAAGCAGACGTCAGGCGTGTTGTTGTTAGCATCGGGGTCTGAACGATGACGATACCAAGCCACAAGGGACTTGAGACATACCATCCAACAAGTCCTTGATTTTGTCCAAATAAACTTCGAAATATGAAACCTGCAAAGAAAAAAAGCATCCATAGACTTATCATTATGACGTGTACTTGCTGTGTCTTGGAGCATCCGAGCGCTCGATTGGGAGGTTAACCTACTTTGATGTGAAACTCCAGGTTCTCGTCCATGGAGTAAATGTAGTTGAAGATGTCCTGGACAATTCTGGGAATGATTCCCATCATATCGGCGTCGTGGAGTCTCCCCTTTAGGAGACAAGTACGTGAGAACGAGACATGGATGTACTGGACAAGTACTCCAAACCTCCTCTGGGGAAGTTCCCGCTACAGTAAGCCTCTTTTTGACACATTTTGGACACGGTGGAAACAAATATTACCTCCATTGTGTGGGTTTTACCAGAGGACGTCTGCCCATAGGCAAATATTGTCCCATTGTAGCCCCCCAGAACATCTGGACACACCAACACAAAGGAAAGAAAGGGACCTTTAGTATTGAGGTTTTGGTGTGTCAGCCACTTGGACGACATCTGCATCCCACTACTGAACCTCTTACCTCTGACAATCTTCTGAGCCACGGCGTTGTAGAACTCCACCTGAGTTGTGTCGGACTGGAACACGCGGTCAAAGTAGTACGGCTTGCCCTGTGAAGAGGAGTAGTGGGCACCAGAGACATGTTGCTACAGAGCAGCGACAGGCCGACAACTCAACATAGCGCTGGATGCTAGCAAGTCAACAGTCCTTTTCTGATGGCCAGGGGATGTACTTTGAGTTCTAAGCATTGCTTTGTCAATGAAGACGTGTGTAACGTGGCTAACGTCCTGCGGTTTGCTTATGGAACACCACGAATACATGACACATTCTTCCTCTTCCAGATGAGGTGTTGGATTCATAAGCAATACAACACAGCCTCGTTCAATGAGATACACTCGGAGCTCTTGTGGTCTGATAGGACCAGCAATGTCTGGTGGCTAATGTTAGCCCACATTAGCTTTTGCTATTTTTCCGGGTTGAAGGTTGCAGGGCTCTCAAGTTTTTAAGACAGGTAAGAGTGACATATCCTCCTCCTCCTCCTCCCCCCCCCGCCCCCCCGGCCGCGCCTCCGCCCATGCCGTATGCCCACAGACCAGCCCCCCTCCCTCCCATATTATTATTAGCTTTATTTTCATTGGTTGCTGGATAACATTTCACCCAGATACAACAGATACGTTTTTCTGATTGGCTATTCGTGTAGCCCATTTCTTTTTTTTTGATTGGCTGATGAGTGGCACCTTGCTGCAGAACTCCAGGGGATTCGGGGGAGACGTGCTTGATTCCTCCATGGTGAGGGCAGCGCGACCAGGTCATGTTTGTGCGCTGCGGCACATTAAATAGCCGAGAGTTTTTTTTTCAGCGTGAGAAATACGATGTGTGGCGGGAGGGCGTGACTTAAGACCGAAATGCGTGACAGTCACGCTCAATGCGTGACACTTGAGAGCCCTGAGGTTGATATATATATTTTTTCTCCACTTGGCCTCAGTTTTAACTTGCCCCTGTGTTTCATGTTTTAAAATATCAAATAACATCAAAGACCAAAGTTAATTGTGAAGTTTTATCGGTATTTAATAAAATAAATATGGAGGTTTTTTTGCCCTTGAAGGCCCCCAACTAAATTCCTGTTTGCAGGATATCTGAAATGCTAGCTTACACTTCTGCACACACACTTTGTCTTTACCGGACGCCATTTTTTCTCCCCGAGTGCCTAAATCACTACTGAGCATGTGCAACTCTCGATGGAGAAGAGAAGGAAGCAAGATGGCTCCCTTATGAGTTGCTTCATACTGTACATCAGCGCTAGCTGGCATTTTACTCAGAGTAAAGATTCCTGATAGTGGAGCCCTGGTATTGGTGTGTGTCTGAGTCAACTCACTGACACACTACTTATGCTACTTTATGTTTGTCCAACTCTTGAGCATTTACATTGATTCCTAAATGACACTGGTAGCCACAGGGGCTGCTACTCAGCTAACGTTAGCATCCCAGGAGAGCAACCACAGAACAAGAGATACAATAGACGTCAAACTGGTCAAATGTTATGAGAGAGCAACATCCCTCCACACACACTCCCACTGGCTGCTACACACAGCACAAACACAGGTACAACCCTTTCATTGTAAACTATATTTGCTCTACAATGCAAGTCCTTCATATGCAGCTGAAACGCCCGCATTTGTAATGCTAGTTAACGGCACTAAGGACAAACACCAAAATAGAAATGTGAGTACAGCTCAGCGGTTGTCTTTAAATCTGCAATTACTACTGTTTATGCATAGATTCCACCAGCAGCAGGTTACTGTGAGTCGGCTTTCTGGCGCCTGATCCAACCTGCAGTGGAGGAGGACCCATAGAAACATAGAACATAACCCTCATGGTGTGCAATAATACGCAATAATGTGTATGGGGTTATCTCTGTGTCTGTATTATGCAACAGAACAGAAAAGGTTTGAGAACAAAACTATAAACACTGCAATCAAAAATATGTTTGCAATTTTTTTTTATTACTAATGTTGATTAAAAATGCTCGTTTGCAAATCCCAAAGTTGTTCTTGCTGTTGAATATGATACATAGGGATGTCATGTCTGGGTCCCACAGAGAAGGGATTTATTTAAATGAAAATCTTGAAAGCGAAAGGCTGTCTAATTATCAACAAACACGCAGGCACACACAGGCAGTAAGAATTTATCCAAACGTGTGATAATAATCTGAATCTTTTGTTCATTGTGTATCTTTAACTAAAAGCAATGACCGATGACTGGGAGCCAATGTCTCGAACAAAGCGGCCATTCATTTTTGTTTTCATCTTCAATAGTCATGAACATCAGGGGTTGCAGTTTGCCAAGTTAAATCTATTTTTTTCCCACCAACATGAATACATAATGATCACCAATAAAAGGATGATGCAACAACTGCCACGCGTGTCCTATGAACGCTGAGATTCACATGATGGTGCTGGAGAGTGAAATCCCCTACTTGTTCACCCGTTCACTCCTTTTTCATATTCACCAGAGCATCCACCGTGTGCACTATATGGAAGATGCTTTGTTTGTCATGTTTCTCTTCTCGTTTATTAAAGTGTTGCCTTTACTCGTGTCCTCATTAGTCAGTCTTTGCAGTCACAGGCTGCACTGGGGACTTTTCAAACTCATCTGCTCAGATTCACATATTTAGCTGCTATTCAGGGCTTTTGACAAATTGCTACTGAGGTGTTTGTTTAAATCGACACCGTGCTGCTGCCAACTAATAGATTTAACATTACATAACATTAAAAAAACACTCAAACTCTCTTCACTGTAACAAACAAGAAGAAGAGAGGGGGCAGCTTGTTTGCATTCAAGGTTTTACAGATAAAGTGATTCCTGGTGATTTATTTACATGCTAATTGATGTAAAGTCACATTAAATTGCTAGAAGTTTGTATCTAGTTTACACCCTGGACTTAAAAGCACTTTACATTCACTTTTTAAAGGTGTGTTTGGTATTTGTGGCACCAAAAGAAACTTACAAAAATAAAAACATCGATAAAAATGATAATCAATACACTAAAATGATATTCGTCTGACTTCTCCTCAAAGAGCAGCAGTGCTGAGTTGGTGCGTCTTTTGACCCAGAGCCGTGAACGCGCACTCACCGACATGTGCACGCAGTCGTCCCCTTGGAACTTCGGGATGTACTTGTCTCCGCGGGCCAGCTCCGAGCTGTTCAGCGGCCGGAAGCGGCACACCACCTTGATGGAGGTCTCCGATGCGGGGTCCGCCATCTCTGTTGGATGGATGGAGCGCTCCGATGACTGAGAAAGAAAGAGAAAGAGAGAGAGAGAGAAAGAGAGAGAGGCCGCGCCCCTCATCCAGCTGACCGGCTGAGGAGCTGCTGGAGGTCCTCAAATAATGCACATGGAGTTTCAGACATGACACCCGCTGAGACCAGGCTGTGTCACGTGACATACAGTGAGAGAGGAAACACATTCACAATATCAGCGATGAGAATAACATGAGTCAATGTGCCGATGAAGTCGCCAAATTGCTCCAATCAGAAACGAGCTTGAGTGAATAGGTTCTCGTGCTCAGCAGCGGAACGAGGTCATTTATTAAAACTCACTTCGTTACGAAGTTTGAACATATAGAAAAAGGATTTTAGAGAACATGTTCTGTATGAAACGTATTCTGCCTTGTAATCAACGTAAGATAGAAAAAGGTTCATATCATGTGTTTGCATAACAAAATGGTCCAAGCTGAATTCTTATTGAAATAACAACCTTTTGTGCTTTTTCAAATAATAGGATAAAGAAAATTGCAATCACTTTCAAGTAAACCAGATTGCTCCATCAGACAAAAACATGTGCTATCATCTCTTTGTTAAAACAACGCTTTCCACTATCTTTTAGTTTTTAGAGAGGTGATCTCACAGAGGATGTGGCGAGTCGCCAAGAATCTTGGCCGTCGCGCATGCGCATGAGAAATGTTGCTTTCAACCAATAGGGGAAGGGGAATTTCTTTGGAATTCTGGTGATTCTGAAGTGGAATGCAGAATGTGGCGGTGGAATCAAAACACTCTTAATGCGCCACAACTCACCTGCTGACCACACTGTTGACTAGACTGTTGGACACAGCGCAAGCATTGATAGAGGACCTGTGTTACAGTTATAGAAATACCAAAAGCCAGGTTTTAGCCCAGCTATACATTGAAGCCACATCAGCAGCAAGGAGCAGCATCTTTCTTCAAGAAAATGACGAGAACGAACAAAGTGAGAGCAGGAGGACTCTTCTCTCTGCAGGACATGGGCTCTTCATGGCTCTCCAGGACTCGTCCTGCTGAGGACATTTCTGTTGAAGAGCACTTTGAGGAGACAGCAGAGGAGATAGAGGAAGATATTGTGGAGGTTCAGGACTATGCAGAGGAGCCTGAGGTAAGTATCATGGAGGAGGTTCAGGAGCAGCCCACTGTCTCCAACAGCAGAGAAAACTACAGCTACACTTCCATCAGTGAGGTAAGAAACACAATGAGAAAGTCAAATGTTGTTCATACATCTCCTCACCTTCATCGTCTTGAAGGGATAGTTTGTAGTATTTAGTGGGATCAATCTGCAGCGACGGGATATAAAACGGATAACTAGGTTTTCATTAGTGTATAATCAACTGAAACTATCTTTCGTCATGTTGCACTTCCAAGTCAGAACGGACATAGAAACACTCACTCTCTTTTACGTAACCCCAAGCTTCACCTATAGTTTTACAGTAGTACAGCTCATTGTTTAAGAGTGAACCCATACACTTATGTCATTAAAAATACTGGACACGGACAACAAACAATTATTGTTTTATGTCTCACAGGCAGAGGAATCTGAGAAGTCAGATGGTCTTCAGGAAGCCCTGGAGGTGGAGAGAAGAGCCACAGCAGAGGCCTTGAAGAACGGAAAAGCCGCTAAAGCTCAACACAAAGCTGCCCTGAAGCAAGAGCGGAATGAAAAAGAGGCTCTAGCGACGGCTCTGTGGAAGAAGCGAGCTGAAAGAAACAGCCTTTGTGATGAGGTCGAGCACTTGAAGGTCCAAGTGGATGATCTCAAGAAGAGCCAGAAGGATCAGCAGAGGAGCGAGGCAAAGCTGAAAGGTGCAACCGCCGCAATGACCGCAGAGATCGAAGAGGACAAGAAGTTGATTGAGAAGCTCCAGAAGGATCTGGAAGCGTCCTCTTGTCAGCACAAAAAAAGATCAGCTAAGCGTCATCTGGTGAATTGTGCCGAAATCAAAGCACTGAAGGACAGCCTCACCGAGCAGCAGGTGCAAAGTCTGGAAAAAGACGATGCAGTTCAATCCCTGCACCTTAACATCCAGAAACTTCAAAGCGACATCGATGCCAAGGACACCATCGTGTCCACACTGCAGGAGGAAGTGAACCAGTGCCCTCAGACCTCAACGAGGAACGAACACAAAACAGTTCACTCCAGAGGGACTGTGAGGCTGCCGTCTCCCAGCAGCTGAAGGAAGCGGAAGAACTGAACCGTGTGATGAATGAGAACCAACGACTCGCCTCTGAGAGCAAAAGGCTGCAAAGTGAACTTGCGGCTGCGCTAAATGAGAGCGAGCTTCATCGAAAGCAGCTTCAGGACGACCGAGAAGCTTTCAGCGGACGTGAGGAGGCCGTTGAGAAGGAGAAGGCCCTGTCCTGGAGAGCGTTCAAAGTGATCGAGATCCAAGAGAAGGAGCTCTCTGAGAGGACTCTGCCGTTGGAAAGGAGCCGGATTGGCAAAACATTCTTAAGGTCTTCAATCAGAAGTGAGCAGAAGCGCTTTGATCAGATGATCGCGGAAAAGCAGACTTTATCAGAACGTCTAGAAATCCTCAGTAACCAGCTGAGAGACGCATCTGCAGGCTCAGAGACTCTGATGCATGACATGCAGACTTTAAGGGTGAGAACGCAGACGTCAGGGAGAAACTCCACGTCATGGAAACCGAATATGACGTCAAAAAAAAACGATACCATCTCTAAGAATCGTGAGCTGCTTCAAACTCACAGCGGCCTCCAAATGAAATATGAGAGGCTCTGCTACGCGCAAGGAAAGCCCCGACCGCACTTCAGCCCACCTCAGTTCACCATATAACTGTAATCCTTCTCCATCAAACAGGATTTTTTTTCTCATCTGAGACAAGGGACTCAGGACAGAATGTGTTTTGTGATTGTATGATTGTAAATAGTTGATTTGTTATAATGGATATGTACACATTGTAAATAGTTGATTTGTTACAATGGATTTGTACACATTGTAAATAGTTCACTTGTTATAATGGATATGTATAAATTGTAAAAAGTTGATTTGTTATACTGAATATCTAAAAACTGCAAAATATCAAACTTCACTTTGTACAGCCAATTTGAATCAATATTTGTAATATCAAACGTACTCTCATGTGGGGGAAACATTATCAATCATAGCTTTTGGAATATGAGTTCAGTAAAATGTCAATAGATGGCTTTCGCCATCACTGAAAATAATATTTTAATAATAATATAACTACAAATAACGCACAGATCAGCTTGCTGACTAGAAATAAGGGCAGCTGTTTTAAAAAAAATGTAAACTTGTTTTCATCTGAATGTGGTTTGTCAGTAATCGTTTGTGTCACTCAAACAGCTTCAGGGTTAAAACATGAACATGAAAAGTATCTTAAAGTATGTGTCACTCTTATGAAGTAAAGATCTTACTTGTGGACTGTGGGTGTAACTCTGTTGATCTCTACAGATGTTAACAGGGAGGATGTCTTTCCTCATTATATTATGTTAAAGGAACAGTGTGTGACATTTAGGGGGATTAATTAGCAGCAATGGAATATAATATTCATAACTCTGTTAACGTTAACGAAAAGCACAACAAAATATTTGACTTCAAAATAAAGGCTACAAATGTTCTTTCTAAATGAATGCATGGTGTTTCCAAAGTCAATTTTAAGATACTCAGAAAAATGGTCTAACAATTAGACTTCATACAGTCTTTACAATTCAGCCTGTTCGTTAAAATATGAGCCAAACAAGCCTTCTATTTAAACATTCAAGTATCAAGCGACATGCTGTATGGCCTCCTTTCTATGTAGATGCCACACCATCTGTGACCTGGAGAGCAACAGCCAAAGTCATGTCAGAACTGTAAATAACTACAATGTTCTTCTCCTGTTTTGTACTCATGCTTTAGTCACAGCCACTTTAGACACATTGATGTAGGGTTAGTAAATGGCATTGTAAAAATCCACCATAAAACACTCATCTCAGTGGTGAGTTCATGGTCTTATTGGTTGTTGCAGGACAGCGACAGCAGCAAAACGCTCCCATGTTCCTCGTGGTGTTGTGGCACAGAGCGACCACTAGGTGGAGACACAACACAGCATGGAGCCACTGCGTCGTTCACCAAACACTGAGACGTGAAATCTCATGTTGACCGAGGACAAGTCAACTGTTGGGGGTCCATTAAATAGTAAAAAGAAATGAGCATACTATATTTCATGGACTTGTCCGGGACTGTGGAACTGAACAACAGGTATTATTATTTCTCTTCCACTTCCACCTGCTTCCCCTCAACAAATATATATTCACAAATAAGTGAGGTACAATATGGTCACCTCATGTTAAGCCAGGTAACACCCTTGTATGCCATTCAAATCATGTCTAAACATGAAAAAAACCTCACCAACAGACAACGCTTCAATAAGAGGCGGAGCAACACTGAGAGGAGAGCTCCTACGTCACACTCCAGAAACGAAAGTTAAGTTCAGACACACTGCAGTCGAGAGACAAGTCTCTGCTTTTCTCTCAAAGACAATTCAAAGTGACTTCATCAGATTTTCCTCAACAACACAACAGAGTCTCTTCCAAACACTAGTGAGTACATCTGATCATATTTACACCTTTAATCACCAGGATTAACTCTAAACTTTAGCTTTACTCAGGCAGGAATTTCCTCTCTGATTACTTCATACCTGATGAATTATTAACAATATAACTGTCTGTCTGTCCAAAGTCCCACTGCACAGAAACTCACTTTAACAGCTTTAAAGTGTCTCAGGAGGACTTTACTAATTTGTAACTGAATCTTTATGGTTTTAAGTTTAGTCTCACTCCAACTTTCCTCTTATTGTTACTGTTCATTGATCACTTCCTCTATTTCCTCTGGTTGTTTCACAATAAAGGTTTTCCACTGGTGAACCAGCGGGAGGCTTTTATTGTGAAGCATCTAAATTAAATTCTCTACGTTTGTCATCACGTAAGCAGAGCAGGTGGTCTACACAACAGGAAGTGGACATATTGTGTATAGTAAGTATAGCTTGTTATACTTAAAAGAACAGTATTCACACATAAACAAATCTATTTTAAAAGAAATGTTCTTCTTTTCTTCCCCAATGTGTGTGTAGATATGGCTGCTGCAAACTATCTGCCATCTGAAGATCAGTTCCTGTGCTCCGTCTGTCTGGATGTGTTCACTGATCCAGTCAGCACACCATGCGGACACAACTTCTGCAAAAACTGCATCAATGATTACTGGAATACCAACGACCAGAACACGTGTCCAATGTGTAAAAAGGTTTTCTTCTCAAGACCTGAGCTGCTCGTCAACACCTTCGTCTCTGGGATGGTTTCTCAGTTCAGACAGTCGGCGCCACAGGAAGCCAGCAGCAGCTCAGAGCAACAAGAGTCCAAACCAGGAGAAGTTCCCTGTGACGTCTGCACTGGAACCAAACTGAAGGCCCTGAAGTCCTGCCTGGTGTGTCTGGCCTCCTACTGTGAGACTCACCTGGAGCCTCATCTGACAGCTTCACGCCTGAAGAGACATCAGCTGATCGACCCTGTGGAGAACCTGGAAGGCAGGATGTGTATGAAGCACGATAAACCTCTGGAGCTGTTCTGTCAGACCGACCAGACATGTGTCTGCATGCTCTGCATCTGTTCAGACCACAATACGCACAAGTTTGTTCCTCTGAAAGAAGAATATGAAGGAAAGAAGGTCGAGCTGGAGAAGACAGAGGCTGAAATCCAGCAGATGATCCAGAAGAGACGACTGAAGATTCAGGAGGTCAAACACATAGTGGAGCTCAGTGAGGAAGATGCAGACAGAGAGAAAGCAGAAGGTGTTCAGGTCTTCACTGATCTGAAGGAGTCTGTTGAGAGAAAACTAAACGAGCTCATCAATACGATAGAAGAGAAGCAGAGAGCAACAAAGAAACAGGCTGGAGACTTCATCAAAGAGCTGGAACAGGAAATCTCTGAGCTGATGAAGAGGAGCACTGAGGTGGAGAAGCTCTCCCTCTCTGAGGACCACCTCCACCTTCTCCAGAGCTTCCAGTCCCTAATCATCCACCTCCCACCTCCCACCAAGGACTGGACTAAGGTCAGTGTTCCTCCAGCTTCATATGAGGGGACAGTGAGGAGAGCTGTGTCTCAGCTGGAGGAGACTCTCAGTGAAAAGATGAAGAAGCTGGTTGAAGCTGAGCTGAAGAGGGTCCAGAAGTTTGCAGTGGATGTGACTCTTGATCCTGATACAGCTCATCCTGCCCTCATCCTGTCTGATGATGGGAAACAAGTACATCATGGTGATGTGAAGAAGAATCTGCCAGACAACCCAGAGAGATTCACTCACTATAGTTTAGTCCTGGGAAAGCAGAGTTTCTCTTCAGGCAGATTTTACTTTGTGGTTCAAGTTCAAAGAAAGACTGACTGGGATTTAGGAGTGACCAGAGAGTCGGTCAACAGGAAGGGAGACATCACAGTGAGTCCTGAAGATGGTAACTGGATTATATGTTTGAGAAATGGAAATGAGTACACAGCTCTTGATGACCCTCGAGTTGTTCTCTCCCTGAAGTCCCGGCCTCAGAAGGTGGGGGTGTTTGTGGACTATGAGGAGGGTCTGGTCTCCTTCTATGACGTAGAAGCTGCAGCTCTTATCTACTCCTTTACTGGCTGCTCCTTCAAGGAGAAACTATTCTCATTCTTCTGTCCTGAACTTAATTATGATGGTAAAAACTCTGCACCTTTGATCATCACACCTGTCAATCAAACTGTCTGATTCTTTTTTACGATCAGAAATTCCCTGAACAATAATGCATTACCAACAATATTCTACATACAGTGGACGTATATAGACTACTTTAATAGTAGTCTATATACGTCCAGTGTATTTATACACTACAATACTGACACAGCAGTCAATATTTGGACGCCAATTAATTAGAAACATAAAAACAAAACATAAAAGGACAGACTGATACATTTTGAAATAAAAAGACTTAATGTCATTTATGGTAATAAATGTACATATTTAGTGATAATATCTCATGTGAACTTGTTTTCATCTGAATATGGTTTGTTAGTAATCATTTGTGTCACTCAAACAGCTTCAGGGCTAAAACATGGACATAAAAAGTATCTTTAAGTTATGTGTCACTCTTATAAAGGTGGATTTGTTTTCTACTGTAAGGCTTCTTAAAGAGACCTGAGAGCTCTGTCTGTTGCGCTCAGCGATGCAGAGAGAAGTTGAAATTGTCTTCAGAACGTAAATTACTGGACAAAGGTTGCAATTGTACTGATTTATATTTGTTTTAGTTTTGAATAAAGATCTTACTTGTGGATTGTGGGTGTAACTCTGTTGATCTCTACAGATGTTAACAGAGATGTTAATAACTCAAATTGTATTATGTTAAAGGACCAGTGTGTGACATTTGGGGGATTCATTAGCAGCAATGGAATATAATATTCATAACTGTGTTTTAATCAGTGTATAACCACCTTAAACTTGTAGTGTTTTCTTTAGCTTAGAAAAAGCCATTTATATCGACTTTGGCTGCAGTCGATTAATCCTTTTTGGTTAGGAACCTTCCTAACTGGGTGAAATGACCTTAAAGTACCTAAGTGACCCCCATGATAAGTGCTTGTCAAATTCTCTAAACGCAAAGGAAAGGAGCTTCAATGCTTCCTAACTTAGCTCCTTTAGCATAGGAACCACTGGAACTGTCTTTATGAAAGAAAGGAGGTAATGCCGACCCACAATTCCTTGCAGCGGCAACATTTAAAGTGACGTATCATTTGGCCGTTCACGAGAACAAACGATCATGACCGAGAAACGCAGATCATGTAAATAACCATTAGCATAACTTGGAGATACTTTTTATAATTTGTTAAATCTGCTGGAAAACTATGAATGTTACAGCTGTTGCTAAAAACTGCAGTAAAGTGATCAAACTACTGTAAAGTGACCAAACTGCTGTAAAGTGATCAAACTGCTGTGTTGATATTCTCTCTGGTGTTGTACTGCAGCCTCAGCCCTCATTATTTTATTTGACTTCAGCTACAGAAGCTTTATTATAATATTATAATAATAATAAATTACAAATTGTAAATATATGGGTTTTTGAAATGTGGAATATATCCAGTAATATTTCAAAAATAGGATATATGCACAAAATCTATGCTTTTTCCAGCATGTCCTCTCCCCCCGTGCACGTCTCAGATGCGCTGGCCCCAGAAAGGCAGGTCTAAGAAGCAGTTTAGCCAATTACTGATTAAAGATAGAAATGAGTGATAAACAATTTTGCCAATCAGTGTCCTAAAAAAAATTTAGCTTGGGGCCAAAGTCGTTTGGGCCAAAGGTGCGCGTTCTGCACTGCAACTTCTATTCAATTTTAATTTTTTATTTAGCTTTTTGACTTTTTTAATGTTTTTTTTTGACTTTTTTAAAATCCCGTTTTCTCTGCATTACGTTTTGATGCTTTGCCTTCAGTCTTGTCAGAGTTCAGCAGCAGGAAGTTGCAGGTCATCCAGGTTTTGACGCCGGGTCTGGCAGCGGTGTAGAAGGTGTTGAACAGCGTCCTGAGAATACGAAGGAAGGCCGAAAGCGCACTTAAATGTGCCCAGGAATTGTTCGAAGGTAACAGTGTCTACGCGGAAAGGTGCAAGAGACGGGACGAAAGACTCACGGATTGGTTGCTGGGTCCCCGCCATCTGATCTTGGGGGGAGGGGCGGCGTTGCGAGAGACCTTGCACCATCCTGCTGATCTCGGAGACCTCTCTTCTGAGGGCTTGCTGTGAGCCTCCTAGATCGTGCAGCAGGTGGCTTTGCTCTCTTTGCTTCTGACTCTACCATCTGAATGTCTCAACAGAAATCGAGACTCATCAGACCAGGCAACATTTTTTCCAGTCTTCAACTATCCAATTTTGGTGAGCTCTTGCAAATTGTAGTCTCTTTTTCCTATTTGTAGTGGAGATGAGTGGTACCCGGTGGGGTCTTCTGCTGTTGTAGCCCATCCGCCTCAAGGTTGTGCGTGTTGTGGCTTCACAAATGCTTTACTGCATACCTCGGTTGTAACGAGTGGTTATTTCAGTCAAAGTTGCTCTTCTATTAGCTTGAATCAGTCGGCCCATTCTCCTCTGACCTCTAGCATCAACAAGGCATTTTCGCCCACAGGACTGCCGCATACTGGATGTTTTTCCCTTTTCATACCATTCTTTGTAAACCCTAGAAATGGTTGTGCGTGAAAATCCCAGTAACTGAGCAGATTGTGAAATACTCAGACCGGCCAGTAGATTGTCTTGACCAGGACCACACCCCTAAATTCATTGAAGCAACTGCCATGTGATTGGTTGATTAGATAATTGCATTAATGAGAAATTGAACAGGTGTTCCTAATAATCCTTTAGGTGAGTGTATAACTTGAGTTTAATCTGTGATTGTCTTCACTCTGGTATGAAACTCCAGCGATCAGTCCGTTCAGCTGCAGCGTCCAATCACATAACAGATGAACAGTGAGGGGGCGTCCAGCATTAAAAGACTTCCTGGAAGCTCGCTCTCGGGGCTCCTCGATCATGACTCCTCCTTGGAGCAGAATAAAGCCCAATCTCAATCTCCACCCTTACGGACTCACAGACTTTGAGGCGCGCTCCCACAAAGTCCTTGAGGGTTTAGGGGTGTCCCACTGTCACATCGTGGAGTGCTTGAGGGCTCTCTGGCAGACATTTTGAGCCCTTTATGATTCCTTTCCGTAAGTCACTGACTTTTCCTAAGGGAATTACCCACAATCCATTGCAATGGATTCCCAATGGAAGCATGAAGCATCAAACATTTCGTTTTGACGAGTAAATACTCAATGCAGTTTGTTCTCATCTTGAGGAAAACGTTCAAATCAGTGAATAAAAAGTATAAAATAAATACACAATTGTACACGTGATATGTTGCAGCAAAGTGCTGTCCCATTCATATTTACACCAGTTCAAGCCCACACAGACTCTCACACATCAGTGAGTCCCTGAGAGTTCAGGGTTTGAGGGTTTAGGGGGGAGATTGAGATTGGGCCTAAGAGCTTTGGGACGGCCGTAAAGAGGACGACGCAGAACCACTTCCTGTTCAATCGTGGAGCGAGGAAACGACAATGTAGAGACTTGGGATGCACCCACTGCCCCAGGTAAGCTTTTAAATAACTCAGGGAGCTCTCGAGGACTCCTTTTTCATAAACCTTACCCATACTCATGCTGGATGTTTATAGTTATGATCAAAATATCTTTTAAATATCTTCTTTTTTTTTGCAGATATACATTTTTTTTCCCAAGACTTGGCTGAAAAAATACATACACACAAGTATTGGAATTAATTTGATCCAACCCCTCTCACCATCAAAGCTGTCGCCCTGCCGCTGACTCTGCTGCTACTGGAAGGTATGACACACTGTTGTTGAGACCAGCGGCTGGAATGAAGCTCTCGCCTGTGATTGGTGAACTGAAGACAGGGCCGTGCTGTCATGTCTCACCAGGCCACCAGGGGGCAGAATCCAGGCAGACGGGAGGACGTGGAGCTGGATTATTATAACCTGGGTGTTCCTGCTGCAGAAGAAGGAGCTCAGGGAGCAGAGTAGCTCCTCCAAGCAGCTCCTCTACATCCAGATGGATTCATACCACGACCACCAGCAGCTCACTTTCATACGCATGTTGAAACCAGAAGGAATATGATATCACACCATTACAGCCGGTCCTTCTTCCTCTCAAGAAGGGGTCTCCTCATAGGTTCTAACTTCCTGTCTGTGGCTCTCAGCTCCAAGCCCATTGGTTCCTGCTGGAGACGAGAACCTTTAACAACACCTCAGACATGAAGCTTTATTTTAAACTAGGCTTGAGATCAGGTTTACCAGAGTCCGAGCAGCCGGGTCTCAGGAACCAAAGACTATCAGGAACAATGTTAATGTGAGATATTACAAAATAATATCTAAAATATCTAAATACTACTAGAGCCATTATTATGAATATATATTCATAATAATACACACAGCTGAGCCTCAAACATCTCATTTATTTGTCATTTGTTCTGACTTGAGGGGAACTTCAAGACATTTGACTATTTAGCTCATTGTTGTACTTCAGGATTTTACTTATCTTTTATAATAAAGACTTTTACTTGTTTCACAAGAATTCTTCTTATTTTTGTACTTAAATTTAATTGATTTGACAAGATTTTGTATTTTTGTTTTATATATATAAAGATTGTACCTATTTCATAAGAATGTTGTTATTAAGGATTTTTCTTTTTTCATAAGAACATTGCCATTTTTGATTGTACTTAATTAATGATTTGGCATATTCCGTAATAAAGACTAATAATTTTACTTAAATCATGAGCATTTTGCGTGAATTTTAAATTAAGGAAATTACTTATTTTATTAAAATATGTGTACTTTATTTAATTTGGTCATAAATACATTTTTTTCTAATAATTAAGAACTTTGCTTATTTCATGAGAATGTTGTTATTCAGGATTTTGATTTTTTTTATAATTAAGGATTTTGCTTATTTCATAAGAGTGTTGTTATTAAGGATTTTGCTTGTTTTTTATAATTAAGGATTTTGCTTATTTCATAAGAATGCTATCATTAAGGATGTTGCTTAAATCATGTGCATTTTGCTTCATTCTGTAATTAAGGAAATTACTTATTTTATTAGTATTTTGGTTATTATTGTACTTCATGAATATACTTACATTTCTAATTAAGGAATTAAAAAAATATATAATAAAGAATTTTGCTTAATCATGACCATTTCGCCTCATTTTGTAATTCATTAACCTTTTCATTTGAATGTTGCTTATTTAGTACTTCATGAATTTACAACATTAAGTAATTAGGGATTTGGGTTAATTATAAGAATGTTCTAATAATGGGTTTCTTTTTTCATATTTTTAGTTAGGAATTTACTTTCAGCATTTTGATTCATTTTGATACAAAATATCCTCCCAACTAATAAAACAATCTGAATAAAATAGGAACACATTGGTAAAACTAAACACACATACTTTCATTGCCCAGATACATTTCCCGGTTAGTTTAGCGGGATAGTCTGAGAACATATAAGAAGGCCCTCCGTAATGCCAGAGGAGCCTATTACTTATCAATAATAGAGAAAAATAAGAATAACCCTAAGTTTCTCTTCAGCACTGTGGCCAGGCTGACAAAGCGTCACAGCTCTGTAGATCCGTGTATTCCTACAGACTTCAGTAGTAATGACTTCATGAACTTCTTCAATGGTATAATATTCTGGCTATTAGAGGCAGGATCAGTGATCTCCTGCCCTTGGCCACTGTCCAGGAGACAGGTAGTGGCAGTGCCCTCGGCCACTGCCACTACCTGTCTCCTGGACCCCATTCCGACGAGGCTGCTTAAAGAAGTTTTACCTTTAGTTAGTGCCTCTCTACTAGATATTATCAATGGGTCTTTACTAACGGGTCATGTACCACAGTCTTTCAAAGTGGCTGTAATTAAACCTCTTCTTAAGAAGCCCACTCTGGATCCAGAGGTGTTGGCTAACTACAGACCTATCTCTAACCTTCCCTTCCTCTCTAAGATAGTGGAGAAGGTAGTCGCAAATCAGTTGTGTGACTTTCTACATAATAGTAGTTTATTTGAGGACTTTCAATCAGGATTTAGAAATAATAATAATAAATCCTTTATTAATCCCCTTTGGGAAATTCTTCTCTGCATTTGACCCATCCTTGATTAGGGAGCAGTGGGCTGCCCTATGAGGCGCCCAGGGAGCAACGAGGGGTTCAGTGTCTTGCTCAAAGACACTTCGACATGTGAACTATGGGGAGAACTGGGATCAAGCCGGCTACCTTGCGGTCACGGGATGACCACTCATCCCCCTGGGCTAGAGCCACCCAAGCATAACGCATCATAGCACAGAGACAGCACTGGTGACAAGTACTAATGACCTTCTAGTTGCATCAGATAGGGGACTTGTCTCTGTACTTGTCTTGTTAGACCTTAGAGCTGATAAAGGACTTGTCTCTGTACTTGTCTTGTTAGACCTTAGTGCTGATAAAGGACTTGTCTCTGTACTTGTCTTGTTAGACCTTAGAGCTGATAAAGGACTTGTCTCTGTACTTGTCTTGTTAGACCTTAGTGCTGATAAAGGACTTGTTTCTGTTCTTGTCTTGTTAGACCTTAGTGCTGATAAAGGACTTGTATCTGTTCTTGTCTTGTTAGACTGCGATTGGGGAAATATTTTGAAGAGCATGGTTCGATGCGTTACTGCCAAGGACACAAGGAGTTTCTAATTAAATCAAAAAAGGATTGGAATGCATCATTTCTGGTTCCTCAGCGTGCTGCATTCGACACCATTGACCATGACATCGTATTACAGTATCGCACTAAGCTGGTTTAAGTCGTATTAATCAGATTGATCTCAGTTTGTATTTGTAAACGATGAGGCCTCAATTGCTACCGCCGTTCACCATGGAGTTCCACAGGGTTCTGTGCTTGGACCAATTCCATTCGCCTTATATATGCTTCCTTTAGGCAATATTATCAGAAAACACTCCATAAACTTTCACTGTTATGCCGATGATACTCAACTATATCTGTCGATCAAGCCAGATGAAACCCACCAGGTCGCTAAACTTCAAGCATGTCTTAAAGACATCAAAACCTGGATGACCTGCAACTTCCTGCTGCTGAACTCGGACAAGACTGAAGTTATTTTTCTCGGGCCAGAGCACCTCAGAAATCAAGTATTTAATGATATAGTTTCTCTGGATGGCATCGCTCTGGCATGCAGCACCACTGTAAGGAATCTCAGAGTTATCTTTGATCAGGACCTGTCCTTTAACTCCCACATAAAACAGATCTCAAGGACTGCCTTTTTTTCACCTACGTAACATTTAAAAAATCAGGCACACCTTGTTTCAAAGCAATGCAGAAACGTTGATCCATGCATTTGGGACTTCAAGACTGGATTGCTGTAACTCCTTATTATCAGGCTGCTCCGGTAAGTGTCTTGGGTCTCTCCAGTTGATCCAGAATGCTGCAGCTCGTGTACCAACGAGGACGTGAAAGAGAGATCACATTACTCATGTACTAGCTGCTCTCCACTGGCTTCCTGTAAGATCAATAATCACATTTCTCCTTACCTACAAAGCCTTAACTGGTGATGCACCATCATATCTTAAGAAGCTCATAGTACCATATTACCCCACTAGAGAGCTGCGCTCACTGAATGGGGTTACTTGTGGTTCCCAGAGCCTTCAGTTATTAAGCTCCTCTTCTGTGGAACCAGCTTCCACCTTCAGTCCGGGGGGCAGGCACGGTCACCTCAAGAGTAGACTCAAGACTTTCCTCTTTGATAGCGCTTATAGTTGGGGCTGTTTCAGGCTCATAGTTAGGGCTGTTTCAGGCTCATAGTTAGGGCTGGCTCAGGTTTGCCCTGGTCCAACCCCTAGATATGCTGCTGTAGGCCTAGACTGCTGGGGGACATCTTAGGATACACTGAGCTCCTCTCTCCTCTTCGCTCTCTCCTTCTGGATGAATTCATGTCTCTTCAATGCACATTACTCACTTTACTTCTTCCGAGCCTTTGTGCTTCCTCGCCTCAAGTTTCTTTGGATCATGGCTGTCTGGAACCAGTCTGACCACCTCCTGCCTTGGCCCCTCCTCTCAACCTCCTTCTGCTGACATGGATTGTGGTTTTCTGGATCGTGGTTCATGCCTACTACTCATTACATGAACAAATTCTGTCATATTCATGTAATGTGAAAAATTGAAAAATGACATTTTGAAGTGAAGAGGAGTTAACAGACTTTTGCATCATCAAGAGACACCAACTGAGATTTGTGGATGAGTGAAAAGATTTGCAGATCTCTCTGAAATATTGATTAAAATATCTACTTTTAACTTACAGGTAGGATGGTGCACTTTTCATGTCAAGTCATACAACCAATCTAAAACTAGAAATATTGTATTTTATCATAAAACTCTTTATCGTTTTAACAAAGTATATAAATGAAGTTGCTAGCAAGACCAAGCGCTAATGCTAGCATCCTACTATATACCCGTTTAATTTGAAATTAGTTGCAAAACTCAGGCAACGCAACCAGATGTCAAATGTCGCAACTGCAAGCAATTTCACTATATGAATTGTTATCTGAAGCTTAAGATTATTTATTACAGTGTTAAGTTAAACATATTATACACGTTCAAACCATTTTCATGATAATATTGAATATTATTTTACTATTTAAGAAGCCACTGTCAAGTCATTTCTATATTTGTATTATTATGTTTCTCTATTTAATTGTAAAATCAAATGTTAAATATACTAAATACCTAAGAGAACACACTTATCTTTAATTATTATATATATATATATATATATATATATATATATATATATATATATATATATATATATATATATATATATATATATATATATATATATATAACACAACCATAAAATAACAATGTGCACTGTAAACACTCCAAGGGATGATTTCCAAAAGTTTCTGTTTGAAAAAAATGTTAGGAAAATATATATATTTATACAAATATGCAGTTGGACAATGTTTAGCCTGTGAAGTTAAAAAATACAGTTAAAAACTATTTAAAACAAAAACAACAACTGAGACTTGTGAAAGCACAATGTTCTAGATCCAAAAATATCCATTCCATCCATTTTGAATTTTCATAAAAAAATGAATAAGGCTTCTAAAAGGGTAATTTTTAAAAAATTGAAAATTCATTGAAAATTCAAAATTGATGTAATGGATATTATATATATACATATATATATGTATATATATACATATATATATGTATATATATACATATATATATATAATGGGACTTTATATATGTATATATATATATATATATATATATATATATATATATATATATATATATATATATATATATATATATATATATATATATATATATATGCAATGTACTGCATTGATGTGTTGCATTTTACTGCTGCAGATGTTTAACGTTTAACTACTTTATATACTGCTGGGTATGAGTACCTTCTAAAAAGTCAACTTTTCTTGAGTTTAGAATAACAGATGTGTTAAGGTGCTGCATGTTCCAGCTGACCCAAGACGGCTGCTGAGCACTTTACAGAAGTCAAACGTGTGTTGTCCTACACCAGACTGTACACTAGGTGGCAGCAGGGAGCCACAGTGAGAAGCCTCCAGGTATGTTTGCTGCCCCTCCATGGCGTCTCTCTTAAATTTGATGGTTAATTTGTTTTTAATCCCACACATTTTAGCCATTTGCACAGACATATCATATATCCTTCAGCTGTTAATGCTCTGTTCTCTGTGTGAACTTGAAGCCACAGACAATATAGCACCAGCACCACCGTATATCCTCATAGCTATGACTTACAGGATCTTCATTTTGTCATCACAGTGGCAGAAATGGGCTTCCAGACATCGGCCTGGATCAGGCCACACAGTAAATACACAGTGGGTGGATGTTGCATGAAATGTCCCGATGATGTCATGACGCAGGGGGGCGGGGACTCCACTTCACTGAGCTTGAATGTAAAGCAGGGCTCATTTGGAATCGTAGATGTGACCCCGACACACTTTATCTTTTTACTTTTAGCACACGCTGCAGCTGACGTCCAACATTCCATTGGCACCTTTATGACCATCAGGCTGCCCTGACTCCATTCTGATTAAAGGGAACAATCAGCTACAGAGATGAGGCCATGACAGACGACTTGATGCCTGTTACTGTAGCCTTCAAAAGCCCACGCGCAAGATGCAGGGGAACCAACCAGGGAGGCATCCGCAAGAAAGTAGTTTACCTCACAATATGTCGGTCAAAGGCCCAAGTAGCCTTCAGCAGAGGTCAACATAAAGGTGGCATGAAAAGGCGCTGGAGGAGGAAGAGGAGGGACGTATAGTAACTTAGTAACACACATCTGTGAATGAGTGAATCGGTGTGGTGCTGGATTCTCTGGTGGTGAGGTAAGTCTGTGATGCGTCAGGATTGACCCCCCCCCCCCCCCTCGGGACACGTCGGAGCACGTCTGCCGTCAGCTGATTTGGCCCTCTCAATCCACACACTGAGCAAGGTGTGTAAGCGAGACAGCGATGTCACACCAGGAATATATAGATATATAGATATTTGTCCATGTCTAGAATAAGTGAATACATATTGATAGGTCTGGAGTCAGGACCCCTGATGTGAATTAATAACGTAAAAAAAAGTCGAGAAAAAGAAGGACGTGTCTAATCTTTTAGGTTATGCGTGGATGCTGAAGGGCATCACACAAACATAACTGAGAGGTATAGGAACACATATTTGAGCAGCGGTAGTATAGTTGGAGAACAAAGTGGGCGGTCCATCTTGCGCGTGTTCGTGTTCACTCTCTTGGACTGCATTAGATCACACAAGAGCAAAGAGCCACAGAAAGGGCTGCAGCTTTTATCAGTAAATTGGGTCATACCGTGGATCCAGCCTCAGGCCCGCCTCTCCTTTCTGTATAACCTTACAATATATGTATATATATGCTCCTATCAGCAGAGCCCCATGCTTGCTGCAACTGACCTGCAGCCCTTAACCTGAGCTTGAGTTCCCCAGATCAACCAAACCATAACTCCCACACTCAGACTGTCTGTGTAGAAATCGCTTCAACAAATGATCACAAACTAACTGCCATGCAGCTAGACAGAGGAGCGGAGTTGGTTCCGGGGACTCTTGGATAAATGGGTTTGGGGAAAGTGTGCGTGTGTGTGTGTGAGTGTGTGTGTGTGTGGAGGGGCCCCTCTTGCAGGTTAATCCGGCCCCTGTGCCCCTGTGCATTTTTAAGGTCCCCTTGCTCTTGAATCTAGACTAAAGACACTCCTAATCCTGATAATAAATACAACGTGTGTTTTAAGCACATGCCTGCAGTCCCGATGACAATCGATCCCCACAACAAGCCGCTCAGAGGGGGTTCTTGTGTTGTAAGATCTCCACTAAAAACATGACACAATTACAAATCCAAACTGTTCCGCAACTTTCAACGATAACAAAGCCACGCGATTTGTAGTCTCTCTCTCTCCCTCCCTCGCTCCCTCTCTTGCCCCCCAGCTCCAGCCCTGCGCGCCGCAGCCTATGGGTCGATGAGGGGGAACATTCTTCGAGCCTGCTCCGACATGTGGACGCGCTCGCGGTGGCAGTCCAGTGGTGCGCTCTCGCTGGAGAGGCTTCTTGCTGGGGAAGTTTCTGTAAAGTGAGTCAACGCTGGCGCGCACACACACACACACACACACACACACACACACACACACACACACACACACACACACACACACACACACACACACACACACACACACACACACACACAGGGAGGACGCCAACCCAGCCCCGCCGCTTGCCAGGATCCGATGCTGGGCTCTCCACCCCCCCTCCCCTCGTCTTCCTCCTCCGAGGACGCAGCTGGGCACGGAGACAACTCCTCGTCGCAACCACCGAGGATTTAACTTTTTGTTTTCGGTGTTTTTTTGGTCTCCGCTCGCCCGGGGGATGGTTCCCGTCGCCCTGGCGCGGCTCTTTCCTCGTTGGGATTAAACGCGGCCGGAAGGTGGTGCGATGAAAGTGACGGTGTGCTTCGGGAGGACCCGGGTGGTCGTCCCGTGTGGAGATGGGAATATACATGTCCACAGCCTCATCGAGCAGGCGGCCATGAGGTACAAGAAGGCGATCGCGAAGGTAAGCCCGAGCGCGCAGCCCCGCTGCTCCGGCGCGTGCTTTGCGTCACGTCTCGCCCGGCGCGGCCCCGGAGCCTCGACATGGCGTTTTTTACACGGGCAAAAAGCAGGGAGCCCAGTGGCGGTTAACCGGAGCCGCTGGGGGACCCCCAGGGGCCCCCCTCGCCTTGGAGGAAGGAGGGTGGGACGAGTGGGGGAACTATTCTTTGCAATATCGAAAGTGGCGTTCAGGAGGGCTTTTTTTCATCGTGGCAGGTCACTGGTTTCTCCACGAGGAATAATACCCCCCCCCCAAAAAAAGTTGTGAAGCAGATGGACTGCTTCTATGTGGAGTGTCAGGGAAACACTGGAGTGGTTCACTCACTGCTACTGGAGTTGTACTGGACTCAAAGGTGTGCAAGAGTGTGAGTTCATCCACGGAGTGTGTGTGTGTGTGTGTGTGTGTGTGTGTGTGTGTGTGTGTGTGTCAGGTGTATGTCACCGTTTGTGCAACTACACAAACAACAACAAACACACTATTATTATTATATTATTACATTATTCAATGTAATAATGTTACAAATAATCGTGTAGATTCACTGTTGGACACACATTGTAATCTGTGTGTGTGTGTGTGTGTGTGTGTGCATGTTCCAATCCGTTGTTATTTAAAAAGTGCTAAGAAGAGGAGGAACCCTGCTTTGCACTCATCGCTCTCTTTGCAGTTACACTTTAAAACTTTTTTTTCTTTCTTTTACGGCCAGTAAACGTTTAAAAGTTTAACGTTTTAAAGTTTCATCCAAGTTTGTCGTCTACCGAGGACGAGGGAACCCCCTGTGCCAAGTTTGAATGAGGCCTGAGTGTCACACTGATTGCTTTCCCCCCTTTATTGGGGTTGAAGTGGCCGCGCTCGGAGGCCATTAACTGACTCATGAGTGAACTCAAGTGTGGTGCTGTTCCCGTGGTTAGTGACAGCGCTCTCTCCTTGCCATGTGGTCTCGCCATGCCACCTCTTTGTGCCTGGACGGACCCTCTCTGTTTGAGAGACATCCCAGAGTGAGGCGATGGCATGGTGTGGGTTTGATGGAACAAAATCAATGTTTTCTTTTCCTCCTTCAGCACATTTCTCAGAGAGGCTTTCTCTTCACACCTCAGCTCCGTGGCGACAGGTGAAATACCGTTGACTTCCTGGAAAATATTCCCATTGATTCGTATTCGCGCCTCGGCAGTAGATCTTTACCACTGAAGGCAAATGGTGACGAAGTAGGTCAACATTAACGCTGGTTCTTCAGGACCACTTCCTCCTTGCATACACACTAGAAACACACTCACACACACACACACACACACACACATTCCCTCCCCCGTTTACCAGTGCTTGTTGGGTTTTCCATGGCTCAGCAGAACGGAGGCGACTGGTCCATTGATCCATGCAGTGTAAATGTAGAAGTGTAGGCTTCCCCTCTGGAGAACACTTGGCTCGGGGTCAACACTCACTACTGTATCGCAGGCCAGCCGAGACCTTTGGACTGCAGGAAGATGAGTTCAGGTCACATCAGTTGTGTAACATTCCCTGCAGCATTAAGGCAGCGTTGATGCTTGATTTTTTTTATAGTCTGCGTTGAACAAAAATAAAAAAAAATCACATAAAAGTCACAGTAAAAAGAGCATAAATCATGCATAATTCATATGAGGGATCAGTCGGCTCCGGGGATCCAGCTTCAGCATGAAGAACAGAGAAACAATTGACAAGTGAAGTGGGCATCCGACACAGTTCAGAAGCCTCAGATTGCAACAGCATACTTTGAGTGTAAAAAAGCAGTGTGGGTGCTGCCGGTTCCTATTTGTGTGGCACACTAGAATAGGTAAAAAAGAGTTTGTTGGAACCACACCACACGGTGTGAAAGCCCCTTTTAGAGGAACTTCAGACTGATCATCTTTTGATTGACCTCTTTGTTGATCCTTTTTATCCGGAGACAAACTGATATGATAAACACTCCCCTGCACGCCCTGCTTCAACAACTACTTCACCTCTGCCTCCTTCTCTTCCTTCCTCCTCTATACTTAAAGCTGATCTCACGCCTCCACCTACACTCTGCCTCACTCTGAAGCATTCACCTACCTCTCCATTGTGCATTGAACCATCTTGGGCTGCAAAGATGTCCGTCACATGTATTGCCTTGGAGACGCTGTGATGCTTTTGAGCCTCTAATCTCAGTGATGTGTACAAATGAGACGTATTCTCCTCTCTGAATGAGCTGAGCCCAATGAAGACCATGTCACAAGCTGTTCCAGCGTACCGGATCCTCTCCGGAGTCTCTCGAGTCCTCCGTCACAGCCTGAGTGGGACCAGGAAGTACGAATCAATCAAGCCCTCGAGCGCCGTTAAGCTCAGCGTCGATCTGGTCTCCAGTATGCACGGTCATGAAGGAGTCACGATAATTGGCTTCTCAAGCTTCTCATCCTGCCTTTCTGTTCCTCATTGCCGTTGTTTTCAGCACTTTGCCAGTCAAGTAATAACTGAGTGTGTACCGCATTATTTTCAGTCACGTAAGCAAGGGCAATATGAAGATGTGTTGTTGTTGTTGTTTTTCCACACGAAACAAACGTGACTGGGAGGTTCAGATCTTTGCTCGTCCTCACACAGTCTGGTTTCACATCTGGTGTCAAGCTAAATGCCATTCGAAACATTCAGACACTGGATCCCTAATTTGTGGCTCTAACTCCTACTTTCCCACAGTTACTCAACCTAAATGGTGGCTAAGGCCCTCAAAGCACATGATTGGCCGTTTCCCCTCACAATATTCCACAAGTTCAGGCTTTGCAGAGTGCAGACATGTCACAGATAAGTCAAGCTGTTGAAATACAGATGGAGAAGACCGTCAAGCAGAGTCAAAGTCCTCCTCTCTGATGACACGCTACATCAGCAGTCCACGATGTTATGATGTATCTATGTTTACAGCACGTACAGATGCATGTGACCTCAATCACAAAATGGTAAACGGTGGTAAAAGTGGTTGATTAACAGTGACCTTGTCCCCTGATGACAGAGCGAAGTAACTGTTAAACCGAGATAACGTAGCAGTTGGAATCCTTTGAATAAGCAAACAGACTGGAAGCACGATTGGCATTTTTTATTTTTTTTTACAAACCTGACATAATTAGTAAGGTTTAGAGTCTTTTAAAAAAAATAATCAAAGATCACTTTAAAGGGGTCTTTAGCTGCCACCAGTTGAGTCCTGGGTGGCCTTTTTACGCCCCCCCCCCCCACAACCCCCCACTCGTCCTTGTCATTTCCAAAGCAAGTTGGCTGTTGAGCAACTTCTTCTGTGAGAAACAAATACGGTGTCGGAGAGCCGCTCCGTATAGCATGTCATGAGAACTCACGGTAGCCTCTTTTCTGCTGCGGGGCAAAGCTAGGACAAGTTAGCATCCGTCTGTGACATGACGTTTGAAGCGCCACACTGATTGTCGATTAGGAGGAACAAGAGGAAAGACACAGGACACCCTTCAAAAAACATACTATTTGTTTCCAGGTCTTTTCAAAGAAGTGAGTATAGCAATGTCGTTATCTGGAAAGTTCTTGCAAACACCACTTGTCTGTTCTAGGAATCATCAGCCTCTTCTAAAAGTACAACAAGAGTTTGTAGTCTTCATCTATTTCTCAGGTGAGGACTCAACAAGAACAACGCAGCACAAAGAGAAAGTGGCGCTAGAAGGGTTGTCAGCGCTCATTAGCTCACGACACTCAGCGGCTCCCTGCTTGTGTAGCAGAGAGGAGCTGCTGTGTGTGAGCGGGAATATTACAGTAGTGGAAGGTAATTGGGAGGGGAGGGTATCAAGTGAGGACTGTACAAGGCAGAGCCGTGTAGGCCCTTTAGGGTGATGGGATGCAATGTGATTGATGGTAACTGAGTAAGAGTAGGCCGGTTCAACTGTGGTCAAGCAGCAGAGATTTTCTAGAGTTCCTCTCCACCACAGCAGGGAACAAAGTATTCTCCTTTGGCCTTTCTCTTCAGTTTTCTATCCCTTTCTGATCTTCATTTCTCTTTTCTCTCTTCCTTTCTTCTCCTTTTTTGTTTTCCAGTCGACTGAGCAGAGTCCTTGCTTTCGTGCTAGCTCCTTCCAGGGGAATACTTGCCTTGCCAGTCTTTGACTAAAACACCACACACCCACTGCTCCCGAACCACGAGTTGAAGTTCTGTTGTTCAGAAGAGATGTTCAGAACCCCTGGCCTGCACTGCACGTCCCTGCTCAGTGCTTTCAGCAGAGATCTGAGACGGGTTTACTCAATTTGAAGGAGTCTCTTGCTTTTAAAAGCAGCATGTTGAAGAGGGAGATCACCTCAGGTGCAATACAGGATCTGTAGCAATAATAGAACTTGCAGTGGTGTTTGCAGAAAACAGATTATACGGTGCAAAATAGCCTGTAATTTCTCATGGAGGCTGGTAACGGCCTGTTTATTGTCGTATGGTGGTGACAGTAAATGTTGGAGCAGACTAGTAGTTAACTACTATTCTAAAAAGAGAGATCTTAAAGTTCAACTTCAAATTGAAATGACTTCATTGTAAGTATAGTTCAGCAGGGTAGGAACGTATACAGTACAGCCCACAAGTAGCCGGACAATGACGTGCTCGTTTGTTATTTTCAACCCAAGCACTTTTGGAAAAGTTTTTTTTTTAAGTGTTCCCATTCATATTGGATGAACGGTTCAGTAAAGCACAGTGATTGTAAACATACAGAAAGGGCAACCAAAGTATTTTTTATAGACAAATATTGGGGATTTTCTTATTGCAAATGAATCGACAAATTAAGAGGTGACGCTGGCCGGAGTGCTGACACAGCAAAAATAGGGGAGATATCAAGTCTGAAATCTGTTGGTTGCAAAGGATTTGAAAAACAAAATATGAAACGATTGTACGAGAGTTTAACCTGTCCAATTCTAAAAGGTCTCCGTTCCTACACAGTTTCTCACAGACACAAATGCCCTAAAACTTCTGTCTGGCGAGTTTCCCTCCTCATGTAGACGGCACCAAGGACAATGACACCCCGCCGAGTCCCTTATCTTACCCAAACAGCGTCTCTTTTCAGGACCAAGCCGAGAGGGCTTCAGGGCTTCCCCCGCTGGCAAACAGGCATGTTTGATGTACACACAGGTGCTGATATAGATATATACTATGCGGTATGCACACCATGCATGCATGCAAAGACGTTTGGCTGCACAGACCGGAAAGCATCAGCTTCCCCGGACACTGGATTGAAAGCATTGAGCTTGAGTGTTTCAGGAAAAGCTGGGGGATTTTTCTGACTGTAGCTGCTAAAGACGGCAATGCAAGCGGGCCGCATGCCATCATGGTAACTGCCAAAATCGGAGTATGCCACAGCAATGCCAAGCCTCTGTGGGACCGGTTGTCTGGTTGCATGTATTTGATTGTTAGGGGCATTCAAGGTCAGTTTCTGTTGTCGCTGCTGATGTGGTTCAACTAGTTGATTGCGTTTCTTTTTTCTTTTCGGTTGGCTGTGTTTATAGACTGGCCTTGGTTCTACATAGCAGAAATTCCTTTTCGTTGTCAAATCATTTACAGATTTAGCAGGACCTGACACAGCGTGGCAAGAAGCTCAAGGGGAATTTGTGGGTGTGTACACGCACCCATAGACGTGTTTTCTGTGTCGCCATATGGGCGTTCTTCAATGATTATTCCTCTCAGGCGTTGCACGTTTGGACCATGCTGACACATCCAGCACGTGCTCTTGATAGCCTCTAGCTGGTGTTTTCATCTCCGCCACTTCAGGGACTCCGTTTCGTTATCTGTACTCGCCGGTTCAGATAATAAAGCTAATGATTAGCCTGAACCGGTCGAAGCGAGACAATAGCAGCAATGCACTGCACTTGATCTTGTGTAACTTAGATGTGCGCTTGTGTCGTGAGGCTTCTCGTCATAGCACCAGGAATGTTGGCCCTCGGAATGAGAGCCTCCGAAACACCCTGGCGTTCCTGTTTGTCCAAGGTGGTGAATACTGGTTGTTGCTCCGATGAAATGTTGCAGCTGCTTATTGATGCTCTCACAAAACAGAATTTTGTTAATATTGACCCAGACACGATTTGACCCCCCCGTCCTCCTGCTCTGGAGGCAGCTGTGCACAACCGCTGTACCACAATGGTACAACAATAGCTTTGATTTTTGTCTTTTTTGTCTCCCATCTCTCTTTCTTATCACTCCTGCTCACCCCTCTCGATCCGTTCCCATTCACCTCTAACACTCCCGTTTGTTATCACAGATTAGTCACCAGAAGATAATGGCTTTGCTCTGGGAAAGGTTTGCATTAAGCTCCTTCCATGTAATTCTGTTGACCTGGCTGGTAGCCACATGTGGGGAGTCAGAGGAATTGGTTTCACAACAGCCAATTGAGACACAGTAGAGCAAGGCAGAATAAGTGGTAATCTTTAGTTATATCCCTCTTACTGATAAGACTGCTCATTAGAGGGGTTATTGTTCCTCTTAACCCGTTTTATGATGTTGAGAAAATGTAAAAGGTACTTTCCTCTGTGCAGTCAAACCACCCTCTCCATATTCTGATCCACATGGCTGAAAGTTAGACCACATAATCCATGTTAGATTTTTGTAGATATTGTTTTTTAATGGAATATTTGAGCAAGGAGCTGTTGAAATTAAATGTATTTCATGCAGAAAGGGCCAACATGCTTGCTAATGCTGCTAAGATGGAAAAGCACTTTCAACCCTCCGCAACACATTCTTAAAGGGCGTTTTGACAGCTTCCACTGTCTACACTTTGCACGTCTTAACATGGCCCCCACCCCCTGTTTCTGCTCTTAATAGATACACAGGCATTACGTTTCCATTCAGTAATGGTATAGGCTGCTGTATATCCACTTTTTACACAGGAGAAGATCACAGATCTGACTCTGTGAAGAGGAGAAGCTTTCTCCCAGATTTTATATGCATATATAGAGGGAGAGCTGCTCTGGTGGCAGAAATAATTAAAATGGTTCACTTCAGTTTCAGTGGGTGCAGCCAGGGAAACACAGCCTTGTGGAGTGGCAACCTAACGGTATGAATTATACGAACATATTGAAGGTTAGTCAGGGTAATTGATGACTTTTGATCATCAACAGTATTTCAGTTAGCGGAAAGAAAGAGAGGTTTATGATCTCAGCAGCTTCTTGCTCTCTTGCTTTCACAACGGGCTTTAAGGCTCCTAAACCAGAAAAATAATAGTAATAAGGTTTGTGTAACATCTAACTCAACCACAGAAATTATTTCTGCCCTGAGAGCAGTTCGGCTGTTTGAAAAAAAGAAGAAAAAAGCCTCCAATCTACTCTTGTTTCAGAGCTGTAGGACAAGGATCGATGGTTCATATGACATGCTTGACTGGCTGGTCGACCACAGAGTCAAAGAGGTGGAGTGGTCTCCATTGACAACCCACCCGCCAAGGTGTGGGGAGAGCCGTTTGCTGAACATTCGCTTCACTTATCCGTGAAGCCTGTGTTGTTCCACATGAGGACATAGTTACATCGCCCAAGGAAGTTGTGCTTTTGGTTTAGTTAGTCTGTTTTTCAGCAGGGTTACCGAAAATCTAGGGGCTCGATTTGTTGGAAGGGTTTAGTATCTGCGAATGAAGAACCATTTAAACGTCACGAGGCGGATTCACAAATTATTTCGATTTGGATGAGACTTAGCCCATTTCCTTTTTCGTTTTGGTACAGTAGCCCTCTGAAGTGCCCCCAAGTTGTTGCTTTTCCCCCCCACAATTCCTGCTTTCAGCGGGATCCAACTGTGTGTGCAAGTTGTAGCAAAGGCCAACTATGTAGTTTGCGGTGTTTCGACACGCAGGCCACGCCAGGCCCTCTTGGGTGTGATCCACTGTTTTGTCAACAGCTTATTTCTGTGGCCACGATTGCAGTTCCTGAGCACTGAGTTATCGAAGCAAAAGCACAGTGTGTTTGTTGAGGAATTAAGAACAAGACCTCGTGATGATTGTCTTTCAGATGGAAGACCTGGTATATTTCTTACGTAACCTTATGTAAGGATGAGGTGTTCTAGACCCCTTTCATGTTGCAATGCCAGGGTATTTGGTTTGTCGCACTAGGACAGGATCACATTCATGCTTCTACATACTTTATGTAGAAGCAACAACAAAACGGTACATCACACACAAAATGGATGTAAACAACCCAAAATGAAACATGATAAAAGGTTTAAAAAAAATCTAAATACAATATTAGTATTTGAACGTTTTTTCTGTCTAGAAGCGTAAGCTGCAGTAGACATTTTGACTTTTAATGGCAAGCAAAGCACAGGTGGAACTAATAACTTTAACGAGGTTCCATTTTTGTGTAAGTCATGGTTACTCACCGGCATGTAAGTCATGCCGTGAGTCAGCGTTCAGGATAGCAAGCCCACAGAAGGAGTACACATGAATGGAATGCAACCCAATGTGAGGCATTAATTACCCCTCTGTGTTCCCTGCTATGACAAGCCATTTTTTGTGAAAAAGACAATATAACGTTTTTTTCTTTCTTTTTGGCCCCGAGTTCACAGAGCAACTTCTAAATGAGCGGACAGACAGAAAGCCAGTACTGTCGTTTCATTAAGCAGCCATTGCTAGCGTGTTAGCAAGCGAGTGGCTGTTTCACACAGCAGAAATGGAGGAAGCTAAGCATTCATTTGGAGTTGTGTTTCCGGTCAGCTGACAAATGTCCATATTATTTTAGCTCTGTTTTATGAAAAAATGCTGCTTTTAGCCTTCTACAGTTGAGGTATTAGTTGTGTATTTATTACTGTAAAAAAATTGCCTTAAAACACAATGAGCAAAATAGAGGAAAACAACCCTAAATTAAAGATGATTAAAATGTTCGAAAAGTTAAACAAAAGCAAGGAATGCCCACGGAACGAGTACACAAAGATGGATGTTTATAGTTTTATATTTGCGTGTTTGTTACTATGAGCGGCCTCTGTCACACCCTCACAGCAATGGACTGTATTTATTTGTTCACGTGTCAAAAACTTTGGAGCCAAGCTTTAGCTACCAAACTACTTTTGTTACGCTTGTGACTATACTGTTTTACACAGGCTACTATTACACACACACTGCTGCAGCAGGTTTAATTTGCTACTTGGGACAAATTACATTTATTATCTCCTTTCAACTCTCTTTCTTTTTGCTTTTCTTTGACATCTTTATCACTGGTGTTATCTCTCCCAGCACGACTCCCTTCTCATCCTCAGGGGAAAAGGTCAAAAGGGTCTCTGTCCATTTAGCTAATTTGTCTTCCTGATTTTCTAACCTGACATGCAGTATCTTTGAGGCAAAATAACCTTTCTTTGATCCTGAGGTGCATACTAATCATTCTGTACAGCTTCCAGATTATCTGTTGGCTGAAAAATAACTGAAAAATGTTTCAGAAGGGATGTCAAATGATAAAATGTGCAGGCTTCCCCAAAAAACAGTACCCCTTTTGGGATTCAGTGCCTTGCTCCCAAACAGGCAGATGTTTGGAAATACAGAGCTTGAGCACGAGAGCCAAGTTTGTACATGTGGTGGGAAAATACAATTTAGAATGAAGAATTCATTGCTAGTTGATTTTTATGTCGTATTATTTGTTTGGGAGAATTAGAATGACTTGATTGTGCAATATAAGATTTGGAAAAACTGTCATAGCCTACAACATCAAAGTGGCTTTGTCTGCCATTGACTTTTGACCCCACTAATGCACTCTGGGCCTTTCAACTCTCACACAAATTCTTTCTTTCAGTGGATGAACTAAACAAACATGGTTGTTATAGGCGTGTATAATCAGTGGCTGCAAAAAGCTTTTATCAAACACTGTTCAACCTATATTTGATTTTGTTGAAACCTAATCAGCAATAGTAATTCAGCATATTTGCGGAATCATTGTAATTTGATATCAGTACTAGAAGATCACTATGCTAACTTCTAGGATACTATACTAATAGGACGCTAACATACTAACTGCCAATGACCTATACATCATGATCAGATGCCTCTCTAATAAAGTCGTCAATGTGTTGAGACTTAAAAACTTAGTTAAAGTTAAAAAGTAAAATATCTAATTCCAAGATGTTTTTCAGCCCCAATTTAATTTTAAACTGGGTTTGGCTTTAGGACTTTTTAACATTCATTATTCATTTAGCATTCATGATCAGCATGAACTTAATTTGTCATGCTGTTGATACAGCAGTTCCCTGGATGCAGTTTAACCTGATTAACTGCCTGGTGTCTTTCAAACCCCTCATCTATTGATCTGCCATAATTGTCCTCATGATCCGTTCCCTAATGGTCTGGAATCTATCATTTTGTCTGTCAAGCTTAGGGCACTATTTCATTTCCTTTGCTAAATAACTGAATAATCTCTCCCTTGCTTATATTAACTTCCTCTACTTTCCATTGTTTTGCATACACTGCAACCAAACCGGCTCTTTTCTGAAAAGTATCTGTTCATAAGTGTCGGAAATGGGATATCACATTGAAACAATTATTCAATATATGCAGTTTTGCACTATTGCTCATTCAAATTCTTTGAAAAAATAAATGATGTCACCGCTTATAAATTGACAACTGGCAATTCTATCTGTATATTAATATTAATCTGTTTGTGTGGGGTTTTCAAAACATCTGCCCACTAAGATATCCCCTCAAACATCCAGACAGAACTGTGAAATGGAAATGGCAAGCCCAAGGCTACAGGAGGAAAATAAATCCTGAATGTTAGATGAGTTTAGACTGGAGGATATTGCAGTCATTTGGACCGATTTAGCAGACCGATTTAGCAGGGCAGGGCAGTATGAACAGAGGGATGAGGAAAGTTTGCTACCATGCTAAAGTGGATTCCTTTCTTTGTGAAGTTAATGAACGCAAGGGAAAATGTTTTGGCAGGTTTTGTGCTCTGGAGCTTAAAGTATCTCAAATCAAAGTTAGTACTTCCCTTCCTGGGAATTCACTCTTGTCTGTTCCCAGGGCATTGATTCAAGAGTTTCTGTTGTGGAAATATACTAAAGCAGTCAGGGATTCAGTGGGGCTTAATTGATGAAGGATCTTCCTGACATCCTGTCACTACTTTACTGCAAGGACGTCTCCACCATACGGTCAATATCTGACTGCAATCTGACCGATTGATCATAATAATGAGTCCATATTGTTTGATGATGTTGTGGTTTGTTGGTTTCATCTACGTTTGCCAGTAGAGAGCGAGCAGCACCAACTGTCTTTGTGCATTTAGTGTAAATAGAGTGATATAGAGGTGCTGGTGTTCAGTCATTGAGCAGAAGACGCGTTGGTGTGTAGACAGATGCACCAACTATGAGATCATCCCAAAGCACTAAGCTGTTGGCTCAAGAGTAGACTTAGTATGACTCTGTGTTTCTGCAAATGAGTTGTGAATTCAGCTCATCTAGTTTGGATGGCCAACATAGAGATTTCACTGATGAATATGTTAAGACACTGATTTATCTGTGCAGAGTAATTTCCTGCCCAGACATTTTTTTCTGGTCACAGAACATGTTGCAGTATGATTAGTTGTTACTTGGACCTTGAAATGGGGTCAATCAGTACAGATCAAATGTGAAATCGGGGTCGGTCACAGTGCGTTCATGGGTTTGTTCTGACCTCTCTGAGTGGGTTAGGATTCATGAGTGTATTTCTTTCCAATAATTACTTTTCAAATATAACTACGAGCTTGTATTTCACAACCATTGTCCAATACCCTTGGACCAAGTCGTCCCTGTGATACTGTGCTGCAGTCTGAAGAGTAACAGTTTAAACAGTTCTTTTGATATTTAAAACCTTTTTCTACTTGAATGACTAAATAGTTTTCTGCAGCAAATTTTCTCATAGTCTTAAACCTCTTTGTCTTATAACAACATTAGCAAAAGTTAGTATGCTAAACATCTTCTGTCATTACCCCTCCCCCAAAAACAATTGAGAGACACTTCAGGCTTACTTGAAAGATGTCATGAGGAATCATGGATTGGTATTCGTCTTTCTGCTCGGGCTTCAGTACATTGATAACAGATGGATTTCTGCTCCTCGTCTGTTTTCTGATGCTGACTTGCCACTGACAGGCCAACTACCTCACACCCTATGATTAGGGATCAGTAATGCCTGAGGGTAGGAGACTGCCTGCAAATAGCATCTGCTTCCTGCAAACAGATCCCCACATCTCCAAAACATGTGCCTTAAAGATGGTGACCAGATATGATAACTGCTGATTGTGCAACCTTTCGGTGAATGGAAATACATCTACTGCATTCAATTCTAATTATCTGTACATTGGAGGGAATATGTTTTGTATTTGCAGGATAAAATCGTACCTTTTCTCAAAACAAAAAATGCGGAACAAGACAGTGTGCATTTTTTTGAGCATGCATGTGTATTTGCTTCAGAAAGTGGTCTATGCCTACAGGGTAATGCAGTAGCCTGACTCTTGAAACCAGTCAGAACTTCACTGTTAGTGTAAAAGGGCTCTTTCTTGACCTTTATTTGTTGTAGTTAAGGCTTTTCACAGATTGGCTGTGGGTGTTGGTGTCTTAGATTACACTCCTCCACCACCACAGAGTCTCCTGCTGGTGTACCTCTAACTAAACAAAACCTCTCAGGTGTTTTGTGTCATGTACATAGCAAGGCTATGTAAACATTCTCTATCTTCACCTGTCAGACACTGCAACTTCCTTGCAAATGAGTGTATGTTTGTGTTGATGTTGCGTCCTGGAGAGAGTGTGTGGGTGTATGTGCATACCTACGTTTCCGTGTATGTGCTGTCAGGTTTAGGTGAATGATCTGGTTGAGCCGGTTTCCTACTATCAGTGTCGATCAGCCAAACATATTTCCCAGCAACCCTTCTCATTGCAAATGACAGAGCGCCCCAAGGCACCTAAACTTATATCACCTCTTGGCAATGTTGCCCGCAGTATTCCCAAGAAAATCTCCAACCTGTTCTCAGTTGATTCAGAGCCAAATTTGAGGACTTACTTTAGACATTAATTATTTGCTCAAACCAAGCTATGCTAAACTTTGAGCATATCACCTCTCGTCACATATACTGTAGATCTTTATGACAGTCAGAGTCATCTTTTGAGTAGACTTCAGCAATACTACATCAAACCTGTGCAATCATTAGCTTAGTTTCAGAACCAGTCTTAACATTTAAGTGTAAAGCTTGGTTGAAATCCATTCAGCTTGACGTGGTTTAAACACCCATCTTCTCGTCTGACACTGCTGACCTTGTCTTGCTTTGTCCAGATCTGTTTGCTAAAAGCTGTTGTTTCGTCCTTTAGAAACAAAACAGGTTCTTCAAATGGGAGGTGTTCTTTTTCTCCATTGGCCAGGAATCGATTAAAAAATACACTGCATTGCTTTGTGTACATTCTAGCTCAGAGGTAAACACACACCAGTCCACTTGAACTCCCTCTGCTGTATCAACCTAGCACTGCTTACAGTGGATCTCCTTATCTTCACAAACTGACTGCATGGGAATCTGCCACAATTTACTCACCACCACCACCACCACTACTTGATGATGCACACATACCCTGAAGTCAAACTGAAACAGCCGTTTTCCCTCCTCAGTGGCCCTCCTCGCACATCAAGCCTTCAACTCTGGAGGTCCTAAAGAGAGATTGATGGGCTCTCCTCCATCACTCACTGACTGAGAACAGCTTCAGTGAAAGTACTGGGCGGAGGGGAAGGAGGGGTGATGGAGCAGCAGGAGGATTGTAGGAAGTCAAACGGATACAATGGCACACGCATCACCTTGCATATCTCACAGCAATGCTGTTGGCACACTGGTTGGCTTGTGGGCCCAGCGGTGGAGGACATTTTTTATTAGTTTGTTGCTGTTTGTGCGTTTGTGTCATGGCACATCACAGAGAGAAGGACTAACAAGTGGAGTATGACACAACATAGAGCACAGTAACAACACTGCTGTTCCCCATGGGGAAGGGTGAACAGTAAACTTCATGGTGTCCATGTTCCTCACACTTGTAGCTCTGAGCTGGTTTGAATGGACCGCTGCAAGTTATTTTCAGCTCAGCGTCGCTCTGTCTTCATGCACAGCCAAAGAGAATGGCATGTATTGAGGTTGCTTTATGTTACATTCTTGTTTCAAGCATCAGCAGGTTCTGAAATTACCTAGACTAGGATGTGTGTGTGTGTGTGTGTGTGTGTGTGTGTGTACATGCACGTGGATGAAAATTTCTCCCTGGCGTAATTGTGTCCCTAATTCACTCGTCGATAAACACTGAGCTCATTAGATTTAACCTTGCAGCACAGCCTCCGGTGCTTTCTCTCAACATCTTTTTTATTCTCTCTCAACCTCCTTCCTGTCTCATCCCCTCCCTTTGTTGTCTTCCCCCTTTCTTTTATCCTCCTTTTTACACCCTCCCCCTGTTTCCTGTATTTGTATTCACCCCTTCTCCTTCCATATTGTGTTTTTCTTCTTCTCCATCTCCATCTATCATCCTTTCTTTCTCCAATACCGTCTTTAAAAGTATCTCCTCTTTCGGCTCACAGTCAAAAAGTCCATCTATTGAAAGGTGATTGCTTACACGGTTTGCTCATTATCTGATTATACATTTCATTTCAATGTTTAGAAGACATCGGAGGCATTTTGTAACATGTTTGGAGGTCTGAAAGCGAAGAGCATGATGGTGGTCATGTTGAGACGTGAGCATGGCGTGGTACAATGCATTCCGAGGTTTTAAAGGTTGCAGAGTTCATTAACTAACAGGAGAAAGTAGCAGAGAGAAGTAACAGTAGTAGAGAGTAGCAGTAGTTAGTAGTAATCGAGAGAAGTTCTACTACTACTACTACTAGTACTAGTAGTAGTAGTAGTAGTAGTAGTAGTAGTAGGACTTGAAGGAGCTGTGGCAGCCGGGAGACTTGACATACTCAATATTGTCCCCCGTCTCACTTTTTAAACTTAATATTTCCCAGCTGGTGCTCCTGTGGCGACATGATGAAACCCACATGAGCAGAGTATTCCTGTGCTTCACCGAAGGGAACCTTTCTCATGCAAACCCTTTTGTGTGTGTGCACATCTTGAATGGCACTGCTTCTCGCTTCACAGACACATCATTAGCTGTGGGTGGGTACCGTGAAAGTTAAATATAAAGTTATTATGTTTGGAAGACTCCGTTGCCCATTAGAAGGTCAACATGGGGAAATTGGAAAATTACAAAGTAGAAACACAAGGAAGACACATTGTGTTTTTGAGGTTAGGGATTTCCCTCTTTCGTTCTTTTTTTATCAGAGCAGAGTAATGATAACTGGAATAATTATATTTCTTGGATGATAAACAGACTCTGTGTCAGTGATTTGTGGGCGTATACTGTATGTTGCAGGTCTAAACAAGAGAGTTTGTGCCACTGTTCTTGTATGCTGGAGACTAATAACACCTCCAGTTTTAGGGAATGGGGTACCAGGGTCCCTCAATCTTAATAACCTCAGACTCCTTGATCTGACTTTAACAATGCTGTGCATGCCAAAACCGGGACACTAATGCAAGGAAGTCTATTCAGTGACTCTACGCAAACAAACACACACTTCTGCACACTTGCACTAGCAGGCTGCTAACTGTGTGTGAGCCAGGCGTCTCTGAAAGTCTTTGGCTTTGGATGCTGTTTATGCTGCCAAGCTTCAAGACAGTGAGCAGAAAAGCAGCCGAGTGGCTAAGTGGCCATGTGTGTTTCTTCCTAGCGCTGCTCTTAGAGTTGACACACCAGGATACAGAAGCAGATTGCATTCATTTGGAATAAAACAAAAAGCAAAAAACTGTCTTCATAAATGTCTCATGATTCATGAAAAACTATGTGATAACTCTGAGATGATAATCACATCATTCTTAATGGTCTCAATACATCTGAGTAGACATGATCATGTGTGCATGTTAAGTTTCACTTCCTAACATCTCAAACCAAGGCTGAAGTAAAACTGGATTGAATTCAGTGACTGTCACATTGGCCCTTATCTACATCCAGAGATTCCAACATAATTACATTATATGTATGAGATACGCTTGGATAGCACAAATCCAATCTGTCCAGCCACCTGTGAATCATTTGCTGAATGTTAATCTGCATATTACATGGGCTGATACATTTCTATAGGACCCTCCAGCTGTTTCTGCTGAGTGGAGGACTGTATGCTTCACAGGAACACAAACATGTAAAGCGATGCAGAGAAGTGCTTAATGAGTGCATGGGCTCATTCTGGATTAATACAAGATTCATGTGAATGTTTGAAAAGCCTATTCATTATCATACCACCACAGTAGTCAACACTATGGTAGATTCGTGAATAGTTTTGCCACGGCTCTGTGATACTTATACATGTATAATAAATGCTCAACAAGCAACATAAATAAACAATCACGCACCTCAAGATGGAACACTTGCTTATTAGTCAGCACAAACAACCCAGGGAGAAGTGATTATACATGTTGTGAATCCTGAACTAATTCATCGAGATAACGTCATCTTTTTATTTGTCTTTGGATGACACGTCATTTGGCTGTCTTTCACACTTTTAGAACAAATCCCCTCGGCACTTGGGTGCTTAATGGACGTGCTGAAAAAATAACAGAGACATCAAGACGAGAAAGAGGCCATGCTGGTAAAGTACGAGTTGAGCAGGTGGTTCTCTTTTATTGAGGTGAAGCTTTTACAGACAGAAGAAAGGGGCTTAGTCGTGTTAAAACCCCGGTGTGCAGCTTTGATCTCTGAAGGCTTCGCTCCACTGCACTCACCACGACATGATGTGAACATGCAGCCGTTTGATGTGGTCAGATACTCTAACGCTGCGTCACACAGTCTTTTCGACACATCACAGATCTTTAGCCAGTTTTACCTAAGATTGTACATAAAACAGATGTTTATGTTCTGCATAAAAGGTACAAAGTTGTTCTGCCATCAAGCCGCCAACGGAGGCATACTAGAGCCAAATGGATGTCAGGACACACACACTGGACGCCAATGCTGTTGTGTGGAACGCCATGCCTCTCTGATGCCAGCATGCTATCGACATGCTATCAGCATGCTATCGACATGCTATCGACATGCTACCGGCATGCTATCGGCATGCTATCGGCATGCTACCGACATTTTATCGACATGTTTTTGACATGCTACCGGCATGCTATCGGCATGCTACCGGCATGCTATCGGCATGCTATCGGCATGCTACCGGCATGTCATCGACATGCTATCGGCATGCTACCGGCATGTCATCGACATGCTATCGCCATGCTACCGGCATTCTACCGACATTTTATCGACATGTTTTCGACATGCTACCGGCATGCTATCGGCATGCTATCGACATGCTATCGGCATGCTATCGGCATGCTACCGGCATGCTATCGACATGCTATCGACATGTTATCGACATGTTATCGACATGCTATCGGCATGCTACCGGCATGCTATCGGCATGCTATCGACATGCTATCGATATGTTATCGACATGCTATCGGCATGCTATCGACATGCTATCGACATGTTATCGGCATGCTACCGGCATGCTATCGGCATGCTATCGGATAGTGAGACATGAATCTGGCAGAAATATAGGAGACATCATGCTCTTGGACAAACACTGATTGATAAACAAATATAACGCGAAAAAGCAAAATCCGCCTGATGTCATGAACCCAGACGCGAGGCGTTTGATGTTCAGACTGTTGTGGGACTTCCACAACATGTACAAAGCAGAAATAGTGTGTATTTCTTCCATTAATGGCGGAAATAAATGGCTCAGTTTCCACAGAGATAAGCCCCCCCCCCCCATCTCCGACGCGTCTAGTTTGAATGAAGCGAATGACGCACAAAATTGCTTTGGTGTGAACGCAGCATTAGAGGTCATGATTGTCCTGATAATTACGGTTCTCTGTTGTGTGTGTGTGGGGGTTTACCCGATGCTGAAAGGTTTCTCAAATTACATGACGTGGTCTGAGAAGAAGAAAACTAATGGAAATCACTGCCGTACAGTACTGGATATACGATACATGCATCGCAGTGTACTAATCAATCAATCATCACACTAATTAAATACAAAAATAATCTATATGTTGTCTAAATCATTCTAGCTATGTTGATTAGAGCCCAATGCTGGAGCAAGGTAGGAGTGGTAAAAGCACATGGATAAATGGAGCTCTGCACCTTCTTTACTGTTGCTGCCTCTTCTTTCATCATTCCTTCCTTGCAATATTGTCCTTGGCAAAAAAGAGACCTCTGCATCTTGCTTCTTCCAGCAGTCATAAAATCACACACAGATCCTCCAGAGACGTATTACTGTCAATAGAGCTGTAACGTCCAGACTTCTATTGGAATAGGATAGTCCTCACGCGTACAGCACGTCTAATTCCACTTTACTTTGCCAGTTCTTGTCCAAGCAATCACTTATTATCACCAGTTAATCGATGTGAGGGAGCAGAGCTCCGTTTGAGGATTGGCAAGACATCGGGAAACACAAACGCAGCTCCTTCCAAGTGCAGACGCACATCTGGCCTGTCGTCTCTTTGTCTTTAGCTGTCTTCAACATTGTTTGCGTCTCATGTATTTTTGAGTCCTTCACTTTACTGTAACTCTCTGTTTCATATGTCAGTGTTTGTGGATCTTGGATGTTTTCCACAGTAATCCTTTGGAAAGTGTCTTTCATCAGCACCCCCTCCCTGCCTCTTCCCGTTGACTGTGTGTGTCTGCGAGTTCTTTTTCCCTGACGGCGATTCAGAGGTTCAGGAATTCCGTTCACATCGGAAACTCTTGGAGAAAAAAAAAGGTGTATTATCTTTACACGAAGATGGTCTCCAACAGGTTTGGACATTCTACACAGTGTTTATGTCTCTTGAGTGTATCGAGTCCAGTTTGCATTTGTTTTGTCAATTAGATTTTCAAACCTTGTGGCGCTATGGTAGCGTGTCTGACTCCAGATCAGAAGGTTGCGTGTTCAAATCATGTCAGGGTCAGAGATTTTCAACACTTAGGAATTGTTTACACAAACACAGGACTTGAATTAATACTGATGTGCTAGATCTAGACCATCCTCTCTGCTGAAATGGATAGTGCACCACTGAGGGTCATCATTAGAGCTCAGTTTGATTTCACTTTAGTCTGGAAATATATTTCTTTGTCTCATGTCGTTCGTGGACATATGAGCAGCTTTGGTTGGGAAAAGAAGAGACAGGTGTACTTTACCTCCGACGTAAGACGCACCAGCTGTGTATGAAAGTGGCATGAGAGTCTACGGCCTTAAAGAACAGCATGAGCCAACGCTGAGCTCAGCAGTTGCAGTGCAGATGTGGCGAGCGCTGTCTCAACATGTAAGACCAAACAGTTGGCACTCCCACTTACTGGCCTTTACACTCCTGGGATCTCAATGTCTGCTCTACACATGTTGTTCTTGAGCCCACACACACACACACACACACACATCACAACGGCCTTCTGACCATCTCTCTGTGCTCCACATCTGCAGTCTAAAGAGCCGTGTGTCTCGTGACATGTCCACTGCGGGTTGTCTGTTTCTGGTGACTCACCCGCTCTGTGTTTCTCTTGGTTCGTTCGGAGGTCCCATCTGGCAAGCGTAACCTCTGCGCTTATGAAATAATAAACCAAAGTGTGCCGAAATTGTGCTGACTGCTGTTTCTATAAGTAGACAGAGAGTCTCACAGTGCTCTCAACATGTTTCAGTGGCATCATCATCCTTGTGTAGCAGATAGACATTGTTTGAGGATAAACTATCAAGCTAAGTTGTCTTCGCTTTGCTAGTTGAATATTACAGGGATTTATTCTGTTCCTCAGTTATTGTTATTGTCGGTGTTGCTCTTTTGAATATGAAATGTTCAGAGTATGTTTTGCACTTTTCACTTTCCCCCTAAATTATGACTAAACATTTAAAGAATCTCAAGAAAAGAACACACTTGCAATGGATGATAGACTTTCTTTGAATTCTGTCAAAGGTTCTTGCCAATAACACACAGATATGACACATCTGTACCAAATCTGAGTGTCCCTCTCCACAGGCCAAGGCTGAGCAGATGGCCTGTATGGGACGTCTCCCTCAGAGTCTGAGACCGAACTCTCCTTTCAGTAACATGACACCCTCACCCTCTGTTTCTGTTCGTGGATTTCTGATAATCATTTGAAACCGACAGTCTTTATCAAACCCCTGAGAAAAGTGTCCCTTTTCTTAAGTTCAGGGTCAACTAGAGACTAGATTTAGCCATGACATCACAAAGTAATGTATTGTATAGCATGTGTGAACCATAGTCTATCATTCAAGCCAGGGGTACATTGTATTTATATTATATAATAATAAATAGTATTATTTTCTGCTTGCGCAAATACATTCATCCTTATAATTGCATATAATTAGACATGACCTTCTCTTTAGTGCACCCCAGTTGCCAAATCATGCATGCTACCTTGCTTGTCCAATATTCTCGGAAGTCTTTGATGCACAAGACAGTAAGTGTGTGTATGTGTGTGTGTGTGTGTGTGCGTGTGTGTATGTGTGTGTGTGTGTGTGTGTGTGTGTGTGTGTGTGTGTGTGTGTGTTTAAAGCCCGCCTGCTGTTGTAATGACCACTTGTCTCAAATGGGATGAAATTGGCTAGCTGCCCAAACAAGCAGCCTCTGCTTGCCTCTCCAGTCAGATTGCTAATAAACATGCAAATAAAAATGTGACTTTGGGATATAAGTCAACATGCTAGCTCCAGTTCATAGTCCAGTCTTCATTTATGTCTGATGTCTGAAGGTACATTATGCATCACTACAGTGACCTATAAGTTGGGCATGTATCAAAGCAATGCATGTATGTAGCTTATGCACATCCGTGGGCCCAGAAGCTCCCAAAGATGGTTGTTTTAGGGCGATTAGAAAGATTTTTCTTTTAAGTGTCTCCTGCCTCTTAATCCTGGGCACATCCTGTCTGAAGGTTTACTCTTAAATTGTCTTAATGATGCATCATTATGAAACTGCTCAATGAGATCCTCGTGTGATGATGTCTGTTTTAATTTGTTAGTGAAACCTTCATCGCAGCGGCAGTTTGCAGCTCACGCTGAGCCATGAGGCAGCATGTCTGCCTGCGCGGACACACACACACACACACACACACACACACACACACACACACACACACACACACACACACACAAAGCGGTCCAACCTGTTTTTGTTTCCAGACCAGATGCTCAGCTTTTCACGTTGTACTTATCATGTGATGCGTGCAGTTGTAGTCCTGGAGAAACAAGGTTCAGGGACTACAAATCCCCGGTTCAAGCAGCAGAAACACTCAGCAGGAGAGACTCAGAGGTTGATCCAAGCATACAACTCATCCCGAATCAGAAAGCTTGCAAACTCGGGTGCCATTTGTCTAAAGAATAGCCGAGTCGTTGACTTATAGTAACAGAAGGATATTTCCTCTGGCTCTCTGCCTCTCTTCAGCAGTATGAGACTCCAGAGCATTGCCAGTAGTCTCTGCTCTGGCTCAGTGTGTTTAGGTGTGGCAGATATTTGCAGGGTCTCCGTGTTATGAGGCTGCAGGATTTGGCTCGGTGTTTGGCGGGCTGGCCTGTATTACCAGCTTGATCCCTTGCGTACCTCTCTGGCACTAATACTGCCACTGCTTCGTGCCAATGTGGGGAAATGTCAACTGTTGGCCAAAGGAAATATACATATATCTCTTTGAGCCTTTCATATGTGCCTGCGCTACAAACCTGTCCATCTTGCAAAGTCATTAATCTTGTGGTAGCCCCTCTTATTAAAAGGACGTTTCTCAGTACAAGTTTTCATTGGTGCCAGTTGTGTGGGAAACTTCAGCTTGTTTCCATTCGGTAAAGTAGTTTGGAATCATAATTAATGAGCAAACTTGGTTTTCTTTTATTTCTCTGAGCACTTTGTTCAGTCCAAATGCAAGATGTTGTTTTGTGCAACTGAGCCACTAACCCACATTCTGTGGATTCAACTGAATTATTGCACGAGCTGAACGATTCATCGTGAAGTGCGTTGTTTATGGGAACAATGGGAATGAGGGATTGAGCGCAGAAGTTGGAGACTTTGTAAATATGTAATTGGACAATTGTTGAGAGCAGCCTGCCAATATAGTCGACTCGTCAAGGCTGTGCTGGATGCTCACTTTGTATTCACAAAACAGTTTGGAGTGCAGTCTAACCACTATAGTTCATTGTGTTTTATCAGCCAAACCAATGAATTTCTCCTATGAAATCCATATCATTCCCTATAAATCAATTTTACGTGATACTTCTGAAGGTATCACTGTGTTAAAAGCATGGGTCATCTTTAATTAAATGGAGTAATTTTGGAGACAAACTAGTTTGCAAATAAGTCATGCAAGATCTGTATATTTCTCAGCAGTGTGATGAGTATGTATTCATGCTTGGTCTGTAGATTTAGGTTAACGTAAGGTTGTGATTAGAAAACGGGTCCGTTTTGGTATGAATGGGGTCTTTGGGGCAGTGATGTAACAAATGGTAGCGTGTTGCTGTCTCTGTGGGAGAGCACACCTCTCTTTGTCTCTGCTTGGTTGCAGTAGCTGCATGTGTCTGACTGCTCCTGTGATAACATGCGGTATCCTCCGGTGTGTGCAGAGCTGCACGCATGTCTGTAGCGAGGTGTCATATTTCTTTCAGTGCTATTCTCTGCTGGTTGCTTTGGGCAGGCAGGCCATCAATAATGCAGAGACCCTGGAGGTGACTTTCTCTCAGAGGAATACCAGCGGAAGGCTTCCCTCAGCAGACGAGCCCATTACTATGTACACACAGACAGACTGCGCTCAGCCCACAGTTTGGGACGGCCGTTATCCACTTGGAGGCAAATGTCATGCCCTGAAGGGACGGTCTGCCTCTTGTAGTGAGCGAAGGCAAACCTGGTGAACTACCACTAAACTGGATAATCTACTATTGTCTTCAATACAAGTGCACTCATTCTTTCAGGATGCTGTTCAAAGTATCAGTAAACGTGGCTGTTTATTGAGAATTAACATTATATGAGGCTTTTGTTTGCTTTCCATCAACTTTCATCAACTGTAGTCAGGGTTCTTACCGTCATGGAAAACCTGGAAAAGTCATGGAATTTTAAAATGGTTATTTCCAGGCCTAGAAAAGACCTTGAACAAAATAAAATCTCAAAGGTTTAGTAAAAGTCATGCAAATGTGTGGACACATTATGAATCGACACATTATATCCATGTATTCGTGACGTTCATTTACGCTGAGTTAGAAATAATGAATACGCTTTTAAAAGAAAGACGCTCAAAATATAAGCAGGCATACATTCAGGCATCTATATAAATGTTTATTCTTTTAATCAAACTATTGTCTCATTCATTTGTGTCATTTAAGGTTTACTGTATGCTTTGTATTCTCATTGTTAGTTTATATACTACATTTACTCACTTTTTCATGTTTACACTGAGAATTCACAAAATGTTTAGTCATGGAAATTTGGTTTAAAGTCATGGAAAAGTCATGGAAATCCATTGGTCACAATGTGTATGAACCCTGTGTCGTAGTTGTAGAAGTCGCCTGATACTGTCCTATATCTTCTATTTTGAATTTGTTTTACTTTTGCGTGATGGCAGCAGTGAATGTTCTGACTAAGATAAAGTAGCTAGGGAGGTGTGTCCATGTGTGCGTGTGTGTGTGTGTGTGTGTGTGTGTGTGTTTGCATGCACAAGAGAGGCAGAAAGCGTTTGTGACACTAGTGTTTATGACTCACTGGGGAGAACATGCACTCCATAAATCACAGCTGTTATTGTGCTGCAGAGTCAACCTCTGAAAGTGGGAGCTTGAGCTGCTGCTGGACTGATGCTTCACAGGGAGGTCTGGGCTCCCAGGTCAGAGGTCAGAGCCTAATAGTGGAGCCCAAACCCTTTGCTCAGGCATTGACAATCTGGAGATTGTGCAGTCCTCTCTAAATTACTTGTTGAGATTTTAGTAGTTATTTGCCCATAAATAATCGCCCAAACCCATAACTTAGCTCTTTGATTTTTACACTGAGTTGAAACATAATGAGTTTATTGTAATAATATAAAATATGTGTACACAGTTTTTGCTGCTGGTACTTCAGCGGACCAGCAGCAGTTTGATTCAGCAACGGCAGGATGGCGGTGATGGCGGTGATGGCGGTGATGGCGGTGATGGCGGTGATGCCGGTGATGGCGGTGATGCCGGGCGATGACGGGTGTGAACGCAGCATTAGTCTGCCAACGCTGTTGGCTTGTCTTTTCCTGCAACTATTTTTTTTCCTTTCCATCAAACATCTGGGCAACATCTTCATCGGTCTGGCCTGAGCCAGACCGATGAAGATGTTGCCCAGATGTTTGCAGTCAGTATGATGTACTGTTTAACTGAAGCCCCTTCTAGATCTCCTGAGCTTTACACAAAAACATTTTTACTCATGATCTCACTTTGTTAACTCAACTTTCTAAAAAAGGTGCCCAAAAACAGATTTTAACCCAGATCACTCAAACACCGAAGTCAACATTGGGAATGGAAGGACTGAGGGAAAGTACATTTTTCAGAAGTCTGGTATGAAATTGCTATGAACCGATATTGCACACCGCTTTCACTCTGAATTAATCGACACATGTCGGTATGAAGGTATTTCAATGTGTAGAAAATCTACAGTTACTGTGGACATTCATCCTCTCTCGGCGTCTGCAAAAAGCAATGACCCCGACGTGATTTGAACACGCAACCTTCTGATCTGGAGTCAGACGCGCTACCGTTGCGCCACAAGGTCCTCCTGCAGGCCTGTCCCTGTGGGAATTGGAACAGTTGCAGGGCGCTAATGCAGCAATCATAAAACACACACGGGCACATGTTCTCTCTTTCTCACACACACTTTCTCACAGCCTCCTCCCTTCTCCCACGTTCCTCCAGGGCACCGGTCTTTGTGTGGTCCTTCGACAGGAACAGGCAACCCACTCGGGTATAAAGACACAGATAATGGGCTGAAGAGAGCTATTGTCTGAGCTTATGTCGCAAGTGTGTATGTGTGTGTGTGTGTGTGTGTGTGTGTGTGTGTGTCACAGAGAACAACCACCTCACTGTTTCCCCTCACCTTCTACACTGGATCAGTTGAGAGGATACCTGATCAGATGGGGGGTGGTGTGTCTCTCATGCAATGTTTGAAGAGAGGAATAACGCTGACGAGGGACTCAGCAGGTCAAATCTTTTGATTCCAGTGACAATATTTGAAAGACGATTTGAAGATACATTCATCAAGTGAGGACATTTACTATAATATGAAAGGGTGACTTATGGTGACACTTTTTTATAAAGTTTGCAAGTGCTTCAGTGTGTTGCCACATCCGGAGAGTGTCATATATTTAACATTTTAATCTCTTTGCTGGCAACTGTTGCTTTCATTGTGTCATGGTGCATGACACTCGTGACCCTCCAAGGCTCAGTGCTGGTTCAAAGTGTTGCTCTTCACGAGACACTGATGTAACTTTAGAGAGGTCATAATCACAGGTTGTACTGGTTTCCACATGTTTTCAATAATCTTTCTTCCATATGCTATTCTCACATTTCATTCACTTTTGATCCAACACATTTACATCTCTCAGGTTGTCTATCAAAGCTGGACTCGACTCGTCCGATATGTTTTGTTCCTGTGGTTTGTGTCTCTTTGTTCATGAAACAAAGCGGTAGTGGCCCATTGTCTCTGGTTTAGAAACTAGTTGCGTACCAAGTTCCTCTCAGCGCTTGAATAATGAAGGGCCGTCCATGTGATCTGGAAAGGGAACGCCGAGTGACACTTGGTTGCACTTGAGAACAATAACGTGCACGTCATCATGGAGTGCTGCTCGTGTTTAACAGCTCTAACCACTACGGACGGGGCTCTGATGCGGGTTTGGTTCCTGCGATGCGCGCGGCGTTCCCGTGCTTAAAATGACCTTAAAGGCCGAAACAGTGTCATGAACGCTATTTGTATAACGTTCATTGTTTCAGAGCAATGCAAATATAGTTTAGTCAGTCAGAAAGCAACATGACCGAGCCGTTCTTGCACACCATTTGGATGACGTAGCAGAGATGATGGTTAACTGCTGAGTGTGGCTGTCCTCCCTACCCTCCGTCACTGTACTACCTCTACTATTGTGTATCATATTTCAGCGATAGAGAAAATAGTCCCGTATGTGTATGGCCCAAGAGATGATCACCCCTCACTGGGAAAGGAACAGCATGTTTTAAGTGGGAATACAACAGTAAAAGACATGTCCTGCGACACATTCTCACAAGTAGAATGGGTCTTAAAAATAGGAGAGAAAGAATAAATGATACTAAGACGTCGAAACGGGGGATTTGACCTTTGGGTTTTTTGTGAGCTGAATGGCTAACATGACCAACTGTATCTTCATAGGAGGTCTTACTAATACTTACAAGTAAACACCAGGGGGAAAAGAAACCCTGAGCTATGTGTGTGTGTGTGTGTGTGTGTGTGTGTGTGTGTGTGTGTGTTTGTGTGTGTGTGTGTGTGCGTGTGTGTGTGTGTGTGTGTGTGGTATTTACACCAAAGCATTCAGAGATGACTCCCGAAAACACAAAATCCAACCCAATCCCAGCTAGTGATGAATCCTCTGCTAATACTCTCTAGATGAAGAGGCCTTGAACGGGTCGTTCTCAGCTTGCTGGAGTCAAAGCACCACATACTTGGCTCCCGACTCACATTATAACCAAGTCAAATCTAAACAGTCATCATCAAATGCTTTCCTTCCACCCAGAGTGCATTTCTGGGATTAAGTTATGTGGCTGAGCTCCCATCAGAGACATATTTGTTCCTCATAATCCATCTGAGGAACAAGTCTGGGTGAGGACCATGCCAGACGGACATGGGGTGTGTCAACAGCTGAGGATTTCTTCCCCTGTTTAATGCTGAGGGTCAGTTTATGGTTTATAATGACTTCCAGTCAGAGATGTTGACTTTCTTCCTCTGTCTTTCTTCCTCTAGTCCTATGTTATATATAGTGGTGGTATTGAGGTGTAGCTTTTGTGACGCATCATTCCTCTTTCAGTGGCCTGAACTGACATGGGAACTAAATAATTCCCTCTTTGCTTCCGATTCCGTGTCTTGTCTTTTGGGAGTGACCCTGATGAACTTGCCATTTCTTCCCTCCTAATAACATGTGCAGGAAAGAAAAGACCACACAGTTATTCCCCTCATGATTTGGACCATTTTGCCTGGTGAACCGCGTTGGAGTTCAATACAACAGAGCCGTGCATGAAGGCATTTAACCACAGACCCGAACTCTTCCTCCCAAACAGTTTGGGAGGAAGAGACAGAGGCGGGGAAAGAGAGAGAGAACCAAAGAGTGAGGAGGTTCCTTGGTAACATGGTGAAGGAGGAAGGACAGTCACTGAGCTGAATGCTCTTTCGCATCTGAAGGAAGGAAGAGAACAATTATTTGTTTTCAATTTATCTCTGAACATTAGACGTCCAAACCACACGTCTTTCTTCTTCAACAATATTCTGTTTACAGTAACATTCACGCTGTGAAGCTGCTTTACATATCCAGTCATTTCCTCTAAAGACTGCTCCATAAAGGCCAAACGCAGAGAGGTTAAGACTTGAATATTTTCTATCATGATGAATATATATTATACCATAGAAATATATCATTTCTATATCCTGATAGAGAAAAAAACTGTCAAACTCCTTCTCAAGCTATAGCGGAAATAGCTTAGCAGAGTACCAATAACTGCCATATTGAAAATAAATGTATTATATTCATTCCAATATGAAAGGTAGGAGTCGACAGAGAGTCAGTGACCCAGCACAACAGAAATTTTATTTCTATAAAGATTAAAGGCAATCAAGTTTTGAAATTACCTGAAATTTCCCAGAGGCAGAGTGCACTGATATAATGTGTATGGCAATCATTTTGCAGTGTCAAATTTGCCAGCCATCCTGAAAACGTCACACCATTATTTCCCTACTTCCCTGCCTCTGTAGTTAATTCTTTCTGCCTTTGAAGGGCAGCATATTAATGAGGCTTCACACGAGCATGCGTGTCCTGCAAATATGCTGCTTTATTGTTGTGAAAAGTAGTGTTATGTTCTGCAGACAGTATGTCATTGTGTCTTTACAGGATATATGGACATGTAGCCACACAGTAACACTTCTCAAACTATGTAGCACCAACTGACTTCCACTATCTCATGCAGCATTGAGTGAGAAGCCCCGTCTGGGATCAGTCTAAAGCACAAACTGATAAAAACATTCAGCAGTTCATCATCATTTGAGAAACAAAGTTATTGATGTTCCTCATTTTAAAAGGTCACATTGGATTGATTCCACTTCGTATGATGTACTGAGTTGGACTTAATCTGCACTACATGCTGTTCCTGAAGGCGTTACGTATGCATGAGTGATATTCATATGCTAACGTAAGAAAAGGGGCGACAGATTTCACCTCCTACGCAGTGAACGTTTCTATAAGAAGGAATGACTGTGTCACCTCCTTATTCTCTCTTCTACTCCTGGAGAAAGGCCTGAGCCATTTGCTTACTTTGCGGGCCGTCCAGCAGGAGATTAAAACATTTCATAACTGCTATCACGATGTCAATCCATAACCATGTCAGAGCCCCTGTGTGCCAGCTGACCGGATCATTACATGAGCCACGTGGTGATTGGATCAGCTGTTTTCCTAAGGAGACACGAGCTGCTAATTCCTTTGGCCTGGCAGCGCTAGCATGTTGTATGGCTTCACTTACATAAGGCTTCCAATCCTGAGTCTTTGTGGTGCAAATAAAGCTAATCTCATTCAAGAGCTAATACTTTCCCTTTTCTCCCAGGACCCCAGCTACTGGGTCCAGGTCCACAGGTTGGAACACGGAGATGGAGGCATTTTGGACCTGGACGACATGCTGTGCGATGTGGTGGACGACAAAGACAGGGTGAGTCAAAGTGTGTGTGGAAGTGAGAGAAAAGGGGAGTGTGTGTTTGCATATTTTATTCATTTGTTTATCTTCCCAAACCGTCATGTCCTCCGCTTCGCCGCCTCTTCCCATTTCTATTCACCCTTTTGTCCTTTGGTTGTGTCTGCACTCTTTTGGCAGTACAACGTGTGCTTATGATGACACCTGTCTGCTTTTACGGTCTCATCATGACTAAAACACTACAGAACCCTTCCTGCACATCACCAGGTTCCCTGTTTCATCGTTTCCACCTTCGTAGCGTTCACACATGTGGAGGTGATGTGGGTCTTTTGCAGTATAAGGGTGTGTGTGAAAAAGCCCCCCCTGAAGACCAACTGCAAATGATTACCCACAATCCCACTGCATCCTTCCCATGGGAACAGCGCTGACTACACCTGAGTCACTGGCTGTTTGTGCCCGTTAGTGAGCAATGACCCCTCTGTGTGTCTTTGAGTGGGAAACGGGTTGAATGATGTTCAACCCGCTCACTGAGCTGATCCTGCTGTGTGGAGACATGAATGATTTATCTGTGTTCATCATCACTTCAAAGATTGGGCCATCACGACGTATTCCTCTCTAAATGGTGATGAAACAAGTGAGTTTCAAATGAAAGTGTTACTTTGATTCCTATCTGTTTTTGAAGCTTTCTCAGGATATCAGATATCTGGGAGGCGCCTTTATCCTGTGACATCTGAACACGTGTACCTCTTACGCAGTGCTGCAGATTCATGTTGAAAAATACATTTACAACATTTTATATCTAAGGTTTTCAACTCCAGTGAGCTGTCAATTCTCTGATTGGTGCTCTTTGGTTTTGTGTGAGCATCAGTAGGTGAATGAGAAACTGTGTATGAGCGAGTGGAAGAGGTGCGTCTACACCTTCTAATGGATATGTGGTCGGTGCCATGGTTACCCATCACTTAGGATCGGTGGTGGATGAAGCTCTTCTCCTCTCGTCCTCCCACCTACTGTGGTCCTTTACAGACATCAGTTTACAGTTATCCCGACCTACTGAAGACTACTTTACATATATAACATATATATTCTCTCCTTATTATTGTCTTCCATTTGTCCCCTTGCTGTGAATATCTGCTCCCCCTGGTGGCTGTGTGGGCTCCTCACATCCCACTGGTGACAGACAGAACATCACATTTCATCAGCTACACTCATCAACAAGCACAATAACAACTGCTTTTTTGATTATTTATATATATATTCATATATTCATTGCCTCAGTGTGTGTATATATAGCCCTGGAGTTTGTATCATACTATCAATCATCCCAACGTCATTCGATTAGTCACACACTGACATACTGTAGTAGAACTCTGTTGGTAGTTTCTGTAAATGACTCAGCCGGATGTTGGCTGAGACAACGTACTTCACACCAGGGGAACAGCCCTATGTATGTCTGTGTGTGTACTCACACACATGATCTGATCTCAGTGTGTGTGTGGGTGTTTGCTTCTTTGTGTGTTGGTATAGTTGTTAGTAGTAAATCCAGTCTGTCCAGTTCTCCCTATCAGCTCCTGCCTCTGTCCCTGTTTTACTCTCCATACAGGCGGGAACACAGTTAACCAGACCTCTTGGTTTAACCCATTCATGACAACGCTGCTCTTATGAGAATGGGTGCAGTACTAAGCCCATTCATGTTGGTCCACTGCTTCATTGTTTTAGTTCATTTATTCATTCATGTTGGTACTTTTTGTTAGTATTCTGTGTGTGGCCTCCATTTAATTGTCAGTGTGGTTACACTTTTGAGTGTCTGTGGCGTTTACATTAACATAAAAGAGAGAATCCATATAGTAAATTGAAGAGAGCAGAAGTTTAGTAACTTGGAGGGATCATTAGCATTGCATCAGTCAGGTTGAATGTTGCATGTCTGCATAGCTGAAGGTTTCTGTAACAGGCTTCATCTATCAATTCTTGAAAATACCTGAGCCTGACGTGATTTGAACACGCAACCTTCTGATCTGGAGTCAGACGCACAACTGTTGCACCACAAGGCCCTACACATGACCTACACATGACCTTCACCTCTAACCTCCGATGACATAAGATGGTTGTTCACGTTGCAGACCTCTTCCAACGCGGCAGCTTCCTGCCTTTCCTCCTGCCTGCCATGCACCACATTTGTAAAGTCTAGACAGGAGTCAGGAACTCCTGAAAAACACTCAATTACACACTTAACAAACACAATTATGTAGCGTCAATGTCAGCTTTGCAGCTGCAGAACAAACACGTGCCTTTTGCTTATTGCTTCTTATTGTTATTTCCACGGATATCACATGAACCAGTTAGTTTGATTGTGTTTCAGATTAACCAACAGCTAAAATAATATTACAATTTATATTCCCCTTCTAGTCGTACATCAGACTGATACTCATAATAATATGTTCACTGACTGCTATTGGTGCTTGTGCGTGTAAATACATGGTTTCACATCTCCCATTAGCAAACAGAGAGGGGAGTTAATGTAGAAACTGCACTGTCGTCACTCTGCAAGTTTCGGTGCCTTGTTTGTCTATGTGTGTGTGTGTGTGTGTGTGTGTCCTGTTCAGGTTCAGCCATCAGATTATCATGCTGTGATTTGTATGCAGTCATTGCCCTGCATGCTGCAGCCTGTCTGCCTCTGCTCAATAGATCTGCACACCGATGATCTAACTTCATGCACGAGGTGTACGAGTGTGTGTTTACACAGTTGTTTAGTTTTAGTTTTGGTTTTGTGTTGCGTAAATGTTCCCTCTTGTTTCAAGTTTGCTTTGAGCGTGAAGTTGAGCTCCATGACTCCATTCATATTGATCACTCTAATGGAATGAGGAGGTTTGTTGATGACATAATTGTTGTATCCGATGGAGAGGACACTTGTTTCTCTGAGCTGAATGAAAAGCTTGATTTAGACAGAAAGCCTTTGAATGTCATGTCTGCGGTCTCCTCACACTACCTGGACTATAAGTGTACCTAGTGATGCATTAAGTGTTTGAGTAATTGTCTATATTTTCAAGGCTGTTATATGGAAGCTGCTTCCTGGTGCTCTACTGCCACCAATTGGACAGAAGTGTGAAGTAGTTGTTATGCAGAAGAGAAGCACTTCTTTCTTTTCTTTTTTTTATCAAGGCCAGTTGATTATAAAAAAATAAACTATTTTTGCTTGACTATTTAAATCCAGCTCTGTAGGGAGTAGTTATGAGCGCCCCAGTGCTTTCTATTCTGTAAAACACTTCTCATGGAGTCGGTAGTGGTGCATTGCAGATAGCGACACACTGTGAATAGCAACAACTCTTCAGAGTTTAATATTAAACCACACGAGTACAGTCTAGGAATACTGAAGTGATACTGGAGAAGATACTCACAGCACCAAGTTCAATGAAGATATAAACTATGGGATGTAACTTCAACAGCAACACAATGCTGCTTTGACATATGCTTCAGGCAAGTCTAGCTTCACAGAATAAGTACACTCAGAAGTTCAAGGTTCAGACCACGATCCCAATTTAATAGCAGAACCTCAATGTGTATTTTTTTTTTTCTACCCAAGTGAATCAAATACCCAGAATGCATTCTACAACTGTCTGTCAGGGGAACGGCGAGACTGTGGTCTCATGTGTGTTGTTTTAAGGACAGCTTTAGAGAAACTGATGATGATTTCAAACAAAAACGATCAGCAGGAGCGAACGAGCCCCGAGCCAAATGACACGCGCTCACACGGTCAGTCAAGAGGAAGGAGGTGCAAACTTTCATCTAGCTCCACAGCCTCAGGTGAGACTTTTGAAAATTCATTCAGTGCAAGAGAAAACAATACCTCTGATAGCTATGAAATGGCTGTGATACAGACACTTCATCCGTTCACCAGATGGCAATGTGGCAATTAAAATGACTCCTGGTTAGGAGATGGCCTTAGGTAAGAAATCCACAATATGGGTCTGCTGGAATGAGTTTATAAAGAAACGGAATGGGTGTGAAATGGCTAATTACATCAAATTAGATTCAACTTTAATGGTCGTTACAGGCAAATTGGGCTATCGCATTAGCATTTAAAATGGTACATAAAACTTCAAAACTGTTGTTGTCGCGCAGGACAAACTCACTGTAATTAAGTCCTTTTGAGCGTGTGCTGTGAGATTTTTGAGTTTCAGACTAATCTGTTAACAAGTGGAAGTAATTTTTTCTTCTTCTCCATAATGTTAATACACCCGGTTCAGAGAAGAGAACATGTACAGCATGCACACCTGGAGATGTGATGTTTTTGATGAAATCCAGTGTTGGGGTAACGCGCAAACCTTAAATACCAAATTACGTCTGCTGGTGATGTCATCACAGCCTTTAGAAGTGATGAGGAATAAAGTGTATATTCTTCAACAGTGTCCTAGGTGTGACAGTAATGCACAGTGTTCAACGTAAGCTGTCTCTCCTCTCTGATGTGTTGTGGTTGTTGCTGCTCGCCCAAAACATTACACTGGGGTCCCTCGGTGTTCGTAGTCTGGATCTCCCTGTTAACAGAGGTGACAGGAAGCAAGCCTCTCCTGTGGGTTCAAAGAGTGCAGGGCCGTGGGGTCCATCCTCTGGGGGCGATTAACGGGAAAAAGCTTGTTAAAGCAGAAGCGCCTGAATCAGCGGTTGAGTTTAGCGTGTTTTACAGCCGGTGCAGAAGCATAGAGCTGCAGCTTGACAGACATTGCAGTGACTCCTGTGAACCACAGAGAGGCACTCAAGCCCAAGGTAGAGCCATCTACAGTGCCGTCTGTACACCGTCTGCAGCACAGAGTGGTTTTTTGGGGGGATTGATGCCAACCTCAAGCGAAACAGAAAAACATAAATGCCAGAAACCCGTAGGAAGTAAAGAAAGGAAAAGAGAAAATCTAATTGAGCCTAACTGAACTCTCCATATCGGACTTGTGTCCTGTATTTGCGCTAATGCGGCCTGTTTATAATGAGTACCACATCCGTGGCTCCTGTGGTTTAGCTCCTTGGACAATTGGCATTTTCTTGGCCCCTGAAGTTGGCATTGCCATGGCAACAGCGGTCGGGTGCCAATTGGGCACCTGTGCTGGGTCGAGATCAAGCCGTGAGTGAAATTAGCCGAGGCTAAAGCCGGGTCCCAGCAGCTGCCCCCTGGTACCAGAACACTGCCGGGGGAAATCAAAGACTAATTACTCTGTTTGTGTGTGCTGCGTGTGTGTGCGTAGGTGTGTGTGTGTGCGTTTGTGTTTCTGAGTGAGTGCATGTAGCCTCTTTTGGCTTAGATTGAAGGCTATTGTGTCTGGTTGGCTGTCTCATCTCTCAGACAGTGTAATGCATGCACCTCACACACTGTGAGCTCAGTATTTATTCCATATTTGTTGTGCATCTTACCAACTCAGTGCGATTCATTGTCTAGTGTCGTGGCTGCTGAACACTTTAGTGGATCCACAGAGCCCCATTTGATTTTTGCAGTTGTACGATAAAGCTTTAGGTGGACGAGGAGAGAGAGAGAGCAAAACCATCCAACCAAACATTCGTCTTCTGATGGTGCTTATGTCATTTAATACCACAGTCTGGTGCTTAGTGGACAGACTAGCCTGTGCTATAGTGCAACAATGTTATGTATTAAATGCTACCTGTAGAAGCATCACCATAAATACTCTAATGTCTATCCTGAAGTGAAAGCAGTCACAGGTTACTATGTGTCATAAATGTGCTATAACCCAGATGCTGCCTGTGTTTGATTGTTCTCAGGTTATTACCGGCCGTGACAGCATGTGGCTGCTCTTCTGTTAACCTTGTGATTTTGTGTGTGTGTGTGTGTGTGTGTCACTGTAACGTGAAACTACCACAGAAGTGGTTTTGAGTACTTTGCCATGTGCTTGTATGGCACTCTGTCTTTGTAAGATCATGCCACATCATTCTACAGGCGTGTAGTTGAGATCAAAATGAAGGCCGAGTTCGGAGATGGGTGTGGTCCAAGCAAGATGACCTCTACTTAAATGTTTCTTCTGGTGCCATTTAAGATCTGGAAGCTCTTGCCAGCAATGTTCGTGAGCAGCTGCTTCCATGTTTGTAGTATGGCTATCAATGGGGTTGGTGGTTCGCGCTCCGCTGGTCCATGTCGTTGTGTCCTTGAGCAAGACACTTAACCCCTAATTGCTCCCCGTTGCTGTGTCTATGGTGTATAGAGCAAAAATGTTAGTCGCTTTGAAAAAAAAAGCATCAGCTAAATGAAATGTAAATGGATGGACGTGTTTAATTTGACAAAAAAATCTGTCAGGATGCAACACATTCAATGGAATTGACCCTTTCTAATATTGAATGGAACTCCAAGCACCACCGCCTGGTTAATAATAATTTAGTGGACGTGATGGTTCTAAATGTGGTACAGTTGTTTATGTAAAGTCTAAAGCAACCCCCCCACCCCTCAGGAAGAACAGTGCAGGATCTGTAGGTGAAATACATGCAGGCATATATGAAGGTGTGACAGTTTCTTTAGCTTCCTGTCAGCTGCCAGCACCTGTTTCTGTTCACAAAGAAATCCCTTTAGACACACATGCTCACTTTGACACTCCGGTACAGGCAAACATATGGTCATGTACTTGAACTTTGAAAAGGTGCTACTGCTAACACACACACACACACACACACACACACACACACACACACACACACACACACACACACACACACACACACACACACACACGTTTGAACTTCTCCTGGCCACAAAGTGTAAATGTCGTCACCCAGCATGGGGACAATAAAAAAGAACACTAAGACAAAGGGAGACGTCGCACTTGTATGTTCACACACGTTCACACACATCACACACTCGACAAACACACAAAGGTGCACACGCCCCTGTGGTGAGCTGTAATTAGCCTCGGACCAGAGTCAGCTCTGCGTCCTGAAAGGCCCAGAGCGGCAGTGGAGTTCATCCTCACCTCCGCTGCTCTGCTCAGAGGCTCGTGGGCGGAGGCGAGTACTGTTTCTTTTCCATTTCATTTTCCTCTGGGGCTTTAGATTTATTGTCTGTTGTTACTTGTTTATTAGGTTCTTAGCTTTTGAACTTCACTTACTCGGCAAAGATTTGTCGAGCACTGTTGTTCGTTTTTAGTAACTCCCTCTTTCCCACTTATGCAGTTATAATCCCTCACAGTGGGGAGATGCCTTTGTGCTTTTCTTATTGGACGCTCAACCACAGACTGTAGTGTGAGCAACCTGGTCGTCTTTTTGAGTGCAGGGTAGTTATTTGTAAGAGCAAATATACATGAAATGGCTGTATATACATATACTGCATGTGCATAATGATTTCTACTAAGCAATACCGTGGGACATAATTTAATAACAGAAGTATCACAGCGCAGGTTGTTCTATGAAGTGAGGTCTATTGCATTAAAGCATCTACAATATTGTAAAATACTGTCTTCCACTGGAATTAATGAGTCATGTAAGGTGAGACAGGGGAGCTGTTTGGGATATCTACAGCGCAGACGCACCAAACTGAAGATGACGATAATAATATGAAAGTGTTGTATTTGTCTTTTTTACTCCGTTTACCAGGTCACTCTCTTTTTGACGAGCGTCGTGGCCAAAATGGCAAAAGGGTTCTGTATGCTATTGTTGCATGTGAGCATGTGCATTGTGCTGTGTGTGTGTGTGTGTGTGTATGTGTGTGTGTGTGTGTGTGTGCTATACTCTAGCCAGTCTGACCGGTACCGGTGGCGGTCATGAACCTGGAGCATCACTCGTGCGCGACAGCCTGCTGAACCCGCTCATACGGCCCTGCTGAGCCACCAGCATGGCTGACATTGGTCTCTCCTTGTTGACAGAACTCCTCGGCTGTACAGCATATGCAGTGTGACATACACAACCCATGTGCCTGGGGTAACAATGATATTACTCCATATTGCAGAGCAGCAGGCTCCTCCATCTTCTGCTGGGGTTTTCTCTAAAACGGGTGAAATCAGGTCATGCCACCACGCCTGTCTTTCAGCTCGGAGGCAACCCAGCTGGTCACGTAGGTGTCTTTGATTTCTCACCCATGACAGCTCCCTTACAGGAAGAGGTTCCTGCCGCTGCGCCAAATTGTTCCTGACGTGGTGTCGACTCGCCTGAATACTGTCTGGAAATGCCGGGGCGTTTTTTTTATACCAGCGCTGTGGCTAAACAGTGCCGAAACCAGGGGGAAAAGGGACCCACACAGACAATGAAATGCACACATTTACACACCTCTGTAGGAAAACCACGCACACACACACACACACACACACACAGAGACTACCACCCTTGTATTGTGCACGTGTGTCATACGGGACGACGTTTGTTCCGGCTGACAGCTGTCAGGGCCGCTTTGGTTCCAACGTCTGGGTACTTTGCCGTACAAGCCCATTATCTGCAGCGGTGAAGTCCTGTGGAGCGGCCCGGGATCGCCCCCAGGGAGCCGATTTGGGTCAGCCGCCATGAGACGGCCCCTAAACTGAGGTGACATATACAGGCCCCCCCCCCCGCCGACCAGGATCCTGTCGCCCTCCCAAAGACCCCCCGGAGGGGTCTACCTAGGAGCGCTAAGATAACAAAGGACTTGTTTCCTCTAGACAGAGATCCAGGCGAAGAGACATTGTCCTGATTTCCACTTTTTTTCTATTCATCCTTATTGTCTCACGATGTGGCAGTAGCGAGTTTAAAAACAACAAAACCATTTGAGTATTTTCCCATCCCGCCTCATGGGGGCAACAGTGCATTCTCCATGCGACTCTCCAGTACCATCGTCCGCTGGGAAATTACTTATGCAAAGTCACAGCCAGTTCAACAGAAGCTGCTATCTTAAACAGGAAACTTCAATCTACCATCAATTGCTTATTATTTTGAATATAGATCTATTTCTCTCTCACCCTGCTGCCTCTCAGCTCCTTGTTAAACCAAGCGAGTGTCTCCTCTGCATGATAAGTATCCCTCTGTAGCTTTTGTCTCAAGAGTCTCCAGACCATGAGCGGCTGTTTTCAACACTTGACTACCTCCCTCGGAATCATATATAATTACCCTCGCAGATCTAAAGTCAGCCCAAGGTGGGGTCTGAAAATTGGCTCTCAAATAGATGTTGGAAATCAAAGGTCTGTTTTAGACTCGGTTGGTTTATAACAAGCAAGTTTCATCTTAACTTTGGGGTTGATGCATATTAAACGAGGGATTTCATATTTTTTAGAGTGCCAAGCACTTCATTTCCTGCATTCTGGTGATTGTTATGCATCAATTTAAAGGAGCTGTATTTAAGATTCTGAACATTGATATATCCACAAACAGCTATTGTCTTTGTGGAGATACAGAGGAGTAATGCCCACCTGAGCAGAGCATGTGTTATCTGAGCTCCTCGCTGTGACATGTTGAGAGCTGTTGAGAGGCAATTAGAATGCTTCCGATGTCGCACCTGCAAGAAAATGTCTTCATTTATGTGAAAGGAAACACAACATTCAGGTGCCAGGTGATAATTCAAAAGATATAAATGGCCTCATGGCGTATAATGCAGTCGACCGGTTGGGTTCTCGTGCTCCTTCAAAGTAAACGTTCATGTCATGTGACAGTAATGCACTGTGGTCAATGTAAGCGGCCGCTCCTGTCTGATGTGTTGTGGTTGTTGCTGTCCTCTTTATAAACTGCACATCATGAAGCCTTTACATGATCGAGCCTCATCCAATCAAAGCAAAGAAGGAAGCACTGCAGGATGGAGAGCAGAGCCCCAGCTCGAGTGGAGAGCGGGCATCGCCTCGCACTAAGCTGAGTCTGGCGTGAGCGGCTGGCGCCGCACCGAGCTGAAGTTGACACTGGCACGGGGAGGGACGGAGGTGGTGCCAGGGCCGGGAAGCTCAGCCCAGCTTGGAGCGCTCTAGATTGGCATATTGTAGCAGACAGAGGGCTGAGTCCTCCGTAACACCGCGGCTGTGTGCGCTCATTGCCTCTCTTCTCGTGAATTACGCCCCGCTCTGCTAAAATACTGGAGGCTTACAGACGTGCTGAAGGGCTGCATGCTTTCCCCATGCAGTTTCCTTATTGTCAAATGGTCTGTAAAATAGAGCATCATTGATATTTCCAGCTTTTCTTAGATTTGTGGCAACAAAAAGCTTTCTCTCTCGCTCTCTCGCTCTCTCTCTCTCTCTCTCTCTCTCTCTCTCTCTATATATATATATATATATATAATATTTTTTTCCCTGGTAGGATGAAAAATAGTTTCCACATACCTCCCCTAACCCTTATTGAAATAGTATTTATGTCTTTATTATGCAAAATGACTCTGCCTCCATGCTTTCGTCCTTCGCCTGTCTTCTCCAGTCAAAGGGAAGAATACTAAAAGCTGTGTGCATTGCAGAGGGTATCTGAAGGTCAGTGGGCCGGTCTGAGAGAATGTGTGTCTTTGTGTGCAGCCATGGCTCTACCCAGAAGGGATTTTTAGTTAAAATTGTCATAAGACCCCTCCACCACTTTCTCCTTCCCTTTTTTGTTCAGGAAAAAATCTAATCTCATTCATCACATGCAGAGAGTGTGTATGTGCGCGTACAGTACCGTGTGCATGGAGAATCTTGAGAGCCCCTGCATGAATGCCTTATGTCTCGCTACAACAGATGTGCCACAGCCTAGGGCCCCTCGGTTGCAGCTCGTTATGGGAGTGTGTGTGTGTGTGTGTGTGTGTGTGTGTGCGTGCAGGAAGACTGCGTGCAATTCCCATTCGGAAGTCAGCGGGGAGTTTGTCTATAAAAGGCACGAATAATAGGCTCCCATTTATCTCTGAAGACACTCATCCATCAGTGTACACACACACACAAACACACACTCACACACATCTGATGGTTTGTGATATTATTGCTCTGTTGTGCCAGAAGCCCTGTCCTGTATACATGCATTAGAGTAAATGTCTGTCTCTACACAGAAGGCATGTGAGCTGCTGTATTGTCCCCTGTCAGTTACTCTCTGTGTCTCTCTTGTTTAAAGACCACTACACTGTAGCAGCCCTGATTCACTCACTGCCTGTGTGTGTGTGTGTGTGTGTGTGTGTGTGTGTGTGTGTGTGTGTGTGTGTGTGTGTGTGTGTGTGGCCTCACCTACCGATGACACTCCCACGGGTTACACAAACCTCCCTCTGTACGGTCATTATAAAAGTCTGTGTTTAGTTTAGTGCGTGTACAATGTGCCGCATGTCTGAAGTGCAGCCTATATGTCTCCCCGTAAGAGTCTAAAATGACTATTTTGTGGGATTAAGACAGGCAGGTTGAAGATCTGTGTGTCTTATAAATGGGCTTAAACCTGAATAAGTGAAAGGTCCCTCTCAATGAGACATACTGCAGCCAGGAGCTTTGGCTGTGTGCAGAAAGACAAGACATGAAACATGATTACTGTACTTCAGAAGGAAAATAATCATTTATTTTAAACATGCCTTTCCATTTATATTTGTCCCCTCTTGGCTTTTATAGTAGCGATAAACTGTGCAAGCTTTCTGGCATGATAACTTGGTACAAACACCAACGTAATGTACCTGAGGCAGCCATCTGGGGACACAAATGCATGAAAACAGAGCTATATGTTGAGGGAATGAATGCAGCTTTACAGACATTACCGTAAAAGTCGGGTTACAAGCCGCTCCTACCTCCGGTCAGTGTCCCCGCTGTAGCAAGCTAGCAGCTAGCTAGCGCTGCTGCTCGCTAGCTAGCTGCTAGCTAGCGAGCAGCAGCGCTAGCTAGCAGCTAGCTAGCGCTGCTGCTCGCTAGCTAGCGCTGCTGCTGCTACATCATGAAGCTACTTCGGTGGTTTTCGGGGAGCTAGCGGAAGTTAGCGGGGAAGTAATAGAGCGCTAGCAGGAGCCCCAGCTGGCTACAGCGGGGAGCTAACGGGGACACTGACCGAAGGTAGTAGCGGCTCGTAACCTGGGGGCGACTCTAGCTCAGCGGGATGAGTGGTCAGGGGCGGTTTTGGGCACAGGCGACCCGGGCCATGACACGTGGGGGGCGGCACGACCACTTAAAAAAATAAAAATAAAAAAATCATCTGGGCCTGAAGCGGTTTTCCAATATCTATCATATCACTGTGTGGGGGATTGGCGGGTTGGCGCCCCCTGCGGCTGCTTGCTGGGGGGGTGCCGGCTGCGGGTCGTGTGTGTGGGCGCGGCGGCGTGCGGATCCACTGTGGGCTATGGAGCCGTACCCTAATGCAGTGGTACCCAACCTTTTTTGAGCCACGGACCGGTTTTGTGTCAGACAATATTTTCATGGACCGGCCTTCACGGTGTAGACGAAAAATATGACGTAATAAATATGACGTAATAAATATGACGTAATACGACCGGCATAAATTTTTCTTCTTTTTCTTCTTTTTTGGCGATCTCAGTAACTTGATTTCAATCCAGAACACAGAGTTGTAACGGACTTTTAAGTTTCACTTTTGGGGTAACGTAAGGAACCTCTTGACATGTGTCAAGATGTTACGTTTGAGGCTACGCACAGACGGATGTATCCGTATTTTTTTTCAAAAAAAAATATTGTTCCGACTTTTTTTTTTTCACCCGGCCGGGGGGGCGCGCTCAGAGGGGGGTCTCGCCCGGGGCGTAATTACATGTGCAACCGCCACTGTGAGTGGTCGTCCCAAAACCGCAACGTACCTGGTTCGATTCCCAATCCCCCCATAGCTCACATGTCAAAGTGTCCCTTAGCAAGACACTGAACCCCAGCTGCGCCTCACAGGGCTGCCCACCGCCCCTAACCAGGGATGGGTCCATTGCAGAGAAGAATTTCCCCAAGGGGATTAATAAAAGTGCATGTTTCTTTCTTCTTTTTGTTTCTTTTCTTTACGGTACTTCCTATATGAAAGCACAAGAGTATGCTTTCATATAGTCCTCCTATATATGTGTGTCTGCATCTCTAGTTCTTACGCATTCTTAACGTCCCCACAATGTCCTGTAATCTAGATATCTCGGTAAAGTCCTCATGATGTTTGAAGAATTATGATTTTTGTTGTGTTCCTTACACACTTGTGTGAACTCCTAACAGACGACAGGCTTCCTATGCACACCACTTAAAGCTCTCCATCCTGCTGTTTGTCCTCCTACCTTGTCTTCAAGGGCCCTTAAACAGTCCCTGAGAGGAGAGAGAAGGCAGGAGACAGACCGTGCTTTCCTCCCTAATCCCATATTGATCATCGGGCAGTGAATGAACTGCACATGGACTCCCCAACTGACTCTATCGATCCCAGCAGCACACACGTGCACAAACACAGACACTTATTCACCAGAAGTCATATAGAAGAAACGCTGTGGAGAGTTATATGTGTGTGTAGTGGTGGGGTGGAACCAACCACTGCCAGGGTGAGAAGCGAGCGAGCTCAAGCCTCACAAATGAGGTTTCTAAAGCTCAAACAGATGAAAATGGGGTGCGGTTTCTTGCCCTAACTATCAAACATTTAACCAAATACACATGTATAAGTCACATGGATAAGTCATGGAATTTTAAAATGGTTATTTCCAGGCCTGGAAAAGTCATTTTTGGGAAAAATCATGTAAATGTGTTATATTCATGTGTTCAGGACGTTCATTTACGCCGAGTTTGAAATAATGAATATGCTTTTAAAAGAAAGACGCTCAAAATATAAGCAGGCATACATACAGGCATCTATATAAATGTTTATTCTTTTAATCAAACTATTGTCTCATTCATTTGTGTCATTTAAGGTTTACTGTATGCTTTGTATTCTCATTGTTAAATACTACATTTTCTCACTTGTTCATGTATATACATTTCACAAAATGTTTGGTCATGGAAATTTGGTTTAAAGTCATGGCAAAGTCATAGAAATCCATTGGTCAGAATGTGTATGAACCCTGTGTAGACCTCTGAGCTCTCTGTGTTGGGACGTAAGCAAAGGTACGATTCCCCCAATGAGGATGAACGCTTCTCGTATCGCCTCCTATATGTAGCTGGTAATCAGTGCACACTTGAAATGAAAACCCAAAATAATAACAAGAAAGGCATGACAAAGCTTTTGCTGATCATTCTGTTTTCTTTTGTTATAAAGTTTGGGCACGACTGACAGATATGAGACGTAGTTTTGTCATTATTTCTATTCACATGTGAGGTAATGATGACGGTTGCTGCCAGCAATGACAGGATGTTAATAATTCATGACAGGAAACAAAAAAAATACTCGACAGATGTGCCACCTACTTGTATTCAAATATGTCTCTTTGAACCACAACTGTGGAACACATCCTCATCCCCATCAACCAAAAGAAAGGTGTTTCCCTCCTGTTGTATTTTGGTGCACCTCGCTCCTTTCTTCCTCTTCTGGGGGGAGGGTGCACCTGGGAGGCTTTTTAGCAACAACACATGTGAAAATGAATGGCAGTGTGTGTACGTGTGATCAAGACGCTCAGCAAGACGGAGGTTTCGGACGTATTTATGATGCTGTGTGTTCATAGCATGCATTGTGTGTGTGTGTGTGTGTGTGTGTGTTTCTGATCCCGCCAGCCTGTAGCATGGTAACATTTTGTAGGGCGACAGATTGTTCAGTATGCGTGTTCACACACACACACACACACACACACTCAGATTCCAAACCAGGTTGCCCCGTCAACAACACATGCTGATATTTTATTCAACACGCTGCCTCCATGCTTGTTATGAGGAAGAGAAGGGTTGAATATAGAGGACAGAGAGAGAAAAAGAGAAAGAAAAATGCCAACAAGCTTTTGCACTTCTATCAAGTTAAAATACCTCTATTCAAGTCTTTGTTTCTCGCCTTCTCCCTTTTTTTATGTTGTATCTCTACCTCTCTCCACGCATGATGAATATGTAAAAAAAGAAAATATATATCTGTCAAGACCCGTGTTGCTCACACAAACAGTCCCCGAATGCAGAGTGAAGCAAACAACTTCCTGGTGTGTCTGGCCTCAGTCTGCATGTGTGTGTGTGTGTGTGTGTGTGTGCCCCGCTCCATCCAATCAGCAGTCCTATTAGCACAGGTGTGGCACCTGAGACCAGTGGAGATTCCCCTGTGAACACGGCATCAGGAGAACCAGCTTCAGCTTGACAAAGAGATCACTGTGACATTTCACTCGGAAGCCGATGTTAATATTTTGTCATGTTGCTGTGAAAATGAGTTTTGCTGCAGGGGGGGAATACGGAGTAACATTTCAGCCACGCATTACTTGGGAGGCAGAATAAATTGCATTTACCTTGGCAGTAGCGTTTCATACACAGACACTTTCTCCCCCACAAAGAGCAATCAAGAGCAATATTATCAGTTAGCACTCTGAAAGCTAATATATGTTAAACAAGGCTGAGACAAAGCAGGGAGGGTCTAGATTGGGTCTTACTGGAAAACCTTTCATTCGTCTTTGTGCCACTAAAAACATTCACTTATTTGCAATAATAGCGAATAGTTTTGCCATGAAAACAATGACAAATCTGGCCCAGTGGGTGAGATCAATGAATTAGTTTCCAATGCAAATCCGCATGTTCAGGTGCGTTTAGTTCCTTTAAATAATCACCTGCAATTTCCTTCTGTTGCGACGGATGTTTTTGACACATCGGCAGAAGGGGCCTGAGAGTGTGTTTGCAAAGAGTTCCCTAAATCTGATGCTAATGCTGCGAGGTTGTTTAAATGCCTGTAAATATATTGCTTATTGGGCATTGTGATGCTGCTGCTCACATGTGCATATCCACTCATCCCGCTGTCTGTCTGTGGACTCTTTTTTCTTCACCCCTCCGTCCCCTTCGGTGTGTGTGTGTGTGTGTGTGTGTGTGTGTGGACCAGCTGAGTCCTGCTTTCTAATTGCGCCGTTGATGGTGGATTGTCCTCGGCTGCCAGGGGGGCCGTTTGGCAGGACGGCCGCCCTGGACCAGTGCCCTCCTAGAACTTGGCCGGGCGCCCGTTCTGTTGCCGCTCGCATCCCTTCACAAGTGTTTGTGTGTGTGTGTGTGTGTGTGTGTGTGTGTAACACAACACAACTGCACGTGTGCCCGAGTCTCCATTTCATGGGCTCTGCTTCAAAACTTTCACCAACTTCTTTGCAATTTGTCTTTTTTCTTCTCCTCCTTTTTCACCTTCCTCCGTGGTTCGTTTTTTTTTTCAGCTCCAGAAACGCTGCTGTGTTTTCTCTCTCTCTCTCGAGATCAAACAACTCACCTGCACTGCTAGATTTCTACACTCCACTTTTATGTTGTGTCATTATTATGTCTGGGAGGGAGAGAGATAGAAAAAGGAACGAGAGAGGCATTTGATTGGAGGCTATGGAACTGATATGAATATCAAATAGTTTTTTTTTACCGCGAGCAGGCGATGCTGCCTGTGGAGCGCTACACACACTGACAGGTGGTCTCTTCTGGTGTGTGCGTGTGTGTGTGTGTGTGTGTGTGTGAGTCTGTGTGCTTCTCCGTCGTGTAGACTTGGGTGTGTCTCAGTGTGTCGATGCACATGTTCCTTTGTGTGTGTGTGTGTGTGTGTGTGTGTGTGTGTGTGTGTACAGGTTTGTTTATGTGTGGACGCAGGTACACGTCAATGCAGTACAGTCTGTGTGTGTGTGTGTGTGTGTGTGTGTGTGTGTGTGTAGCACTGTGAATGTACAATCTGTTGGGATGTTTGGGTTTCAGCTCAATGATCTAATGAGGCGTTAAGAAAACAAATCAGGGATTTTGTTAAGAAATAGATCATATGTTTATGCCCAAAATGTGTAACAATGAAAGTCATTAATGAAAGTCATCTTTCATCCGTATTAGAGACTTAATTCAAGTAATTGAGCAATTTAATCAACTGAGTTGAAACACAACACACAGTCAGTAATAAAAACAACTATATCTGTGTTTTAATTCTCATTTTACATTCCAAATGATTATTATTCAGCCACAGTTAAACTGCTTCTCAACCCAGATGCCAGAGGAGTGAGCCAGCATTGTGTTTCCTCGTTGTGTTACTCGTGTTTACATTTTCATGTATAGGGAAAACATGAATTACAGTGTGACAACATTGCCATGTATCTGTGACTGGTAGAGGGAACTTGACACACTCAAGAACACTCAGCGCTCGGTGCGGGTTGACTCTACCATACCAGGACGTGGCAATGTGCCTCCGTTATTTAACACACGCGTGACGCCTCATCCATTTCCACGAGGCTGGTCTCAGCAGGGGGGTGTTGTGTTTATGCCGAGTGGAACGACACACTCGCCGCCTGTATTTCACGGCTGGCTTGGTAAAGGAGAAAGTCAAGATGAAATATTGAAATGTGCTACCTTTGCTTTCCCTGACAGTTTTTTTTTTTTCTACAAATGTCTTATTGTCAAGCCGTAGCGTTTCTGTATTATATCACTCTGAGTTCATAAGCGGGGGCTTCACTGTCTTCATTATCGTCTCTGTGGCTTTTACCGTCTACAGAGTCTCTAAAAGTCCCTGGAAACATTGGAGAAAAGATAATACAATAAATAAAACACAGTGACTGCAACACAATGTAACCAAACACAACGTGAGCCAGAGTGAAGTGGAACAGCATAACGTGAAGTAGTGCTAATAACATGGGAGGCACTTGGCTTAGCAACACATAACACTTGTAGTGCTTTATGTTTTTCCTACAGGAAGGTGATAGAAGAACGATGGCAAACTAACTTTAGTTAAAGGATATATATATATATATATATATATATATATATATATATATATATATATATATATATATATAATGTCCAACTAATTTCTGATATAAGTCTTTGCAACTTTTTTGTGTGAGATGGCAAACAGAAATACAAAAGTAGGGCTGAAACAACACATATATTGATATTATCAGTGTGGCTGTGGATACATATTTCAACGAGTCAATGAAGCATTCAGCCTGTGGAAAGTGAGGCATTCTGATATCCCCATTACAAGTCCCCAGCTTTGCTTTGTTGTTTGTATAATCCCTTATTCACTCACACAAACAAACCTAAAGTTGTTCAACGATAATGGTGTAAAGATAACCGAGTGAATCGTCACGTTCGTCAGGCTTTGACCAGCAAATATTTGATATTTGCTGGCAATAATTGATGTGGAATTTCTTGATGAACAAAATTGCCATCCTTTTTTGGTCATCGAATAACGAGTGAAAACCTCCTCTGCTTCCAATTATAGCAAAATCACTTCAAAACATGTTAGTTAGCTCTGTTTGTATGCAACGTCCCTTTAATCTCAATCAGACAACTTGTTTGCGCTCAGGGACAGCGGGGAACCGCTGATCCACACCAAACATCTCCTCATCCCACACTGACTCCCTCCACTGTGGCAGCGGCGTGTCAATGATGGCATACATCAGAAGGAGTATAAGCAGCTCTCCAGGGTGTCAGAATGATCCACTGGCTGAAACAGGAGCTCGTGGTGCAGCGATGACTGATGGCTCCTCATCAGGTTGCACTCCCGCCCGGATGCAGCGGGGGGCGCTGTGGCGTCACTGTTGGAGCTCGTAGTCTGACTGAGACAGGGTCAGAGTCCTCAGTGAGCTGGAGACAACACATTGCCAAGTCACTCACAGAATTAACTTTAAAAAATAAAGCAATCCCTCCACATTAAACGTGAATCTTGTGATTATGTAATGGGCTGTATCCATTTGGCTAAGGACGTCTTTAGATCCAAGCATTTACTTGATGCCGTTATTGTAAAAGTGAGTCAAGAAGGATTTTTTTTTACAGGAGGACACTTTATTTGCAAGGATGCACATTTCAGGGATATCGCATTACTGCTGCTTCACGCCCGTGTGTTCAGCAGCATGTTGGCGACACGGTCCGTATCCTGAGATCTCCACGCATGTTCATCGATTCTTTTAGGAGCCAAGTCGAGGGCCTTCTCATCACGGCAGGAGAGTAACTCAAAACTCTCGTCTCTTCTTCAGACGGTGTCTTGCTTCACACGGAGGTGCACGCCGCTGCATTGGCAAAGTTTTTTTTAAAAAGCGGCGGAGCCGTGAAGCTGCAAACTGGAACAAACTTGCCGTGGAAGTGAAAAGCTAAATTTGCTCAGAGAGCCGCTGAAGTTCTTATAGACATGCTTTCATCAGGAATAGCATATCAGGCGCTCTCTCTCTCTCTCTCTCTCTCTCTCTCTCTCTTTCTCTCTCTCTCTCCTGTCGTCACCTTGATGTGGAAAGAGTGGGAAGACCGTCTTTCTCCAGAGAATGTCCTATTTATTATCCACTGTTCCTCCTCCTCCTCCTCCTCCTCCTCCTCGGCTAGTTACCTTACGCCATGCGTGAAATGGCTCCAAATGGATTCCCTTTGTCTATTGGCAGTGCTGCTGTTATGCTTTACATTAGGCCCGGCCTCTATGGACACATTATACGTACAGTATGTGATTCACCCTGCTTTGTAGCAGCCACACTGTAAAATACCTCGCAGCAGGGGAGCAGGATACACACTCTCAAGGCTCACCGAAATGCTCTGCGTGAGTGTGTGCATGAATCAGACTTCACAGCCAGGGAGTGTGTTTATAGATGGGTTCTAATGGTTATGAGAAGTGCATGTGTTTGTGGGATGCACTGCTGGACGTTGGAGGAACTGCAGTGTCACATCAGAATCTGAATCAGAAACCATTTATTTGCCAGGAATGTTTACACAAACGAGGAATTTTTCTAGGCGGAAGGTGCGTACATTAGACATGAGACGTTAGACGAGACAAACAACAATCAACAACAGTGCAATGATATTAAATCAAGTATAAGATAAAGTGCTCAGACAAACAGATAACGTTAATGTAAGTATATGTTAAGTGGCATGAGTGTTTAAATATGTGCAGGGGGGTGACCGGTAAGAAGAAAGAAAAGAAGAGGAAAGAAAAGAAAGAAAAAATAGTCCGAAATATAGTCCTGGGGGTGACAGAATCAGTCAGTGGGGTGCCGATGGGAAAAAACTGTTGGAGTGGCGTGAGGTCTTGGTCCTGATGGACCTCAACCTCCTGCCAGAGGGAAGGGACTCAAACAGGTTGTGACCATGGTGAGAGGGGGCAGCTACGATCTTCCTGGCTCGCTTCAGAGTCCTGGAAGCGAACATTGTCAAAGTTTCTCCCTGACCGATCAAAAGTGCCTCTGAGGACTGCTCTTCTTTTACGAGTGAGTCCCGCTCACAGCCTTAAGAAGACATGGATGAGAGCATAAAATCACTTTCATCAGCCTCGCACATGGTTTACACATCAGTCCTTCAACTCATCCCTTCTAGAAGACTGTCTCTCCCTCCCCTCCGTGAAGAACAACTCCACTTGGCGCACTTTAGAAAACTTCCCACAACTCCAGTCCTATACAGCACTAAGCCCTCTGCCTCCCGACTCCCACTGTGCACATCTTTGAAGCATCGCTCATCGGCGATACTACACAGCTCTGAGAGCTTACGCATCCAAAGCCTAATGGCCCGCCGCCGCTGGTTAACTTTCAGGCTTATACCTCCGCTGATGAACTCAAGCAGCCATCACCACTGTCTCTCATCCCAGCTAAAACCGGCATTGTGCTGGAAAGGTTTAGAGATGAGGAGAGTGAGGATTGTCAATAGATGGAGAGAGGACTTAGGAGAAACCTGTTAATAGGCGTGTAAGGCGAAGCTAAAAACGATGGAATAATGAACTTTCTAGAGGACTCGAGCAGATTGAAAGACTCTTCACAGCAGGATTTACCTCCTCAGCGTCAGTCACGTCGCCCCGACAGCCACTGAGTTGAGCCGTACCTCGGCATCCGTCAGACTGAGTGGCATCGGGACGTAGAGCGTTATGAGATCGTCTCCGTTGACTCCAGAGTGAGACTTTATAAAGCTGTCCCGATTAAGGGCAGCCATATGAATCCACCGTCACACAAAATACAGCTCCAGTCGCACTACACAGACATCTACTTCACACTGATATCCAGTGTGGAAGCTGTTAAACCGTAAAGTTGACATTGCACTTAAGCTGTGTTGGCGATGGGGATATGTCCCGTGACTTACCTGGGACTGTTAAACCCAATGGGGCTTGGTATGATGCCGGTGATGTAACGGCCTATCAACGCGTTGACCTCGTGCCTCGGCTCCGCATGACTCTTTGAGTTATTGACGGCCTGTGGTCTTTGTGTCTTCCTCTCAAATATGAACCGATTACGCTGAGTCGTAACTGCTGACACGCATTGTCGTGTGCTTATGAAACGTATACCTGTATGCACTTTGCTCCTGCTATCCTCATGACGGCCTCAGCAGTCCGGTTGACGGGCCTGTTTACCGATCAGCCTGCCATCGTGGTTTACAGCGGCTGATTGCGACGGCCCTCGATTCTCTAGATGGCTCCATTGTAACGAAAAAGACACATAAGGACACAGCAGTTTTTTTTCTCTCTTCACCCGTCACCCGATGAGAGCGGCTCGGGACATAAATCGACTTGAGGAGAAGCAGTTGTTTCTGTGTCCGGGGGCGGCTGGGTTTTTATTGTGCTCCACGAGAAGCTTATTGGAGGGCTCTTTTGTGTGAGGGGGGATTTTACGGCTGATTGCGTGTATTGGAGTAGTCGTAAAACTAAGTAGAGGAGACCTGTCTTTATAGTGTCAGCGGTGGCCGTGCTTACGACCCGTGTGACTCAGAGTAGGACTCTGGCGTCTGAGTGCGATGAAGGGACGCCGGCCAGGACCCTCCTGTGTGTTGTGTGAGACGGGAGCTCAGTCCTGTTCTCCTCTCAGAGGGGCAATGCAGAGACAAGGCCTCACAGCGGCTTTGGTCAGTTGTCTGTTAATCGACCCCAATGCCACACATACTATAACGGCTGTCTCTCATGTGTAAGAATCCAAGTATTTAGTAGCTTTGAGGGTTCCTGTTTTGTTTATATCTCAAGCTAACAGGTCTGCATGCACACACACACACACACACACACACACACACACACACACACACACACACACACGTGACATGATTTACATTCCTGCAAACGTGTAATTCATGTGTTAGCTGTTAACATCTCATCAGGTGCTGTGATATGATCTGCATATCGATATCAAATTGCCCGTTGTGGTATGTGAAGCTGGCCTTTACCTCAGAATGGCCGTGTCTTCATAGATGTCATGCTATTTCACGGTGGAGAGGAAGAAGAGTGTAAACGATGCAGGTTTCACGAGGAAGGGAATGCACTCAACACGTGTTTTTAAGCCTCAAGGATACATCTATTCACTTTTTATTTTAATGTGAGAAGCGCTGCACATAAACTGTGTTTGTTTACAAGCAAACTCTACAGGGAATCTCTCACACTGGCCTCACACTGAAATGTGCAGCCTGAGAGAGAGATAGGAAGGAAAGGATAAAAAGAGGGAAAGGTGTCGCTCAGGCAATGTGGATCACACACTCTGTGAGGATGTTGTGGTCGTGTGTTCGACTCCGGATCAGAAGGCTGCACATCAGGATCCAAGGATTTCAATGTCATCACAATCCTGCTGTGCTTACTCAATGACTTTCACTTTCTTTCTGTAACAGAAAACTCATACTGCATAGACTGCAACTCAAGTGAGAGAATTTCTTATATAGATAGAGGGAGAGAGAGAGAGAGAGAGAGAGAGAGAGAGAGAGAGAGAGAGAGAGACTTTATTAATCCCCAAGGGGAAATTTGTTGTCGTAGTAGCGCCTTACAGTTTACAGATACAAATAAAAAGATATATATAAAATTAAAATAAAGTAATATATATATACAGACAATATATATATATATATATATATATATATATATATATATATATATATATATATATATATATATATATATATATATGGAGAGGCTGGTCCGGGTTGTCCAATATGGATTCAGAGTGAAAAACAACCTATAATTGGTCATATTGTTCTTTTTGTTTACATTGCCGATGCAGATGACCTCAGTTTGAGTATCAGTGCTGTGAATGATATCGCACAAGTAAGAAGAAAGTCTTTTGGGTAACTTATGGGTCACCCTCCTCCCTCATTTATTCATCCACTCTTTTGTTTTATCTGCACACCCACACTGCAGCTTTCTGTCCAAAGTGTCTCTTTCATCTTACCCTAAAATCTGCTGTTCTTTGTCTCTCTCTCTCTCTCTCTCTCTCTCTCTCTCTGCGTCTCCCAGGGAGATTACAGTGCAGCACTGTGCAGATGTCCAGGGCTTGTTGATGAGGTTATGGTCAGGGTATTAGCATGGAGCGGAGTGGGGAATACTCCACACCTCATCTCTCTCTGCCCACACAACCACTGATAGGAGGCCCACTAAGCATCAAATTGGTGGTAAATGGCTCTCAGACTGCCTGTCTTATCTGGGTGAGAGGCTCCCCTCAGGCTCCATGTAATCCGAGTGTGTGTGTGTGTGTGTGTGTGGGGGGCGGAGGTGGGTTTACAGTAAAGTGTGTTGACGTCTGCATGTGTTCAACGTATTCACACTTGTTCCTTGCATAGCTTGATTCATTATTATTTTATTACTGTATAAATGGTCTTCGTGTCCTCACACCCGTCACCGATGCCAGCGTTAGTTTTAGTTTAACGCTAAAGCTACGCTAAGTGTCCGTATCGTACGAGCCGATGCTTGTTTACCAGACTGCCGATGCACTCGCCGCCCGGCGTATCTGGCCTCGCCTCCCCACTCCTCCACATTAGCTCATGCTACTGATAGAGAGCTGCGATAACACACCCTACACCGCATCAAACGGGGCTCGGAGCGAGAACTCCACTCTTCCTTCCATCCCCTCTCTCGCCTCATCCTTCTCTCCATCCATCCCCACGTTAAACCAATTAACAGTAATTACCGGGCCACCCCAGGCGCAGCCTCTTTCTGCTGGCTCCGCGGTTTTGTCCTCATCACCACGCCGACACGAAGGGAGGCTCCGAGACGTGTTGGGGAAGCAGGTCATTACTGTTTATTAGCTAAGGGAGGCTGATGGGCCCTGTAGGAGCCCTGTAGGAGTCCGGTGAAGTTTGGCTGTTTGGTCATGCAGCTGACTTTACACATCAGTCAGTGTGTGATAGTTTTAGTGATAATGCACGAGTGTTATTGTCACTTAAAGCACTTGAGAAAGGGAAGGATGTGTATACTGTGTGGGTGATGCGTCCACATGTGTTGCACTGCTGCGTCGACAGGGCCATTTTGACAAGGTCATGCCGACTGTTGGGAGCAAACATTTGACCTTTTGGCCTTGAGACAACCACGACCTCTGCACAGTACACACAGCTCAGTTTAGATTACAGTCCTCCAGAGCAGCGGTCCCCAACCTTTATTGAGCCACGGACCGGTTTTGTGTCAGACAATATTTTCTCTGCATGTGATTTCTTTTGCAATGCACGTGAAGTTTCAGGCGGCATCAAATGTTCAGAAGCCGACCAGTGCCCCGGCTAAGAAAGTTTACCCCAGAAATGAATGAATGAATACGATAATCTAGCATGTGAGGCAACGATCCGTCTCTCCCTGTCAAGTCCAGTGATCGACAGTAAACAGACGCTAATGTAATGTGCACAATGATATGAAAATACTCGACTCGGCACACTGAGATAACGACACAACAGAGCGAATGCAGGCTTGATAGTTGTTGTGATGGATTGTCTTGCACCGTGGAAGTTGTTTTTCATGCAGCACAGGAATGAATGGCAGCGAATTGCTTCCTGCGAAGGGTGGAAAATGAGCCCTGAGATCTCCATCAGCGCTGGAACTGTGCCGACTGGAGCCGTCAAATATCTGACTCTTGTGTTTAGACCGCTGAGGAAAAATACTCGCACACACACACACAAATGCATACAACTATTGGTAACTGCAAATCTGGTGGATCCAGAGCGGATTTTCAGTGAGAGAAAAGAAAGCGTCGCCTTAAACGGGACGCGGAGGTTGTAAATATCATTCGTCGTGCTGTTTGTGACCCTTTTAACTGTTGTATGTAGAAACATGGACAATAAATGAGAATTTAGGCACAATACAATTATAACAATATGAATCAAGACATTAAATGTCAGGGATGCAAAATCAACAGCTAATGACCTGAGTTCCCTAAATGTCACTGACAATAAATAAATATGATTTGCCAGTGCAGTTAAGGCTAAAAATGACTTATTGGATATCATTTGCATCTCACAATTCGGAATAACTTGATGACATTTTACAGCAACGCACGAGGAGTAGTGTGTTAATATTCAAATGAGCCATTCGGAGCAGCGAGGCATAATCAATCGGTCACAGATCACACATTATCCCAACAATGAGACACAATCAATCATGCTTAGCATTCTGCCTAACCTGTAATCACAGTATATGCTGATGCCGGAAGTTTACTAGAATACAAATGAATAACACTGATCCGCCCACGACCCTTTATTCTTCTTTTCTTTTACAAATACACACACACACACACACACACACACACACACACACACACACACACACACACACACACTACTTGATTAATGAAGGTGTTTTTAGACAGTGGTGGTATGTAGCGTAAAAGGTCACAGCGACACATCCCATAATGAACCGGGTTTACATTTTCACAGTTGACACCTGACATACGGTCATGTGAACACACACACGTATGTGCACACGTGAATGTAAACGCAGGGCCGCGCCCCTCACGCCCTCCTGCGTCCGAGGGGCCGCGATGATCTCATCGTGGGGTGGGCGTCTCGTTCCTGAATTATTAAAAAGCCCTTTATATTGGGAGTCTTGATCATGGTGGATGATGATCCCCCCTCGCCCCCTCTCCTCCCCCCTTCCCTCTCACCCCCCTCACCCCCCTCCATGCAATTATGTCAGCTTCAATAATAGATGAGTTGGGCAGTGGGAGCGTGGGGCTGAGGGGATTGGTGCCCGTTCACCAGCTTGGCGAGCGGGGCTGGCACGGTAACATGATCTGACTGATGTTAGGGGGGGAAAGGGCACTATGGTTTCAGAGTGACTGGGGACTAGTGTGTGTGTGTGTGTGTGTGTGTGTGTGTGTGTGTGTGTGTGTGTGTGTGTGTGTGTGTGTGTGTGTGTGTGTGGAGAGCTTTGTGTGTGCATGATATCCCGGTGATAATTGCAGCTCTCACCTGTCTGTATGAAGAAAGCGGTTTGATCACACACACACACACACTTTCACCTGCCTGACCTTCTGTCTATGCATGTGTGTATTTGTGTGTCTGGATAGTTTTTTTTAATATTCAAGAAAACCCATCTGTCGACTAGTTCCCCCCTCCACCCCCCCTCTCTCTTTCCCACTGGACATAAAACCCACCAACACCCACCTGCTTTTGTTTTAAGTGGAAATAGTGGAACAAATGTCCTCACAGTAGTCACGGGTATGTATCGGCCCTTTTCTGCGTGTTTGAAGTGAATATATAATAAATAAACAGGGATTTGGATAATTATTATAATTTATAAACATACAAAACATACAATTAATATGCTCTCCTCGAAAGCCACAAGACTCCAGTCAAACAACGAGCAGGAAACAAACAAAATAAAAATCACCCAAACCCTCTTTGTTATTCTTGAATAATTAGATATCCAAAACAGAAATAACTATCTCAACGTCGTCACTGTTTTCTTACCCTGCTGCGCCGTCTGGGGGGGTCGGTCATGTTGAGCGAGACGCACCTGGAAAATAAAGCAGGAAGGCATTCTCACTGTGGGAAAGGAGGCTATTGTTTACGCACATTTTGGTGGAAAAAGGGAATGTCTCTCTCTCTATTTTCTTTTCTCTTTTCTCTCTCTCTTTTCTTTTCTCTTTTGGTCTTATGGCTGCAGGGCTGGAGGAGCGCTGACCTGTGAAAACCTTCCAGCTCCAGACCGTTCACTCCGGTCTCTGGCTAATTCAATAAAGGCCTTTCAGACCGACTTCAGCCAACATCTGTGGGCCCCACCCGGAGCCACCCGGAGCCACCCGGAGCCGCCCGGAGCCGCCCGGAGCCGCCCGGGACACCGCTTCCGCTCAGTTACCGCTTCACTTACGTTTTCGGCCTGGACAAGCAGGCATTTAGTGGGTCACGGTGCTTTCTGTCAGGGGTTAACTGGTTAACTGGTTAACTGGCCAGGTGCAGCAGTATCACTCCTTCTTGTGTTCACTCGGAATATATCACCACTGGTGCTTCAACTCGTGATTAAAAGAGCCCAATGGGATGTCTTTGAATGGTTTATCTTCTCCAGCCAACAGTCCAAAACCCAAATACATTCAATGAACAATGATATGAAACAGAGAAGCAGCAAATCATCATTTTTGAGAAGCTAAAAGATGTCATCATATTTAACTAGTTGACTGATATATATACATATATATATATATATATATATATATATATATATATATATGTATATATATATATAGATATATAGATATATATCTATGTATCTATATATATAGATACATATATATATATATAGATATATATCTATATATATATATATAGATATATATCTATCTATATATATATACATATATATCTATATATACAGTGTATTGAGTCATTGTTTCAACAACATCTGAAGATAAAAATGACTGAATGAATGAAACATGAAGGGGTTTTTTGTCAATGGAAAGATGTACAACGTCTGTCAAAACATGTTTTTTCCTATATATCTTTAATTTACGCAAATAATTGTCTTTTTTATCAATATTTAGAGGAGAACTCCTTGATTTTGAGCAAGAGAATGTAGCCAGTGTCTACGTCTATGGCATGTTGTCATTCAGCATGCAGAGATCCACAGGTAATGGATCTGAGATCTGAAGCATGGCGTTGATGATCCTCCTCTTTCCTCCTGTCGTCTGTCTGATAACAGAACCATGGCAGCGAGGGAAAAAAAGGATGTCTTTGTCTGGGGATGCAGGGGGTGGAGGACAAGGAGAGGAGGAAGTGTGTGTGTGTGTCTGTGTGTGTGTGTGTGTGTGTGTGTGTGTGTGTGTGTGTGTGTGTGTGTAGGAGGTGAAAGGGGAACGAAGGAGGTATCAAATCACCTCCCACCCCTTCTGCCCCTCATGCTGTCTCCTGGTTTTATCAGTCCTCGGCACCTCCAAATTAAATTTGTCCTGAGAGTGGGCCAATGGAGGCCGGCCGGCCTGCTTTGCTCCACCAGAGCAGCGGGGGCCCCCGAGGAGCCGAGCCGGCCACTGACGATGACAACTCAGATGCAATCAGGAAGTGGGCCAGGGCGAGCCTGTGCATGTGTGTGTGTGTGTGTGTGTGTGTGTGTTTGTAAGGTGCGAGTGAAAGGAGACGCCTATCACCGAGATAAACACAGTATAGCATCAGTGGGGCCCTCAGTGCACCTTCCTGTCGACTGTCTGTGTCCACTCACAGATAATTGATTCATCCCTCCTGTGCAAGCTGACCCATCCATTGGAGCATCTCTGACCAGAGTTCCCTGGCTCAGTGCAAACAGCAGCGGATGGACAGCAGATGAAGGCAAAACAACATCCTCATAGGAAACCTTGAATGAACGCTCTCCAGTCTCACTTGACAGGCTCCCTCTCACCTTTAGTGCTGTGAAGACGCAGTAACAGCTCCTCCTCTCCACTGCAGTCAGAGATTCGCTGTGGTGGAATTCTCCTCATCTATTGGTCCTCCGTGTGCCTCGTTATTTGTGTTATTATTAAGGCCTCCGTTTATATTTATAACGCACTGTATTAACTTCCTCAAATGTCAATATTTGCAGCTTTTGCGTCATTTTGATAATACGTTTAATATATTTGTTCTTTTTTTTGTTAATTCTTTTTTTGAAGATGTCAGCTATGGGTGTGGGACATTGCGATGGACAATTGATTAATACATGAATAGAGAAAATGAATAACTCCTTATATAAATACAACAATTGATAATTAACAACTATCAATTATCAGCCCTAAAAAATGTTGGTAACACTATTGGTGCACAAATATAATAAAATAAAATAAAATATAATGGTAAGTTGAATTAAGGCCTCGCTAAATCCATTTCAACACATAATCCTCAACATATTCATTTTACTTTGCACAGATAAACACTGACACGCTACGTTTTTATTTTTCACACACGTGATGAGAGAGCACACACACACACACACACACACCAAAGCTTCTTCCCTCCCTCCAGCAAGCTGTTTGTTGAGTCTTTTTAATTCATACTCTGTCATCATATCTGAGCCCTGCTTGTAAAGCCCCCATCACCCCAACACGCGTGTGAACCTTTATTCAAGTAGCGCCATAAAGAATATTCCTGACTAAAAGTGCTCAGCACCATTTCCCCAAACACATTTAGTTGTCAGTGTCCCCTCGTGAAGAGGCCCCGTCAGCTGAGGAGCTCCATTGTTTGCAGTCTATAGGCACCGCCGCCTGAACACTGAGTTTTGCTTGGCATTTTGTTTTGTTTGCTTTTTTGTTGTTTCTACTCAGACGTCTCAGTGAAAAGGTCGATTCCCCATCGGGCCCCACTGTGCTGTTTGAACTCGGCATCTGACAGCTACAAGTACCGCGCCTCCAATTCCTATTGTTGTACATAGTGTAAGAGCAGACAGGAGCTTTTGTGGGGATGTGGATCCTTCAGCTTAAAGGTTGCTCTTAATTGAGAACGCGTCCATGAGGCCTTTGACGGTTTCAAAGCGATCGTCCTGCTGCTGAGATAAGAAGCAACGGTACCCGCTTTTCAGAAGTGCAGTGTGTTGGTACAAAGAGTTATAATGAGTTGCTGGTATGCAAACACACACACACACACACACAGGGATGCACCAAAGACAAATACACACTGACAAAATGAAACACACACACATATATTCCCTGGTTGGCCCTTGGTGATGAATGGAGTGAGAGGCCCAGAGTGCGAGGCCGAGCCTGGCTGACTGATAGAGCCATTGATTCTACACACACACACACACACACACACACACACACACACACACACACACACTCCTATCTACGATGTGACAATGCTTCTTTTCAGCCCTCTTAATCGGCCCGACGTTGACTAATTGAATTCATTAACCGTCTGTCCGCCGTCCCCTCATTGTGCTCCCGGTTATTTACAGGTCCATTTAAGAAGCAACAATACAGCGGAAATGTCAGGTTATAGTTTGCACGGCATTGTGGGAGCCGACCGCGCGTGTGTGCGTTCACATCGGAGCGTTACATTTTAAATACACACATGTAGCGTCTAATTGCAGTGAATGATTTAGTGTGCAGCCTAAAAGGAGCGGAGGAAAGCCCCCCAATTGACTTTGTTTTATGGGCAGATGATGACAAAGAAAATGAATCATAACCTACTTAAGGTTTTGTGTGCGTGTGTGTGTGTGTGTGTTAGGCAGGGTTAAGCAGCCTATAGGAGGAGGAGCACCCTGGGGAGGGCTTTTATTCCAAGCCAAATAAAGTCCTACACCAAGCATGGTTTCAAAAGCTTTCCCCGAGGCCTACTTAAGAAAATATCAACGACCCGTATTCCAATCCAGGGAGTCTCTCAGTTCTGGGAGCGGCTTTCCTCCCCTCCCTCCTGATATTCAACAGACAAACTATTTGGACATGTCACGATATGTGCTTTTCTTGCCCTCTCATTAGTTTTCTGTGATTTATTGAACTAATTTCAACGGTGTAATGAGTTGGAATAACACATTTGTGCAGAATCACAATGGACTCGTCGGTTTCATTTCCCTGCTTTGTGTTCTACGCTTTTATAATGGCCTCACTCTGCTTTTTCCTACTCACCAACATTAGTGCCTCTTTTAATATCGGATGGTGTTTCAGTGACGCGCCGGTGTGGCAGAAGTTTCATTATTTAAGATGTTTTCACTCATTCAGCGTTTTAATCTAGTCGTGCTTACAGAGCACACTGAACCCTTCTGTTTGTTCTCTCTCTCTCTCTCTCTCCCTCTCTCTCTCTCTCTCTCTCTCTCCGAACACACAGAGTGCCCTGACCGTGTCACAGCCCCGTGCTTAATTTAGACTTCCCATGATGCCGCTCTGTTCGGGTGTTTGGCAGGGCAGCGCGGAAAAGGGCCCAGGTGTGTGTTTAGAGCTCTATCCAAACTATTTCTACTGCCACACACACACACACACACACACACACACACACACACACACACACACACACACACACACACACACACACACACAGTGGAGATTTAGCACCACCAAACAAAACCTAACCCGATCCTTAAACCATTGAGTCTTCATCTTTAAGTCTTTCAAATGTAATGATTTACATTATGGGATGTTCCTTTAGTCCTTATAAGAAAGTTGAGTCCCCACAATGTGGCTGCGTAAACAGATTTTGGGTAAAATATGCCCACACACACACACACACACACACACACACACACACACACACACACACACACACACACACACACACTCAGAATCCTGTGTGCAAAGCCTCGAGAAAACAAAACAGCCTATTCAGCCGACTTCCTGGTATTTTCTTCCACTTTTTAACCGAATTTCCTTGTACACAGGAAGTGCTTTGGTGGGTCAGGGGGGTCAATTAGTTAACATGCTGGATGTGATCACCCCTGGGCCGGGCCAGGGAAAGTCTTTTCTGAGAGGAAATGTCACAGTGTTCACAGGAGGAAGTAATAAGTGGACAACTCTTAACGCTCCCATGAGTCCTGGGTCTGTGTGTTTTTAGCGCCCAGTGATTTGTTAAAAAGATATGCTTCACGTGAAGAAAAAAGATAAGCAGGAGAAAAATAAAGCTGGTCTGAAGACGCAATTACAGCAACTGAACCGCTCGTGGCCGTGAAACACACCTCTCAAGGCCTCCTTGGAAAGATTCAGCCAAAGCCACATGCATCCTAACATGATGTTCGAGGTCAGGTGTTGTAGCCCACTACTGTAGACTCTTGCCGTGAAGCAGGAATCGGTCTGCTCTGGACAGTTGTGGCCATCTGTTAGTGGGATTATAAGACAGCAGACACCTTGATGATTAGAAATGATTTGACGGCTCGTGTCGCAGACAAAAACAGAGGAGACGGTGAGAGAAAAATGCAGATCTGTTCTATCCTATGATTACACTGCGGCGTGATGCTGTTGTTTTATTCCACTCGAGAGTGATGGGCGAAGAATGTACGAGTGGATTTAACACTCTGAGCGGTAAAGCTGCCCAGACTTTCTTGAGTGGAAAAATTCTATTTTTGCACATCGGTTTTAAATGTTTGCATATTTTGCATATTTCATTATGCGACAGCTGCTTCTTGGCTGTGTTTTCAGTGCAAAGGAAGTCAAACTCTGCTTCCTGCTGCGGAGGTCGGCCCCGGACAGCTTTGACCCCGACGCGATTGGGAGTCAGACACTCCCATCACATCCACCAGGTCTTCCTGCTCCTGTTCTCATGGGAACTGCAGCAGTTGTGAGGTCTGGTTGTAAACAGGCAGTCAAAAGAAGCTTTTCATGCAATCAAAAAAAACACCTTGAGGCCCTCTATCGTCCGAAATAGTTCAAACTTTCATGTTTCCTTTTAATCTACCGCAGTTCAAAGAGAAATACCAACTAATGCATGAGAACATACAGAGCAACACAATTCCATAACCATCTTGAACAAGAAACTGTGTTTACTTCACTGAGAGGCCTGAGGCTCAGACCAAACTGCAATGCAACAAAGAACATTGGGAAGATATGAAGATATGAAGATATGACCAAAAAGCACAGCGGTAGCGCCTCTTCTTCCCTTTTCCTTTCCTCTCCCGTCAGGCCTCCTCTTCCACCGTCCTTTAATCCGCCGTTTTGGGCCGCAGCTGTGAAATGAAGTCTTTCTTTGTCCGTCTCTCTCTCTCTTGCCTTTTCCTTCGCTCTCTCCCCCGTTTGTTTTCCTCATCATCCTGCAGGACGGTCCAGCATGTCTGCGGCCTGCCATTCCCTGAACCCTCATGTTTGTCGTGCCAACTTTTTTTTGGGATGAGGAAGCCGCCTTTTCCCTCTTGCACACGTGCAGGCAGGGTAACGACGTGTTAAATACCTTCACCAGCTGTTGAACCATCGCTGTACCGAGAGATTAAGTGAGGCGTTTCAGATTCAAGCCATAGCTATTGATAGATATTTGATTTCTACTATAGACTCTTGATATCGCTTAAAGGCAGCGGATGAAAGCGTCATTTTGAAATGATTAGGAATACAGATGACTCGTGTGCAGAGACACACCATGAGCTTATGCAAACTACCACTTCATAGGTAAACAGTCCATTCCAGCAGTCGCCTCTCTCTTTAACAAATAGCCGGTCGCTGGAGGGGAGCTCATATAAATACCTATTAGACGACCCAATTGTCTTACTGCCAGCTGAGGGACGGCGCCCCGGCAGCCTAAACTGAGCCCTGAGTGGCATTCATCAGCGCCCATTGTCATTGTTCCCTCTGCCTCTCTCGCTGGAAGTAATTGACTGGAGAATAATGCCCGGCCGATCAGTCCACCTACGAAGAGACGAGCCGCAGATTGATTAGCCCCACGGCGGCGCGCGGTGACTGAGATATTGTTATTCTCCGATATGAAACGGCTCTAATGGAGCCGGACAAGGACCGGTGATCAGAGGGGATGGAGGGGAAGAAGAAAAGCGCTTGAAATATTACTGAGGCTCGTTTATTTTAAGTGGCACATTTTGCACAATGAAAAGGTTGAGATTCTTAGCGTCGCTTGTCATATTTAGAGAGCAGGGAAGCAATCACCGGGGTTATTAGACTGACAGTCTGCCTGGATGCATTCTTACCGCTGATGGCACTTTGATGGCACCCTAAACTAAACGGTGAGGCTGCAGCAGACAGTTTTGCACGTCCAGAGCTCCGAATGGCAGTGCGACTGATGGAAACAGTTCCCTTTTATTACTCCCTGTAAGGTGAGAGGAATAAGATCTATGTTTGTGTGTTTGCCAGTTCATCAGTAATGAAAAACCTGGAGATGTACGGGAATCATTCTCACTTCACTTGCTGGATTAGCAACTTTGTTTAGAGTGTTAAGACTGGCTTATAGGTGCCATGTGTTTAGTGTGTGTGTGCTAATCGTTGTTGTATCTACTTGTGTAATATATTCACACACCGCACTCGTCTGCTCATAAACACGCATGTGTACGACGCTCCTGCGTTTAATACACTCAGACACTTTTTCCTTCTTTTGCCGCATGTCGAACCTCCGACCCATCTGCCCCTCAGCGCTGTGCTGTGAAGCCTCTTTTACTTCACTCTCACACAGCTCAGGTAGAGCTACTGGCATCTGAGGGAATACGACTAACAGAGTGTTTCTGTATGGAGAGGTGCACTTTATTTCAGCAGGTTTGAGGAGGATGTATTAGATTGGAGGTGTGCCGCTTCGCAGTTCCCACTACCTATGTGTCAGAGAGAGTCAACGCAATACAAGCCATCTGGAGTACTTCACAGCAAATAAGACTCCCCTGACTGCTGTCCAGTCGGCTCATTAGTATGTCTGACATACCTGACTCTGATGTGTTGTTGTTAAATGATGACTTGCACTTGGATGGCGCCTCTCTAGACTTCCCACCACTCAAAGCGCTCTAACACTACGTGTCATTCACCCATTCACACACGGGAGAACATGTGGGCTTCAGAGTCATTCTTTCAGGAAGAATGATTCAGAGTTTTTAATGCTGAAGATATAACTAAAGTTAAATGCAATATAATGTAACATACTATTGGTATCAATCAAAATTGTATTACAGATTCTAGATAATACAAAAGACATCAAATAGAATAAAATACATAAAGGCACCATTAAAATACATAGAGCTGTCAATGCTTTTTAAATAGACAGCTGTACCAGTGTCTCCACAGATTAGTAGCGGGTGGTACTATATTTTATGTTTGATAAAACCAAGATTATCTCATTTTCAGAGTCATTACCTCAACAGATAAATGTACACATACAAATTCTTAAAACAGCTTGGTATGTTGTCATAGGAAGTTATATTCTTATATTCTTCTAGCAGGTGGTCTTCAACATGATCATTAAAAAGCAGAGAAGCAGTCAATATTGATTTGATATGAATACATTTTTTAATCATGCAGAAATGTTTGGGTTTTCTTATTTCGAAGAGATAAAGAAAAACAAGTTCATACACAGGGTTCTTACCGTCATGGAAAACCTGGAAAAGTCATGGAATGTTAAAATGTTTATTTCCAGGCCTGGAAAAGTCCTTGAAAAAAATAAAATCCTAAAAGTTTAGTAAAAGTCATGTAAATGTGTTATATTCATGTGTTCATGACGTTCATTTACACTGAGTTTGAAATAATGAATATGCTTTTAAAAGAAAGACGCTCAAAATATAAGCAGGCATACATACAGGCATCTATATACATGTTTATTCTTTTCATCAAACTATTGTCTCTCATTCATTTGTGTCATTTAAGGTTTACTGTATGCTTTGTATTCTCATTGTTAGTTTAAATACGACATTTACTCACTTTTTCATGTTTACACCGTGATTTCACAACATGTTTGGTCATGGAAATTTGGTTTAAAGTCATGAAAAAGTCATGAAATCCATTGGTCAGAATGTGTATGAACCCTGATACATCATTGTAAGTTTGTTCAGCCTGGACTGTTGTTGGTACACTCGAGTTCTTCCTGTCGGCCTCTCTCCTGGAGGCCTCTCTCCTGGAGGCCTCTCTCCTGGAGGCTTCGGTGGTTCTCTCAAAGTTGCCCTTGAGAGAGCCAGACAAAGAAAAAGACAAGAGACGGGAGAGAGAGAGAAGGAGAGAAAGAGAGAGAGAGAGAAAGAGAGAGCTGATGAAAGTGACAGTGACACTGGGCTTATTGCCTAGTCAAACACACACACAGCCGCCGCCACATGCAGCCTGACCCAGTAATAGAGGCCAATGAAATCTGCTCATTGGGAGCAGGGGACCCGATCGTTGGCGTGGTAACTGAGCCGAAACAGTCTCATTCTGCCGCTGTCATACACAGAAAATGGGCCGACTTCAGTCACGGCTCCCGCCGCTCCTCTGCTCCGACACCGAGGGACCACAATTTATGCTTTTTTTTTACATGTGAAACCCAAACGGACGTGACACGCAATTTCACCTGCAACGAACAACAAACTGTGTTTTTTATGGAGTCGTACTTTTCTTCGGGCTTACTTAAAGTCTTAAAGCCGAGGTTTGACTCTAAGCAGGGAGGGAGGCGCCTGAAGTTGACAGAAACAAAAAAACAGACCTGCTATTTTTCATCTTCTTCCTTTGTTTTCCACCCTGTAATCAGATTGTACTGTAATGAGGCTGCAGGGGAAGAGGAGGACAATTATGTGTTCAAAATGAGCTCAGCTCCTCTGCGGAAAGCATTTTTTTATTTATTTTTCCACGTGGCTGTGGGAGATGCTGCTTGGAAGTGGCCCAGATTGCTCCCCACAGGGCTTTAACGCGGCTCTCTCCTGATTGCTCAGTGTGATTGCAGATTGAATCCGGACATGCACTTGGTTTTGTGTCATTGTGTCAAACACAAAAACCATCGTCGAACCTTTGTTTGGAGAGGCGTCTCATCCCTAAAGATCCAGGAGCGTTTCCCTGTTCCTCCACGACAAATACCAAACCCAGAGACCCCGAGTGAGAAGCCTCGTTGTACGTGTCATGGATTAGAGGAGGTTCAGAGATGAGCTACCATAACCCTATCAAATGTCATCCAGCTGACAGAAGGGCCGTGTGTGTGTGTGTGTGTGTGTGTGTGTGTGTGTGTGTGTGTGTGTGTTGGCAAGCAGAGCGCTGCAGAAAAGATTTGCGACGGTTACATGTGAAAAAAAAACCTTTGCAAATCCAATTGTCAGTAGGCTAAATACGTTTTAATTTTTTTTAAATTAGCGCATCTTCTGTCTGTCTGTCTGTCTGTCTGTTGAACTATTATGTTTATTTCTAGTTTATAGCCCAGAAGAAGAAAAAACTGCACATCATGAGCAAACTTGATTTGGCATGCCAGGACTGTCCCCGTTGAGACTGAAAAAGAATAAATGAAACTTTATTTTCTTGGCAAAAATAAAAAAAAAAGGCAGTTGAAAGTAAACGCTCACACAACAACAGTGTTTTCATGCTCTTCCTCCTCCTCCTCCTCCTCCTCCCCCTCCTCTGCCGTCTCCCTGCTGTCTTGAGGGGTTTGCAGAGCCGAGGAAAACCCTCTTTTCTGGAACCTTATCTGTCGCGCAGCTTGCCCTCATGCAAACACCCCACAGCTGCCTCAAGACACACCGGCATTAACATAATTTCCAATTTGCCATGTATTATTATTTTTTTTCTTCTTTTTTTAAAAACATATTTACTGCCAGTTCAACATCTCCACAAACGCAGAGGAAGTTAACAATGAGGGGAAAGGCTGCAGCACAAACTCTTTTAAGATCAGGTTCAAATTCAGGTCTCCTTTGCTCCAGATCAGGGATTAAACCCAGGAAGCAGCAATACACACAGCCCAATGAAATGCAATGGAATTATGTTTATTGCAGAGAGATATGAAAAGCACTCCTCTTCCATCTTGTTGGGTCGTTTCTTCTTGGAAACAGAAGGGTATTCTGGTATTACCACTTTATTCAAAAACCCTCAGTTAGACAATCCCAAGCTCAGAGGTTAATGCAGTGTTCTTTATGTGTAGGCGTGCAATATCACACTGACATAAACGCAGCATAAGTCATTAGAATGCACGTAATAAAACAACAAGAATCCTCGCTGAAAAGGGCGAGTTTGACGATATTTAAGCAAAGTACTTTTGCTGATTTTCTCCATTTCCTGGTCTGTCACTATGTTATTCATGAATATAGTAGATTCCACTGCTAGTCCCGTTTCTTGAGGACTTCATTTGATACTTATCTCTCTTTATTCTCTCTTGTCCTCAGTGGTGTAGAGGATATCTCACTTGCTATCTTCCTCTCTTGCTGTTTCTCTCATTCAACGCCTCCCTCTTCTGGGTCTCATCTGTATTCTCGATTCCATCACAATGCGGATTTTTACTCCTCTCCTCTCCCAGTAAACACCGCTGGGTTGCCTGGATACATGTTCTCTCCTCTCTGTGGAAAGGGGGGAGGAAAGAGGAGACAGGCGAGGAGGGAGGATGGAGACAGGGAGCGAGAAAAGGAGGTCAACAACAATCACCACGGGGCTACGGAGCCCAGTG